>NW_028277080.1:1452732-1774098 GCF_059951505.1 Python bivittatus | reverse complement strand
CCCAGCAATTCTATGGCAACATTATCTGTTCTTATGCCTTTTGTTCAATGTTACAACAGAACCGGCTACACACATAGGATGGTGGCAAGTCGGACTGGCAGTAAACCCAGAAGAACGACAACGATTTGGGAAGGAAGTTATAGCAAAATAAAGGCAAAAGCACTGCACAATTTGTGATTGTGCATCTAGAAATGCATATTCTGAGTTCAGTCTAGGATTCATCAATATGTTGACTTTCTTCATAATGAGGGTAAGGGCCACATGATAGGGATGCAGGAGGGAGATCTGGCTAGGAGGAGGAGTTGTTTTTAATTTTCCTTCAATTATTTTCCCATGCCAATTCCTCTTCCCAGCCTGTTTATCCCATTTCCCCCCTGCAAGGCTCCTGGACTGGAAACATGTCCAATAGAGCCATTGTATTTATTTGCCTGTTTTTCACATTTATCCCTGTTTTTCTACATATTATTCATGGCAGTTTATGGGAGGTGTGTAGGAGGTGTGGGGGAAATCAGCTGTAAAGTGGGCCTAAGACATTTGGTTGTCTGAGGCAGAACATAAAACAGCACCCATCCTTCCCCAACTCAGTATACACATGGCACCCAACACAGATCAAATTATTTTGGTATCTGAGGCAGAAAATCCCATCAATTCTTCTCCCTCTCCCTGGCAATAAAACCAAGGCAACAAAGTAATAATTTGCACATCTTTCCTGACACCTGAAATAAAATGCTTGTGTCTGTTACCTTGACCTAACTGGTAGCTAGCTCTGCTGTAGAAATGCTTCAGTATTCCTCCTGTTCTCTGATTCTCCCTTGCAAATGCCCTGGTCTCCTTCATTTGCACCACTGTAGCAAGCAATGTTATAGGGATATACATTTGCTAAGTATTGCCAAGGATGGATTATTCTCCAGAGTTTTAATTTGAGGAGGAAGACAGATGGAACATTTTATGTGGAAGCAGTTAGAACAAATCAATGTTCTCTTGATCTATATTTATATTCCATATTTCCTCTCATTCTATGTTTGCAACCTTGCAAGATAAATTAGGTGAGGAATGTCTAAGGTCATCCAGTGAGCTTCATAGCTGAGTGCAGATCCAAACCTGATCACCCCAGTCCTAGTCCAACACTGTTTAAAAGTAGAGGAAATGCCTTCTGCTATACTCAACATTTTGCTTCTGACCTTCCCCGTTCAGGGGAAAAGAGCCTAAAGATGCTACTGCACACAAACAATATTTGCAGAAGACCCTCCCAACATTTACTCACCAAAAGCAAAATAAGAACAGAGGTTTCTTGGGGCAAGGATCAGAGAGCAGGTAATTCTTGAAAAAATGCAAATCTGTGTCCAATAAAGCATCCCCTTCCCCAAAATAAATTGTATTACCTGGAACTGCATACTCTTCAGGTGTGGCCCCTGGCTGCTGTGGATTTTCAGAGTATGAATGATCCTTTTCTAAGCTTGCCATCTGTAACAGTTTATTTTAAATATTTATATAGAAAAAGGAGCTGGATCATGTAACACATCTGATGGTATAGTGCAAAATGAGAGTTTCCAAAAAGGAGGGAAAAAAAGAAACAAACTACCCGCCCTGCACACGTCTTATCTGCCATGGACATGGCTATGTCAATACTATTTTTTCTTATCAAGCTGCAAAGGTGTCCATATTGGTGCTAAAAGCCTGACATATCCATTTCCAGACATTTTTTCTCATATGAAATAATTGCTTTTTCAAAGAAACGTGCCATTTTTCAAACATTTTGAGCTTGGAAATTCCTGGAAAAAAGTCCCTGCCTCACCATTTAGAAAGAATTACCTCCTCAAACAGTTTGGAAAGAAGAGTTTACTAGATAAAATTGCAAGATATGTTTACACACAATAAGAACAGTTCTCTGGAAAAAATCTGTTCAAATCTACATGCACATTTGCACAAAGATCCCTTGTCCTATGTTTTCAGTTCCCTGGGAATGAGCAAATCAACTAAACAGGACATGGGGATGTTTCAAGAGAATCCAGGTGAGAAAATACTCCTGAGATTTTTTATATGTATTTGTTTTGCAGGTAGTGATCAATACAATTCTACAAACATTTGGCACATTTACTGCATAGAAATTGATTCTGAAGAATGTTCTGCAATGGAAAAATTATATGGAAGAATTCCCTTAGTTTTCCACATCAAACTTCATATACATGAGCAGTCACTACTACAAATACCTGAAATGTGTTGTATCTCCAGGTTATGTTAAAAAACTGGCATTTCTTAGATTGCCTAATTTCCAGTTTCTTTTACCCTTCCTCTTAAACTGTATTCTTGAAATCAGTTTGTTTGGTATTACCTTTTAATATTGGGAATTCCTTTTCCCTTGTCCTTTGGACACCTCCCTTGGGCTTAAGAGATTATTTTGCTGCTCTAGAAAGGTGGGGCAGACTAAAAGTCACAAGAGAGAAGGGTGGAGGTAAAGGGAACTAAATGCACCTCCTGCTTTCTGTGATATGCAGAGGCAAGGCACTCACAGCAACCAACTACAGGCTTCAATAGTAGTTAAGAAGGAATCCCAAGAACCTTATTATGGCACCAGTTACAGTTCCCCACATTCCATATTCTCAAACAACAACAAAGAATCTTCAGGCATTTTAAAGATCAACAAGTTTATTATGGCATAAGATTTCATAGACTAGTCTATTTCATCAGAAGCACTCGGTGCTTTTCTAAACTGGGGATACTTATTCATATAGAGGTGGTGAAACAAACACAGTGAGGTCTTTAAGGTTAATTTTTAAGTTCCATAGGCCTTTTTATTGCTTTGTTTGTAACCAACCTCTATGACTTGAAATTAGAAGTTTTTCTCTGTCATTTCTGTAGAAATCACATGTATTTCTCATACATAGACGGTTGCAATCAAGCTAAGCCATAACATGTGAAATTTGAAAGCAGTTTATGGCTTAGTATGTTGCATAAATTCCCAATGGTAGCTTATTTAATAAAGTTAAATAAACCATGATTAATCATATGAGAGATATGACTAGAGTAGAATCTTGCTCTTTCACATTTTTATGTGGAAGGATTTTTTTTTTACATGGAAGAGCTTCTGCCAGATGAGACTTACCAACAGACTGAAATGGTAAAGACAGATTTGTCGGTCTGCTGGGAGACAAAGTAGTTGCAATAATAGCAACTATACATCTGTATGATTAATGGAAAAAACAGAAGACAGTTGTGTCTAATTTCTACATCAAAAGTGATAAATGACTCAGCCTTCCTTGATTTTGTTTGATCCATTTAATATCTTCTCCACCCTGCCACACTCCACTTCAAGTATAAATAGGGCAGAAATACAAACATTGCTATTGCTGTTACATCCTGCTTGGCCTACAGACGGTACCATTAATTCCCTTCAGCACAGACTCTCGAAGTGGTATACAGTTGAAGCAGAAAGATAAAATAATACAATTAAAAAACATATAACAATATAAAACACAGAAGCAATGCCATCAATAGAGCAGATCAATTATAAAACATTTATTTATTTTATTTATTTATTATTATATTTGTATGCCGCCCATCTCCCCCAATGGGTGACAATTAAATCCATGAAAACATCAAAATGTTCTCATTACTGGGCAGATTAAAAAAATTCAGTCCTGCTGAATACAATTTGTTAGTCCAAGATTAGTACGAAGAATTGGACTGAAGTTATTTGAAGTACCAATTTCAGTCATGGTTATACTGCTTGCTTTTCTAATTTATTCTTATTTATTATTGCTATATTTTCAACAAAAGGGATACAGAACTCAAAATTCTCTTCCAAACCACAAACTATATGTTTATCATTTTAACTGATACGGTAGAGAAGTTAGGTGCCAAGTATTTCAGAAATTCAAGAAAGATCTGCTGCTAATACTAGCTTTCTTTAAAAGTTAGCTCCTAGAGTTGAGTCATTCAATTTGAGGACTTTGTTTTGGTCATACTATACATCAAAAGGTTGGACTGTTGTGTTTGTTTTGGGTTGCCTAAGTGATTTAAATATTACACTGTACATTACCTTCGGAACAAGTCTTAGAGTACAAATGTGAACCATTGCTTGCTTTTGTTGCTATAAACTTTTAGAAACATATCAGCTGGGAGGTTAAGATCTCATAACTTTTCAAGTTATTTAAGGTAAGAATAGAAATTCATCACCATTTCTGATAAAATAAACATTTTTGTGAAACTCAGCGATGACATTTCCCTGTTATAAAGAAATTATCTATAGAGTATTTTCTTATCTATTTTTTTCCATATGAAAAATACAAACTAATTATCATTATTGACAAAAAGAAATGGTTGCCTTGAGAGTGAAGGAACTTTTCCCACAGAAGTCTCCAGACGTTTGGAGTAGGCAAACACATTTTGCAGACATATTTTACATTCTGAAAAAAATGTTATAGACACCATTACAAAACTTTTATTGTGGTTGGTATAATCCAAAATGGATTTCACAGGAAAGCAAACTAGCTAGGGTAAAAGACAAATAACTATTCCAAAAAACTAAATACAGGGCAAATATGGGATATAGGTTTCAAATCAGATACTTCTTTTTGCCACAGTTTTCATTCAGAATCTCTCAGAATAACATACATTTTTCCTTACACATCTCACAGTAAGATTTACACTCCAACCGTAACCAAATAAATCATATTATGGTTTGACACAATATGAGAACCAAGTCACTGTGATCTATTTATAAACATAATATAAATATAAAATAAATATAACATCTGTTTATCAACAGCACTGTGAACTGCTGTTTATATTATAGTATAATATTTAATAAGCCATGGCTTACTGCAAGGATGGGTAATCTGTATCCCCACCCCAAATCCCATTTTTGTGGCTCCCAGAACTACCACTAACTACATGTGCCAGTACTTTAAATTAAATACTGATCCCCTCTAATACCCAGACATCAAAACAGCAGCTTTGGAGAAAATTTGGAGAAAATACAATTGTTAAGCTGCATTAGACTGTTTACCTGAAATCTCATTGGCATGAGAAATGTTAACCCCAGATCCGCATCATTCTAGGGATGGATCCACACAATATGTTAGGATAAATTTGGTTAGCTACTTTTGGCTCAGCATTCCATCATACTAACTGGATTAAGGACTGCCATTCTGGAGAACAAAAGCGTCCCTGCCTGTTTCCTCCAATCCTTCTAAGTATTCCAAGAGCCTCTCAACCACAAGAATAACTAGAAAGCCTTCATTACATCAATAGCCCCTTTTTCATTATCCGGGTAATCAACAGAGACTGTGCTACTGGTGCTGTAGTTCATGTGTTGGGAAATGTGTTCTTAGGCTCGTATGTGTTGGTAACAAGTTTGGTAATGATACACTTTGAGTTTTTGGTCATTCTGTACCTTCATCTCATTTTCTTGGAGAATGGACTGGACAGGGCAAGGCCCAAAGAATCTGGTTTGGGATTTGCAGTAATGTCAGACCAAATGAAAGTGCTTTGACCTGAATATTTGGTTGTCAGAATGATCTAATTCCTGATCCTGGAACTGACTATATTTTGAGGTTTGCAGAACAGATGTATAGATAACCCAGTTAAGCGTTTTGTGTGAACCCAGCCATCCATAACTATTCAGTGGGTTTAAATCTTTCTTAGCCAATTCAAGGACAGCTTCCTGCTATGCTAAATTTATCAACTTTTAAAATATTTAACTATTTGCAGCTAAGTTCACACAAACTGAGTTTGGTTAGTCTTTCGTCCAGTGTTGTTAAATGAACCCAGAAAATAATGTTTTAGTTTAACCATGGGTAAATATAAAATGCATATCCCATATACCCTGTTGATACCTTTTAAAGTTAAAAATATTAAATTCAGTATTGAAATAGCAGAAAGATATACACTATGCTTCCTAAAACTTTCCAAATGACCTGCAAGAAACTCTTAAAAATGTAGCACGAGAACTGCTGAGTTCTCCTTAAGGCCTGTTGAAAACTGATAAGTGCATTATGACTATGACCCAGCAAAATATTGAAAATGACAGGCTAAATTAGATAATTCTTCCTAATTTATGAATAAGGGCAAATACTTATTTCTGCTTCTAGTAGCACTGAATAGGGTGAACAGATAAAGTGCAAAAGTACAAGATTGTCTGTTCCATCCAATTTTTCAGTAACGGCTATTTACACAACACTTGTGGCTAATTTAATCATGGCTTACTAAACCCCTCTTTCTAAGTTTATACCACACATTGAGTGAAATCTAACCACATGTAACCACACATAATGTAGCTGGCTAGTTTGTGGTTCACTGTGTAATGCAAACACAGCCAGTCTCAGAGGATACTTACTCACAGACTATGGTAAGAAACCTCTAACTGGATATAGCAGCCACCAAGCTGCATGCACCGTTTTCTCATTTTGTAAATTTCATGAAGATTTTCCAGAAAGTCAACTGGGGACTGGGCAGTGGCAATTAATTAAAGAGAAATAACTGAAATGGGGCCCTGACATGCTGGGTTCTTCTAATCACATGAGGTGGGGTTCATACAAAATTTTAAACATACCTGCTCTTTTTTGACCTTCTGAATCCTAGGAGAAGCAGGAAAACTTCTAAGATTCTTTATGCATTTGTCCCATAACAGTTAGAGTCCAGACAATAAATTCTTTCATCTGTAAGATTTTCTTTCCTTCGTTTTTTCATGCTTTCCACAAAATATTATATTGAGAAGGAAAAGACATAACAGCTGCATAATACCGTTGACTGAAAGTGCTAGGAATCCTTTGTCTGGAGCTTCCCCTACAACAAGAATATTGCAGTTATTCCATTGGAAGTACTTAACTGAATTTTTCATGTTGTTTTTCAGATTATAGTAAAGGTCCTTGTGGCTATGAGCTTGGCCACCTGTGTTATGGATCCATGCCCCTCTTAGTTGGCTTAGTTTCCCAGGAGGTGGTATGTAGCTGAGTGCAAGCAGTGGTTAATGCCTTTATGTGGCAGAGGATGATTCTGCTGGCCTTGAAGGAGGCAGTGGTTCACCCCCTTCTCAAGAGGCCCTCCTTGGACCTAGCTGTGATGGTTAATTTTTGTCCAGTCTCCAACCTTCCCTTTTTAAGGAAGGTTGTTGAAAGGGTGGTAAGTACTGAGCTCTTAAGGAAACTGGAAGAAGCGGATTATCTGGACGCTTTTCAGTCAGGGTTCAGCATTGAACGTGCTTGTGGATGACCTCTGGAGGGCTCAGGATGGTGGTGGTGCATCCCTCTTAGCCCTCCTGGCTCACTTGGTAGCTTTCAGTACAATCAACCATGGTATCCTTCTGGACTGGTTTGGGGGGTTGGGAGCAGGGCACCCTACTTTACAGTAGTTCTCCTTCCTCCATGGCCACTTCCAGTCTGTCTTGGGCGGAGGAGAAATGAAACACTATGTCCCTCTTATATGGGTTGCCTCAGAGCTCAGTTCTCTCACCCCTCCTATTTAACATCTCCATGAAGCCCTTAGGTGACTTCACTCCATGGCTTGAGGTGGAGCATCACCAATAGGCTGATGACATATAGTTGTACCTCTCCGTCCCAGGCCAGACAGCTGATGCCAGTTCAGGTGCTTACCCAGTACCTGAGGGCTGTGAGGGTCTGAATGGAAAGGAATTGGATGTGATTCGCCCCTAGCAGGATGGTATGGCTCTGGGTTTCTGGGGCTCTGGATCTGGAGAATTACCATCTTTAACTCTTGACGAGATGGCACTCCTCCAATCAGAATTGGTGCATAATTTGGGGGTCCTCTTGGACTCACAGCTCCTGCTCAAGAAATAGGTGCCAGCTGTGGCCCAGTGGGCCTTTGTACAGGTTCATTTTGTGTCCCAATTACATCCATTCTTTCACTAGGAATGGTCATTCATGCCCTGGCCACTTCCTGTTTGGACTGCTGCAACACATTCTACAGCCATGGGGGCTGCTGTTAAAGATCACTCAGAAACTTCAACTAGTGCAGAATGCAATGTGCACACAGTTCAGGGTGCCCTGTGGTTTGCCCATGTTGCACAGCTGTTGCACTAGCTCCCGATTTCTTTCTGGGTACAATTCAAGGTGCTGGTCATTACCTTTAAAGCCCTGTATGTCACAGGGCTAGGTTATCTACAGGACCTCTTCTCCTACTAGGTTGCATATGGTGGATTAGCTCCAGATCCCCTCTTAAATGTTGCCATCTGGTGGGACCTAGGAAGCAAGCTTTTCCATAGCTGCACTTACCTTGTGGAAGAGCCTCCTCCCTGATGTGCAGAGGGCTCCTGCTCTCCTTGCATTCTGGAAAGCTGTTAAGACCTGGCTTTTCCCTCAGGCCTTGGGTCAGGAGAGGGGAGCCCAGCATTTGTGGTTTTGTGATGGGATTATTATAGTGCTTGGGGGTATGAGAGGGTTTTTAATTTTTTTTTAAATTTTGTTATCTGTATATCTGTGGTTAGCCACCCAGAGTTATTTTATATAATATGAATAAGTTTTTAAAAGGAAATAATAATCTTATTATTTCTTTAAAAGGAAATAATAATCTTCCTTTTAAAAACTTATTCATTTATTTAAAATATTTGTATGGCCACCCATATTTTAAAAGGAAGATTATTATTTATGGCCATGCAAATAATCTATTTTAATTAATTATTATTAATAAAATATAAATTATAGCTGGCACAAGGTAGTCAAAATGAACCATTTCCTTATAACATTTAGCCATTCCTTTCATAACAAGAACATATAATTATATAACACGAGCATCACTTGCTATTGAAATAGAAGTGTTGTGACATCATATAAATGGAGTACTGCAAATACTCAGTAAGCAAGCCACTCTTTGTACAGTACAAGGCTTTTTAGAGATGTAAGTCTGAATACAAGTTGCAAGTCTGTGGAGACACATTAGATCTATACTCATACTAAAAGTTGGACTTGTAAGGTAAACATTTAGCAATAGGTGGCTTGTTTCAAGAATGATAAGCAACAGACAGACTTTTTAAAAACCAAAAGGATAAACTAGTTAGTTTTCAAGGGAGGACAACTCTTTGGATGATATGGATATATATTCTCCTGCTATTTCATTATTTTCATTCAATATACAATCCTGGGTTAATTTAGAAATTATCTCCTCCAAATATATTCTGCCTGCTCTGTGCAATCATTGAGCCAAGGGGATGCTTAGCACCCTGGAAGCAGGATGTGAATTCCAAAGTAGACTATCACTATGGTAGCCCTGTCTTTTGGAACTATTTGCCCACAAACATGCACTTGGCTACTGACTTACTTAAACAACTTTAAGTTAAAATGATATTGTTCAAGCTAGCTGTTGAATTTTAGTAAAGTTGTTGGGCTGCCTTTTTGGGGGGAAGGTCTGGATTGTATCTGTTAATCCAAGTTTGATAGTAAAGGTGTTTTTGTGTTCTATATTTCATAGGATTTTTGCATTATACTTTGTTTGTAAATCCCACCTGGAATCTTGGAAAAGGAGCAATATATAAATAAATGAAACAAATGAATCTTTGAAAAGGAGCAATATATAAATAAATGAAACAAAGTACTGCTGCTAGCAATACCTCCAGATATGTGTTACTTTTAAGTTGCTAACGGTGGTGAGAATTTATACACAGGATATTTAGATGCTGACCTCCAAATGTACCTCCACTACTTTGCCTATTGTATTTACCTGGGGGGCAGCTAGGTGGTTACAGTGGGAAAGTGAGTATCAGATTTTTCATCTAACCCTGAAGCACTCTTCCTGTGTACTTATGACAGCTGATGATATTGCATTCAAAATCTAGCCTCAGAGATTTACATATGTGCACATTTGAAGGGATACAAAGTTTTGGAAGCTTTTATAACATACACTGCTTTCTAAGTCCATGTTTTTACTACATCTGAAAAGGATTGAGATTCTATGCTTTTAACGGTTGTATAACAACTGAAGGTTTTCAGATACTGATTTATCTGCTGATTTCTGGTATTATACTTTGTACTATCCCATTTTATTATTATATTTTATTGTATCATGGATTTTGTGTATTAGTTGTTTCACCTTTGCTGATGTTTCTTATTCTTGTTGATATGGTTGTAAGACTAATCAATAAAGTTGAAAGTTGCTGATTTCTGCCTACTTTTGTTGACAGCAGTCTTTGTCCCATAAGAAGAGACAATGGGCTATTTTTTCCAATGCGTTTCCTGAATTTTCAAACAACATGCAAAAACTTTCCTGATATAATAATATGGAAAAATCTTCCCAGTTGGCTTTTCCTTGTTAGATGTTCACTAGGAAAAACCAGAGACATTCCTTTTGGGACTGATGGATAAACAATTCAAAAAAGTTCATGGACTATATATAACTGGAGCTAGACTTTTATATGCTCAAAGGTGGAAAGATTAAACGTTACCTACAATGGAAAAATGAATGGTGAAGTTAACGGAATTAACCGAGATGGTGAAATTGACAGCTTTGCTTAGAGAAAAAACATTAACTTTAATGCCAATTGGAAGCCCCTTTTGGACTTTTTGCAGGGAACAGAAAAAAATGAAATTATGATATATGGATTTGATGATTAAATTAATAGCTTATACAAAATATGTATGTTAAGATGTGGTTTTAGAGTAAGAGGTTATTATATGATTCATTTATATCTGCTGTATAAGAAGTCAGAAGTTATTCTTTTTGTATTTCTTTTTCCTTTTTCTTCTCTATTTTCCACCAGTTTTGTTTTCTCTATTTCTAACTTTCTTGCTTTCTACTCTTCTTGGCTATTAGTTCTTGTTAGTTTTTATCCTTTTGCTTTTTAAAACTTAATAAAGTTCTTTAAAAAAAAATGGTCACTAGGAAGACATTTAGAGTAGTTATCTTCTTGCCTGAACAGTCATAGTTGTTAATTGAATTATGATTTATTCAATTCCATTTTCTGGGTTCATATTACACACTGATTAATAAATCTACCACATCAGCAGGATTCACACAACCTACTAGGCTAAAACATGATTACTAATGTATGATTCAGTGTGCTGTGCAAATACAAACTGTGTGCATTTAGCAGCAGCTGCCCAAAGCATCTCCATGTTGGGGAAAATGCCAGTAGCTCTGTAACATTGTTATTAACAAATAACATGCCCAAACATTGTTTTTTCAAAAATGATCTGGTCAGAGAAAATGTGGCATTTATTTCAATGAATCTTGCATCATTGCATCACTAACAAGGCCACAATGTTTACTTATTAAATTTGTACACCACCCAGACTCCCAACGACTGGGTGGTTAGAATGCCCATTCATGTCTATGCAATCAAAATACTTAAGGTATGAGAAGTCTAGTTAGAAACATGGGATTTTAATATTTACCTTGGTCCAGATGCCAAGCTTAAAATAAGGACATCTACAGTAAAACCTGGTTATTAACTGTGCTTAAAGTGCTCCATCTTAACTAATTTGTCCTGTGGTCTGGGTGCAGACCAATGTGCATATCATGGGAATGCAGCTAGAGAAACCCTACCGTAGGTCTGCGTTCACAGTCTTATCAGGGAGTTGCATATAGATCAGTTTAATAAACTTATTATGCAACCAATATCTTGAAAGAAGAGAGGATTGCCTAGTTAGTGTTAGGAATCAGTAATGTGTTAGGAATTAGAAAGAGATTGAAAATAAACATCCTTGGGTCACCGATGAAAGTTATCTCCAAATTCCAGAAATCCACAAAGCATAACAAGACTTCTAAATATGACAGCAGGAAATCCTTCCATCAGAAAACCACTTGAATTCATCAGTCAACAGGGTGAATAATAAATTACTATTATGAAGTTGCTACCTGGTCAGATTTAAAATGACAAGTATCTGCTCATGAGAAGGAAGTTCTACCAAGTCTTTTAGCTAAGAAAACAGGAAATATAATGAATATTTTAGAATTATGCAGTGTAAGAAATGTGGATATGATAGGCAGAGGGGATTTTTTTTAATGTGATGCCTACTATAGTTTTCATGTTTCCTATCTCAGAATGGTAGGAAGCTGTGCAGTCAAATTTCAGTAACCTTACAGGGGCATCCCCCCTTTTCTCCTGCTCTAACAATAGAATGCATTTAGCACTAACTATCAAAATTACTGTGCAATTAGCCTTTATGGGTATGAGAGAAGAAAAAAAGACCACAACTATGGGAAAACAAACAAGGATTGCAAGAGGAAAGTGATGGTCAACATAAAATTTATGAAAGGAGAGCAAGATGAACATTTTCAGAGTTAGGTTTTTAAGTATGTGTTTCAAGCCTGTTCATGACAGTTACCCAGAATAGCTAATTTCCATGTTTTAGGCTGTGTTCTGATCTGTTTAGTAGGACTCTTTGTCTTTTTATCCAATAACCTATAATTAGGGCTGTTACACATAGAACTTTATACTCTGTGCCAGGTATAAAACCAGCCTTGCATCTGATCTATCAGCAAGGCTCTTATGTCGAAGATAAACACAGAAAGCATAAAGAAAGCTATCAGATGAAAACTCCATCATTTTCAAGCAGGAAGGGAAACAGCACACCTGGATAGCGGGCTGCATTTGGCTAGAATTACAGACTTTGTGAGAACCTAAATTTTCCATTATGCTCGGTCGGAAGCGGCTCTGGGAAAACTCGTATAAATCTCCTGCGGAGAGGGGGATATTAATCGGAGAAGCGTCCGAACAAATGTTCCTTATAGAAAGTACAGCGCCACTGGAAAAAGACTGCAAGGGATGAGACAACACCGCTATCACCGGGGCGAGAAGGGTGTGGTTTGGCCGAGGAAGTTCCGGGCAGCCTCTTCGGCGCCTCCGCCGCGCCTCCTGGCGGCCACTTCAGCGGCTTGCTTCGGCTCCCTTCAGCCAAGGGCCCCGTTGCCAGTTTAATTGCAGTCGCGGCCGCGGCGAAGGAGGCGCCGAGCGCTCCCGCCCTCCTCCTGCCTGCAACTCCCCCTCCACTGTTTCCCTGCGAGTTGACTCGGCACTGTACGCGCAGAGCCTGAACCCGGGCCCGTCCCGCTCGTCCCGCCGCCGTCATGGACATGAAGAAGCGGATCCACTTGGAGTTACGAAACCGGACCCCGCCGGATGTAAGCCTGGGCGGGAAAATGGGAAGCCGGGGACGTCCGCCCTTTTCATCAGCTCGTTCTCTCGCCATCTCTACACGCGCACACCGGCCCGGGGAAAGCGAGCTGGTTTTAAATTTAAAGCTCTGAGGGGAGGGCAGTTGAATGAGCGCGGAGGGCGGCCATTGCCAATCCGCGGGCGAGGCCAGGAAGCGCCGCAGCTGCGACTGTAGGGGAAAACATGCGCCTGATGGACTCGAGAAGGGACTCCGTGGCCGCCATGTTGTTCCGCTGCTGCGTCGGTCCTGCGAGCGTGGGCTGCCCCTGCAGAGGGGCGGATGGTGCTCCGCGTGCGCGCGGCAGCCACCGCGTCCGCCTCGTCTGCCGTCCGCGGCGCGCGGTTCTCTCCCTCTTAAACGGGCAACCGTCGCGTAGAAGGGGCGCGCGCTCTTTCTTGACGCCGCGTCCGGTGCTTCTGGCCGTGCGCGCGCGCTCGGGCCTTCGCGCCTGTCTATTCTCCCCTTTAAACGGACCACAGCTGCAAAGTGCTGGGCGCGCGCTCCCTCTTTATTCCGCTCCCCACCAAATTGTATTCCCGCCAAAAACTCTCTTCACCCACCCTGAATAAGCTGAAGGTGTTTTCCAGCCAAATTTAAGCTCTGATGATCTCCGTGGAAGAATTTGAGAGAATTGTAATGAAGCATTTCCAGTTACAACGCTCTCAAGTTGGCTTCAAAGGGCTTTTGTAGCGCAAAATATAACAAAATATTTTGCAGTCTGATTTTTAAAAGCAGTAAAGGAGGCGGGTAGATATTTTAATACCATAAAAAACATACTTTAGACTTTAATGGGTACCTTACAATGGCGATTGGACCAGAAAAATATGTTCATACTTTGAAGCCGTTCTATTTAGATTATTCTTAAATTAAATTGGACCACTATCGGTAAAGATTTTGTTAAAAGGAAAATCAGAGGTTTTCCTGGTTTTTAATATTCTGCCTATGGTTTCCTGTCATATCTAAGCTTCAGCCATGCTGTTGCTTCTGTTTTTTTTAACCCTTCTTATATTTTCTCAACAGTCCTTATCATATGTACCCTTATGCCAGAAAAACAGAAAAAGTGAAACAAGTTTCACTTGTTTATTTTAAAGCAGAAACAATAAGTTGTAGATGTGCCTCTCATGTTCTGCTAAAATACCTGTCTGCCTAAAAGTACGAACAAGAAAAATCTTGAAGCGGCACAGTATCCCAGTGGATAATGCAAATACCTGTACTCTATACTGTAAGTTTAAATCTGCTGAGCTTTTGGCTTTTTAACCAGCTAAAGTGGAGGCCATTTCTGGCAGGTATCTTACAATCAACCCCAATCTGTTACTGTATTATACATCTGTCAGCCCAAGGCAGTTTCAAGCCTGCTCAAGAGCTTGTACTCTTTTAAACTTAGGAAGCAGTAAGAGTCTGTAGTCACCTTGTTTAATGATGATTTTTTCCTTCACATATATACACTTTGAAGAGATGAATGACACTAGCTTTCTTTAACATGATATGCTTGCCTGTGGTTAACTTATGAGTTTTTTTTCAACTCTGAAGTATAATGGGAACACTATGTATACCACCTTGAATTGTACAAAAAATGGTGGAATATACATCTAATAAACTAAATTGCATGGACTGAGTTTGTATAACATGGTAGGCTAAAATGTGATTTTGTTGATTAGTAATTCAGCCACTGCCATGTCCCTTTTAAGGCCCTTAAAAAAAGTGGATGGCTTTTTAAATATGAAAGTATATTTAGAGAATTTGCCAAATTATTTATTTTAAAGTGTAATAGACTATAATTAAAGTGGTACAGATAATATATTGCTAATGTTTATATAAACATTGCTCACATAATCATTTGTAAACATGGGAAGTAGAACTGCATTTACAATTCTGTACAACTATTGCATGTATTTAAGCACTTTTGGTAGAAGTTGACTAAAAAGATCAATAAGTATTTATTTGGAGTCTCTAGTAAAGGACAAACTACTCCTTCCTCTTTACGCTGATAAATTTATAAGCTTAGTACAAGATGCATTATCATATTACAAATTTTGAAAATACTTTGTTAAGAAACCGATTATGAGAGTATACTATGTAATCTATGTGCTGATTTAGCAGTTTGAAAAGTACATGTTGTATTAATTACGTCCTTAGTACTGAATTTGGCCTCTGTTAAAATTGCTTTGAAAGCTTACTCAGAACACACAAGCAGGTGGTCTTGTTTTAATTTCATAAAAATTACTTGACTAGAAAAAGGAACATGAATTGAATTGTTTGTTCCTATCTGCTAAAATAAATAGGAAGTATATAATGCTAACAGTTGAAAGGCAGTCAATTCTGCATTATATTTGAATAGTGGATAAGTTTTTAAAATAACGGTAGCAGTAAGGATAGCAAACAAATATTATAGCTGGACATCTTTTGTGGTTCCAGTTCTTTTTATTATGAACTCACTGCAGAATTATCTATGCAGAGACTTGCATTCTGCTATAATACTAGACAACCCTTGGGGTTGGACCAAGTTTGGCATGACCAGATAAAATCCCTAATATGCCTTCTTTTAGAGGGAAGATGCTTGCTGATTTTCACAATTAAGTAGTGTGGCTGCAAAAGTTGTTGCTTGTATTGGTTAGGAATAGAATAGTATTGTTTTACCAGATTGTCACTGCTGGGCAAGAATGGGGAAAGTTACTTATTGGAATTAAAGTGTATTTTAAATGAATTGATATGAAATGAAGCTTCTGCTTCAATAATAAAGCTATGAGCTAGATTGTTTTATTAAGAACTTTCTGGAAGCAAACATCTCCAATACATTCTTAATTTCCAAATTATCTCATCTCTTATTTCTTAATTGTTTTAGATGTCTGTTTTGTATAGCAACATGCAAATTAGTAAATTGGGTCTCTGCGTGTTTTCTTTTAACTTCAAGTGCAACGTCCTTCATAATAAGAGGAAAGTAGCCTGCTGCATAGTAAAAGGAATGGACCAAATTGATTTTTATGTAGCTAGAAATAAATGGCTTTAAATTACAAGAGCATGCAAGCCAAAATGAAGTAATAGTTTTTACACATTCCTTACTATAATTGCTAAGTTTATCTAAGAACTAAGCAGCAGTCCTAAAATCTTTCAATAGGAAGTAAGTTCTATTGGACGAATGAGGAATGTTCCCAAGTAGAGAGATGAGATTGTACTTTAAACCTGTTTGATTATAACTTGGTGCAAGATTGTAGCCCAAGAATTATGCGTTTTTGTTATCCATTGTAGTTTAGAAATCCAGAGTATAATCCATATAGAGTTTTTTAAATTTCTCAACTAACTACACTGTCTTGGAAAGCCTAATTCTACATTGTATTGTTGAAGGCTTTCATGGCCAGAATACGATGGCTGGTGTGGGTCTTCCGGGCTGTGTGGCCGTGTTCTGGAAGTTTTGTTTCCTAATGTTTCGTCAACATCTGTGACCGGCATCTTCAGAGGGCAGGAGCACAGACAGGAGCTGGGCACAGAGAGAACTGCTTCCAGAACACGGCCACACAGCCCGGAAGACCCACCCCAGCCACCCTAATTCTACACCTTGCATAAGCCTATTTTGGGAAAAATGTTTGAATGAATGATCAGTGGCACACAGAAAAGATTTGGACAGAGCTCAGGCTTGTGGAATCTACATTAATTATAATGTGTGCATGTGTGTGTTTGTTTACTACATACCTGAGAACCACCAAGTGAAGTCAACTGCAAAATGAAGTTCTGCCATTTTGAATGAAGTTCCCAAAAAGTGTATTGAGAGATGGCAGAGCTTCATGCAAATAGTAGAACTTTATGCGTTTGGGTCAGAGAGAGACAATTAACTTTCATGCTCCATGAGCCTAATTGAAATGACTTGCATATAGAAGTGCAGATTTTTATCTAATTCAAATCAGGTATATATGCTAGTGCAAAATTCCCAAGCTGGTCAAAGACAGAAGAATAATTAATATTATTTTTACAGGTGAGAAACACTGAGGTAAAGAGATGAGTAATTAGCAGTGACAGATTTTTTTCCTTGAAAAGAATCCCCAAATCTGTTTTTTTAAACCTTGATAATGTTTTTTGAAGGTGGAAGTATGAATGGCACAGAGACAGAATTTAAAAAATTAAATATAATATTAGTAATCAGACACAGAAATGCAGGTTATATAATTCTAACCAATCTACATCCTGACTTATTTTCACAAGCTTTTTGTTAGAGTAGATTCTTTCTTACAGTAACAGTAGTGCAGATCCAAAGATTTCCTCACTACTGCCACACTGGGTTCTTCTGTGTTGTTTCCTGAGGATTTTGGGCCAGCTTGTTTTGGCAGGATAATGCTTATTCCCAAACCATATTTCTTCCCACAAGTCTTCTGATTTCAATACTTTCAGCTCCTTTTCTCACAGGACTTGCTATTCTTGTCTCATGCTTTTTCTTTCTACCAAATTACCTGGTGATCTGTCTTCAAAGTCTGCCCCCTTTACTAAGAGACCAAGGCCTACACAGCCTTAGCTTTCTGGGACTTTTTCCATTGAATGAAAAGTAATGTTTTGATCCTCTGAATGTATTTATAAGCATAAATGCCAATGCCTTCATTGTTATATTCAGTCATCAACACAAACTCTCTCATATGTTTCATATAACACAAACATTATATTGTAATACAACTGATGCAGCCTTTCACGGAAGTTAGAGTATGTTACTGTAATATTCTAAAGTTAAATCTAAAATGCCCACAGGTTCCAGATCATCATGCTAACCAAACCAATGAAGGAATGTCCTTAGCCATCTCTTTAGGCAGAAGGAGTCAAAATGGACTAATAAGAGCCTGTTGCAAATTATTCTGATAATCTTTGTTGCTCGTCTTTGTTGCACATCTCACACTAAGATGTCATCTCAAGAAAGAAACTGCTTTAGATAAATAGGAAGTCATTGGTTTCATTTACATGCCACTCTAGCTTAAAAGAGCACTGTAGCTCTGTTTTGTTAAGATGTTTAAAATTCTCACTGTAAATAGTCAAATGGTGTTCATCCTATTTTTTTTTCTATTAAGCAAGGAGGGGAAACTTTCTGGTGGCTAAGGATCATTTAACATTTGGGAGAAGTTTGAGGGCTACAGTAGCCAGGGTAATTATGCAGATGGGTGGGACTGAGAGTTATGTTTTTAGTTTTCTGGGATATGTGGAGGACTTTTCAGTCCCTTGTGTTTATGTGTATGTGTGTGTGTGTGTGTGTGTGTGTTAATTCTTTTAAGCCTATTTTACATAAGGAAGGTACCAAGCAAGTCTCACTGGTAAAGGTGTTCCATAGATAGGGTATCTTTGCCAAAAAGCCCTTTTTTCTTGTAACCACCCATCTTGCTTCCTGGAGAGAGGCACCTTGAGAAGGCCCTGTGGTGCAAACCTGGAGTCCTGGCAGGCAATATAGGAGACATCTTTTCGGATAAGCTGGTTTTAAGCTGTTTATTTATATGTCAATACCAGCACTTACAACCAGGGCTTGGAAATGGGCTGGTAGTAGAGGTGGCAAAGTATAGCAGTAGTATAATATGATTGAGCCTTTTTTTTATTTATTTGTTTGTTGTAAGCCATTTTAGGACTTATGGTCTATTTTTCATGTCAAACCACCAGTTTTTTAGCAATTATACTCAGGGCAGCTCCAGGAGCTAAAAAAGGAAGCTCAGGGGCTGCAGGTTAACTCTGTCTTATGAAATAGGAGAAACTTTTAGACCCATCATTGTCACTAGAGGCTAAGGGGTGCTCACAGCACTTTTTATCGTCTTTGGCTAATAAAGCAGCTATGACATAACTGGACAGAAATAGCTTAGCAGTAGTTATTCATGCTCTAGTAACCTCCTGTTTGTATTATTGTAATGCATTATACACGGGGCTGCCTTTGAAAACAATATAAAACATTTAGTTAAAAACAAGCCACAGTAGACTACTAACTGAGGTATGCAATCACATTATGCTACTACTTTGCCATCTATACTGGCTACCAGTCCATTTCCAGATCTAACTGAAAGTGGTGGTATTAATATACATAAAGACCTAAATGATTTGAGGGCAGCATACCTGAAAGAGTGGGTCCTGTATTTACTTAGCAGAACTCCAAGATCTTTACCCAAGGACCATGTCAAGGTGCCTCCATCTAGCGATGAAGTTGGATGATTGCCAGAGAAAAGATCCACTCGTAGTGGTGCCCTGGCTACAGAACACAGTGAAGCTTGTTTGATGCCTTCATTATGGTATTTTCCATCCTCTTTATTATTTATTGCCATTATTGGTATTTTTGGTTTGATCACATCTGTTATATTGCTTTATATGTTGATTTTTATAGTGTTCTATTATTTTACTGTTTATAATGTTTTACTTGATTATGCATCATCCACAGAATTCCTGATATTGAGAGTTATAACAATACAACAAATAAATAATACTTCATTGTGTGTGTGTGTGTTTCAGGTCAAAGAGCTTGTTCTTGATAACTGCAGATCAAACAATGGCGAAATTGAGGGACTCTCAGGAGAGTTTGTGAACTTGGAGTTTCTCAGCTTAATAAATGTTGGACTGGTCTCTGTCTCGAATCTCCCTAAACTCCCCAAATTGAAAAAGGTAATGGTCTTGTCTGTTATTTCATTTGGGGACAGAATATCATGGAGAAGGTCTGTTTATGTGGTCATTAAGAGTTGACACCAACTTAATGGCACGTAACTCAGTTGGAAGGAAAAAAACCTCTCCCTTGTCTTCTTAATTACTATTTTGCAATGACCCTAGTACTAAATCCTTGGGACTAACAGCTCCCAACAATATCTGCCTGTCTAGCAAGATCTGGAAGATAGGGTTCTCTTTGGGTCCCCACTCTAAATGAGAGTTACCATCAGCCACCATGAAGGTGATCCTTTTCTCTTGCTGCCTTTCTGTGGAACAATCTTCCCTGCAGAATTAAATCAGCGCTAATCCTATTAAGACCTGGCTTTTCCAGGAAGACTTTAGTACCTGATTTTAAAGTTGGGATCCTCTTTGCACTACATGATGGTTCAGCTAATTGATATGATTATTCCTCACCATAGAATGACTTGAATTAGGTTACTGTTATATTACGTTACTGTATTTTTTTAACCTGTTTGCTGAATTGGAGTGTATGGTACTTTGAATTGGCTATGATTGAAGCAGCATAAAAGCTTGAGAAATACTTCCAGCCAACTATCTTTTACCTTATTTGTCTTCTTTGGATTCAACTGTATATTTTTGAAGCTTTGAAGTTCTCTGGAACACAATATAATTGAGTTTGAGGAGAAAGTAGTCAGAAAGATGCTGGAACAACGTTCAAAGTGTAAAAGAAGCCATTCTAGGAAAGCAGCTAAGAGATTGTAAAACTATGCATTTATTTGTATGTTTAGGAGATGGGTTGCTAGAGACTAAGAGGAAGAAATGGTTATTAAGGCTATAAAGGCAAAAAGGTGCTTTAGAGCAGAAGGCTGGACAAACAGTACAGAGCTACAACTCACAGCAGACAGATGATATATTCATACTCCAAAGCACCTTTTTGGTTTCGAATCTGAAGCAGTACACAGCCGTAATGGTTACTCCTACATCTGTTGCTAGCAACAAGATCTGTAGCCTGTTGTAGATCTGGAGAATGAAACATTAGAAGCACCTTGTAGTTTCTGTGTTCTGCCTTTTAGAAATGACAGTGGTAACGGGGGAGGAGTCAAGCATTTAGTGCTTTCAGTTAGTTATGAAAATATGGACTGGCAAAATTTTGATGACATTTCCCAGATGGTACTGTGTTTATAGATGAATAGATGAAATTGCCTGTGATTATAGTTGCTGTTAAAACTATTAGGCATATTATATAATAGTTAGCAGCCAGGAGTATGGAAGAAGTACATTAATATGCTTAAACAATATACACTAGAAAACAGGGTACTCTCTACCCCATATCTCCCACATAAGACTATGTAGCACTTCAGAATTAAAAGCAAAAAGATGCTTCAGAGTGCACGTAAGTGCAAATTTAGCATCTGTCTGGAACTCCTTAAAGAAGCCACACCTTTTCCCAAGAACCCTTCACAGTTACCACTCAATCCTGGGAACCTCATATTTGAATTAAAGACTTGCAGATGGATGCCACTATCATACCCGCACGTATTCCAAAGCACCTTTTTCCTTGCAAATCCAAAGCATTGTACGGCTCTGCTCCCTAGCATCTTTCTTAGTCACTTCATCATTAAGACATTAGTATATTGCTATAATCTTATTTGTAATGTCTGTTCTAAAATGATTGCACTATATTTTGATTGGAATGCATATTATATACAAATACGTATATATATACATTTTAGCTACAACTGCTATAATTCTTGTCTCCAATAGTTAAGGAGAAAAATTAAAGGAGAATTGTTTGTAAATATTACCATGTAATGAGTTGCTCGGTGAGGGATCAGTTCCCTGAATCAACCATGGTTTGATTTAGCATGTCAGTCAATCAATCAATCAATCAATCAATCAATCAATCAATCAATCAATCAGTGTTGTATGCTCTAAAATACTCAAGTTTTCCAAAAGGTGTGTGTGTATAGAATTAATTAAAAAAAAGCATGGTGCAAGGTGTATTATAAACGCTGTTGGACAGAAATTTATAACTATTTGGAAGTATCTTTATGGATATGTTTGTGATTATTTAAGACATAACAACTCAGTAAGATACACCAGTGCAGTACTTTTAAAAATTGAGGTACTGCATTGATAATAGTTTGTATGGGACAGAGATCCCCAACCTTTTTGGTATAGTGTGCATAATGGGATTTTTACAATAGGTTGTACAAATGTTCAACAAGGTACTTCACTCTGTTGTGAAATACCCCCTTGGACCTGGTCCACATCTTACTTGCAGCCTTGCTAAGGATACCACACTGAGATCTATGCTATCGATATCAGATTATTCCTTCATTTCTCCAAGCCACTTGATCCAACAGAGAAGAACCTCATACATAATCTCAAAGTCTTCAGAGCCCATACCTTGGGCAGCCTCCCACTGCCAAGGCATGACCTTGACCAGCCCAAGCAAGGGAGCAGATCTCAACTGAAAGAGACTGCAGCCATAACTGCACAACCACCTGTTTCTTCTAAGTGCTAATGTAGTGCTCTTTCTTCTGATGACTTGCCATCTGACCACCAGGTATACTCTTCTGATTTGGAGGAATCAGAAAGATCTACCCTTTTCTCTGGACCCCATGGTTGGAGACCAGTCAGTGGGATCTCATTCTGAACAAAGTCAAACACATGCTGAACAGCCGATCAGATTGCCTGAGGTTCTTGATCTTTAGTTATAGCAAATCCCATCTCCAATAGATGATGCAGTATTCTGTTGTCTTCAGATGCTTATGCTCCAGAAATATTGCCAATATCACTGGCTTTGTTGAAATTGGTAAGAAATGTACGGCAAAAGCCAGCCTCTATGCCTCTAACCAAAAAGCTGTTGCAACAGCAGAGGTACCAGTTTTGTCCTAGCATTTGGCTTTGAAATCACTGGTAGTTGAGGTAGCACAGAAGAATCTAGTACAAAGTGTACGTGCCGCCTATTGATAAAGTCAAACACAAATTGGATACTTTTCATATGTTCTTGGTCTACAAAGTTATTGTTTTGAGTGGCAATTTCCAAGCCTATAATGGCTAATATTGGATTTTTCTTTGTGAAAAGATGACCTATTTTCTACTGTATCTACTAGATGATAAATGAGACCTTGCTTCCGTTTTCTTAGCAGAGGCCTCCCAAGTCTCCAAGCTGCAGATGAACACTGTTGAGTATAACACAACCGCATATGTGGCTGACCACTTTAACAGGAGTTACTGCTTTCTGCTGCTACATCTGATCAGGACCATTGGTGTCTCTAGGCTCAGAACATGGTGGAAGATCTCCTGCTCATCACAGAAGTATTGTTCTGCCAGAGTACAGCTAACACTATGGAGGAAATTAAAACCCCAAATACTGCATGGAAATGCATCCTGTTGGGAAGTAGCAGTACCTCTGCTGCAAATAGGTCCCATAGTTGAAGTTAAGTTGCCCTTCTCTAGCATTGCAGTTGCCGTAAGCTAATGTGCAACATAAGGGGACAACCTCTCTCAAAACTGCTGCCCCCTGCTTTACAAAAGATCTTCAGAAATGCTCCTAAGTGTCACCTTTGATTTAGCATATAATCTCCAGGACCACTACTTCAGTTCCCACTAGCATGTCCTCTCTATAAACATGGAAATCCAACACTACGGAGTCTTAGTCTGGACTACAATAGCTATGGGGTATGCAGTAGAATTCAAGCCTTGCAGTATTTATTACTTATTCTTTCCAGCTCAGCTGTCAGTGTATAAGTTGTTGCTGCACTCCAAAAGGAAGTATGAACAAATACCAGACTCTCAGATGGGAAGTGGATTTGATTCTTTTGTCATCCCCATAACTGACAATGAAGTGAAACTGACAGATCTTCGCAACTCAGATAATATCTAGCCCAATAAATTCAGGATGGTCACCTTTTGGATTAACTTCTTTTGTTACGTTGAGGGGATTGGTTTTCCTGAATGGATCCCAGCGGTACATGCTTCCATATGTCACAGTGTATGGTTATGGTTGTTAGATGTATGCATCTGTTTGGCATACACATTCACCCCCATGTTGACTATTGGCCACATTGCACAACATAACATTTTGTTCAGCTTGTTCAGTATATCAGCAAGCAAGGAGAGCTTAGGTACCTCATGTCTATGTACCTTTGGATAGGTGTATTTCTCATGGAAGTTAATGTATCATCTGTTTAATGGAGTCACTCAGTGCACTGATAGATGCCCTAATTTTCCAATAGATGATAACTGTGAATGGGTACTCCAGTGGGAAGCACCCTCAGTGGACCTGTGTGTTCCTGTAAAGAATGCCCAGTATAGTGTTTTCTGCAAGAAAAAGGACATAACCCGGTATTGTTAGAGGATACCTTTTCAGTTAGAATCAATTACTATTCTATGTGTTTCCTTGACCCCAGTACGATTGATTGTTGTGGTAGTTATACCACTGCATGATTCTTTCTGATTACATCTTTATGGCTGACAACCCTGATTGCCAGTGCTTTTGTGTCTTCTCAGATATTGTACGTTTCATTGCCAGGTAGGAGGGACTTTCTTTTGATTGAACGATACTCAAGTGTACAGTGGGGCAAAAAAGTATTTAGTCAGCCACCAATTGTGCAAGTTCTCCCACTTAGAAAGATGAGAGAGGCCTGTAATTTTCATCCTAGGTATACCTCAACTATGGGAGACAAAATGGGGAAAAAATCCAGAAAATCACATTGTCTGATTTTTAAAGAATTTATTTGCAAATCATGGTGGAAAATAAGTCTTTGGTCAGTATCAAAAGTTCATCTCAATACTTTGTTATATATCCTTTGTTGGCAATGACAGAGGTCAAACGGTTTCTGTAAGTCTTCACAAGGTTTTCACATACTGTTGCTGGTATTTTGGCCCATTCCTCCATGCAGATCTCCTCTAGAACAATGATGTTTTGGGGCTGTCGCTGGGCAACATGGACTTTCAACTCCCTCCAAAGGTTTTCCATGGGGTTGAGATCTGGAGACTGGCTAGGCCACTCCAGGACCTTGAAATGCTTCTTACGAAGCCACTCCTTCGTTGCCCGGGTGGTGTGTTTGGGATCATTGTCATGCTGAAAGACCCAACCACATTTCATCTTCAGTGCCCTTGCTGATGGAAGGAGGTGTTCACTCAAAATCTCACAATACATGGCCCCATTCATTCTTTCCTTTACACGGATCAGTCGTCCTGGTCCCTTTGCAGAAAAACAGCCCCAAAGCATGATGTTTCCACCCCCATGCTTCACAGTAGGTATGGTGTTCTTTGGATGCAACTCAGCATTCTCTCTCCTCCAAACACAACGAGTTGAGTTTAGACCAAAACGTTCTACTTTGGTTTCACCTGACCATATGACATTCTCCCAATCCTCTTCTGGATCATCCAAATGCTCTCTAGCAAACTTCAGACAGGCCCGGACATGTACTGGCTTAAGCAGGGGGACACGTCTGGCACTGCAGGATTTGAGTCCCTGGCGGCGTAGTGTGTTACTGATGGTAGCCTTTGTTACTTTGGTCCCAGCTCTCTGCAGGTCATTCACTAGGTCCCCCCGTGTGGTTCTGGGATTTTTGCTCACCCTTCTTGTGATCATTTTGACCCCACGGGGTGAAATCTTGCATGGAGCCCCAGATCGAGGGAGATTATCAGTGGTCTTGTATGTCTTCCATTTTCTAATTATTGCTCCCACAGTTGATTTCTTCACACCAAGCTGCTTGCCTAATGCAGATTCAGTCTTCCCAGCCTGGTGCAGGTCTACAATTTTGTTTCTGGTGTCCTTCGACAGCTCTTTGGTCTTGGCCATAGCAGAGTTTGGAGTGTGACTGTTTGAGATTGTGGACAGGTGTCTTTTATACTGATAACAAGGTCAAACAGGTGCCATTACTACAGGTAACGAGTGGAGGACAGAGGAGCCTCTTAAAGAAGGTCTGTGAGAGCCAGACATCTTGCTTGTTTGTAGGTGACCAAATACTTATTTTCCACCATGATTTGCAAATAAATTCTTTAAAAATCAGACAATGTGATTTTCTGGATTTTTTTTCTCATTTTGTCTCTCATAGTTGAGGTATACCTATGATGGAAATTACAGGCCTCTCTCATCTTTTTAAGTAGGAGAACTTGCACAATTGGTGGCTGACTAAATACTTTTTTGCCCCACTGTATCACTCAACTCTTCTGTCCCTGAGTTTTATGATGTAGCTCCCTGCCTGACAATTTTGGGTTGGACTTGCAGCTTTCAACAATGTTTTTGTACAAAAGGAAATGTGGCCAGTTCTCTCCATGTGTTTCTTCTTTTATTTGGTCATTTCAGATTTTTTTTTTCAGTTCTTGTTACCCCTTAAGGTGTACTGATGTACTGTAGAGTCTTTGTTGTTGTTGTTGTTGTCTGTTCCCCAGTAAGTTCTACAATGTGTGTTTCTGCATCAATTAATGAAGCAATTTGTGAAGCACTTCAAGCAACTACCTACCTCTGAAACATTCCATGCTAGAGGGGAGTACTGAAGTTGCGAAATGGGTTTCTCCATTATATACTCCCTAAGGGATCTTCCATCTTCCTGGGAAGGTTATCTGAACTTATCTTCCTTCAGAAAAGGAGGCTAAATGCAACTCTGTGAACCACTAGGCTTTCCCCTATTCTAGATTTTCCCCACTTCAGATTTGGAGCATTTTGGGTGGAGGGGTTGGTTCAAAGTGCATTGTACATTAGCTGTTTACATTGATTGCACTAAGGCTTTGCATGCTTCCTCTTGTCTGTTTGAACTATGATAGTTTGAGGAATGCTAGTCTTTCCTCCATCAAATAATTGTGTGGACAAACTAAAGCTGCTATTGTCTTATGTTTTTAGTTGGCAGGCTTTCTCTGGTTTCATTTTACCAGCTGTCATTGAATTTACAGTATTTCATTTTTTTTTCAGGGTGTGTCTTTGCCTGAGTTCTGCAGAGTTCCAATGTAGACCCTTCTACTGATTTTTATAAAGAACTACAGAATACCCTTTGAGGCCAGGGCTGATGTTTTGTTTTGCCAGAGTGATACGGTCTTCTGTAGTAGCATGGTGATGGCACCAGCCTACCACCTTGAGCTAAGCTTACTATTCAGCCATACACATGAATGCAGAGACCATGACGAAGAACAAATTGCTTAGTTCTAACTGTGGTTCTTTGAATGGTTATCTATATAGTCATACTAACCACTCTCTTACCTCTCTTCAGAAGCTTTTAACTTGTTGGGTATTGCTGGGTCATCAGGAAGTAAAGGTAGAATTACCTTTTAGTAGTATGCATAATGGAAGTGACTTCTCTGCCAAAATCTTCTGAACTAAAGATGGTTTCCAATGAGAATTCACTGCAGATACATAACCTGTATATGTTTTATGTAAAACTAATATTTATGTTTTTTGCTGAAGCATAGAGACAAATTCCATAGTATCTAAAGTCAGTTTTAATTTGCAGATTTTCCAAACAGTTAGAATCTTCCCATAAAACTTGGGATAAAATTGTCAACAATAGTAGAGTGTGCTCCTTACACACTAAATACTCTTAACTTTAATCAGAACTGTCTTTATAGACATGCTATACGAGTCTGCGTCACTCTTAAAAAAAAACATGATTATACTGGGTAGATTATAATGAAGCTGGGAATGTTAAAGATAGTAACACGCATAGAATGATTTCTACACAATCTATGTGTGAATATTTTCTTACAGATAGGTAGCACTAGTATTGGGAGGGGACATTGAGTATATGTAATTTTAGAATAAAATTATTGGTAGAGCCAGGTTTGAAAGGCAGTCATGAGTTTTTTATATTCATTTAAAAGGGGAGATGAGTAAAAAATAGATTTGTAACATTTTGTTTTAGATCTTTATAGAAATAACATAAAGATCCTCAAAATGATCTGTGAGTACTTTCAGCTGAACATGCTTACAGAATTTTCACACTTAGAGAACCTTTATAGACCTAGAGGTCTCCTGGTGAACTTTCTGAATTGAAGAGACTTTCAGAACCTTTTGCAAGTGTTCATGCTGAATGCTTTAGGAAGATAGTTCAGTGAAAAGGGCAGATATTATGTACACATCACACCCCCAATTTAGCTCTACTTGTTGCAGGCAAGTGACATTACATATTTTATATCAACATGTCTCAGAAATAGAAAAAAATAAGATAAAGCAATACATATTCTTAATTTGCCAAAAAAGTTGTAGTTTTGCAAGGAATCTGGTTTTAGTACTATTTGGAGGACACATAGATAACTACTTGGCCATGTGGGAAAATGATATTATGAAATGTAGAGATTGAACATTTAACATTATAAAATTGCAATATGGTTGGATACTTTTTTATTTTATAGCATCACCAAGATGGGGAAAGAACAGCTTGCTCTAGATCAAGATTTGAGTTTAGAAATAAGAGTTTGGACAACCAGTCATCTTCCCCCATTCCTCCTCTCCTGTAACTACACAGATAAAAGGGAAATTGGCATAACAGTCCTAGGCATGACAGTAAACTGATGAGAGTAGGATCTCTAACCATTTGGTAGATTAAAGATTTGTTACTAGACTTTGATGTGTGCAAGGCAAAATATTGATAGCAGTAAACAGTTATCTCATAAAAATGGGGGAAATGGAAAGCTGTATTGTGTCTGATTTTGTTTTCTTTTTGGAACCTCCCGTCTCTTACATGATTAACTGTAGGGGTTGTAAAACTGTCCTTAGCATGAGGAAGTCTGTTGACTTCATGGAATGCAGTCATTGTGTTTTCGTTGTACAATAGTTTTCCTTTAAGATTGGTGTGTGATTTAGCTTAACAAGTATTCAAGTCATAATTGTGTCATCAATCCAAATCAAACTGAATATCTTATTCAAATGCAAATATAACAACACATTATTTTGTTCAATTTAACTTTTCCAATTGTTTTAATTATGCCTTTTAAAGCTGCTCAGTAATCTAGATGTGAAGAGGACAATGTGATTTAGAGTACATATGGCACCTGTGAGTCACATCTTAAAGCAGCTATGTATTTTCCTGGTTACATTTGGTTTAAGATGTTCCCAACTAGTGCTATGTACATACCTGTGTATCCTCTGAATCACATTTTCTCTTTCAAATCTGGATTGCTGCATAGCTTTAATAGGTTTTTTTAAATTGTTTTATATTCTACACATTATTTAATAGGGCTCTGCAATACTTTGGATTTGAAAGCAAAAAAAAGTGCTTTGGAGTGCAGGTAGGCAGTCATGTAGCACCTGTTTGCAATTCCTTATTTAATCATTTTTTAAGTGGAGTTTTTACATATTGTGGGAAAATCTAGCAAAGATAAATCAATAAAACAGTGGTATTACAAGGAAAAATATACATCATAATAGTAATTCAAATGAACTAAAACTAAAAAAAACAAGGCTATTTCAAACAATTGATTAATTTGTTTTTCCCCTCAAATGCCCTTTTTGGGTATACTTATTTATCCAGTACATAAATAAGTTTAATGTATGCAATTCTATAAAAATGAAACACTTCAGTACAGTATATTGTTTATTCAAATTATTATGTATTTGCTTAACGTCTCCCAGGAAATTACCACATTGATGTGATATGAGAGTTCACTAGCATCAGTGATCCTGAAAGTGTGAGGTCTTGATTGAATCACTTTTGCCACAAGGTAAAAAGGAGAGAGATAAGCTAAAGTTAATTCACAATGGGGGTGAGGGCAAATAGGATGCAGGCTTGAGAGAGGCCAACCCACCTAGGGCAAGGAATTTCAAAATAAAATCTTGGGAGAAGGCAATGGCAAACCATCTTTGTATTGTTGCCAGAAACCTGTTTTGACATGGCTGAAACATTTAAGACAAATGATGACACCTCAAGTCATAAGGCACTTATTCAGTGACTGGGGAAAAGCACCAGTTTTAAATCCTTAAGGAGGTGTGATAATTGATGGTGTCATGTTTAAAAAGGACTTGCTCATCTTACAAATATGTGTACAGTCAGAACAAGGAATGTGACAAGCATGAACCAAGATAAACTTGGAACAGTCAAAGTGGAAATGAAGCATGCTCAATTGGATATCTTAGGAATAAATGAATCAAGATGGGCTGGAATGTGCCACTTTAAATCAGATTATTATATGATACATTATTTAGCTCCATTGGAAGAAATAAAGTGGCAGTGATTGCTTTATTCCATCTGGTGTGTCCTTCTTGCCATCTTTTATCAATTTTATTGTAATTTGTTTGATTATTGTGAGCCACCCAGAGTCGTTGGGAGTCAGGCAGTGTACAAGTAGTAGCAGCAGCAGCAGCAGTAGTAGTAATAGCAGCAGCAGCAGCTAACTATAATCCAATAAATGACAGTTTTGTAGAATTACTGAAAACAGTGTTATACAAGTGTATTTATTTATTTATCATATTTATATAGCCGTCCATCTCACACAAGGTATGCATATCAGATGGAATGGTGGAAGATACTGAGGGATTTCAATGGTAGTTGCAAGAAGGGCTAAATGTAACACCAGGAAAAGATATAATAGTTTTTGCTTTAATGGACCTCCATTTAGCAGTTTTCAGATGCAGTACAAGTAGTCCTCGCTTACCGACCACTCATTCAGCAACCATTCCAAGGTTTGATGGTGCTGAAAAAAATAACTTTATGGCCAGTTTACAACCATTTATGCTGTTAGCAGCATCCTTCAGTCACGTGACCACCATTACAGTCAGTACTTGTTGCCCTGTGTCTGACTTGTTGTTCCCCCTCCCCCGGCAGAGTAGAGAGGTTGGAGAAGAGATTGGAAGAGAGTAAAAAGGCACACAGTGGCCAATACACCAGTTATTTGCCAAGCATACTTGCAGTTGCCAGCACCAGCACATTCCCCATTGTGTGCCTGCTTACTCTCTTCTAATCCCTTTTTCTCCCATGAATGTAAATACAAACATTTACACATCCCTTCTTGTTAATTGTCCAGCGTCAAGTGAGCATTCTAAAGGGTGGAGGAGTGGTTAGGAGGCAAACAAAAGCCAAAGGTATGAAACTGATGACTCTTGTTAGTTTCAAGCTGGAAAAGATAGTCAGGGTCACCTGTAGTCCTCATTTAGTGACCACATTTGGGACCGGCAACTTGATTGTTAAGCGAAGTGGTCACTAAGTAAATCTGTGACTGCTTATGATCTTATTTCAGCTTTCCTTTGCTTTACAGACCTGCGAAGGTCATAAATGTGAGGATTAGTTGTAAAGTTACTTTTTCATCACCATTGTAACTGTGAACAGTCACTAAATGCGGCATTTGCTAAATGAGGACTACCTGTAAACCAAATTTCTGTCCAAATAGTCTCCAGAAATAACAGACAAATCCATTGCATCAAAGTAGTCCAACCAAGGTAGTTAAATGTACATTAATTTTACAACATCTGCATCAATTTATGTAATTCACATCAGTAAGAAAATGGCACAAATAATTGTGATGACATCCTTTTTTATTTAACTTTAAACCTAATTAATACTCTCCCCCAAATGGTCTATTAAAACAAGATTGCATTGTTCTATAAATGGGTGATTGGAATGTAAAAGTTGGATAAGGAGATAGGTTAATAGAGTTCTGTGAAAATAATTTGTTTATTGGCAATACCAATTTCAAAAAATAAACCCAAGCTCTAACACCTAAAGATCACTGGATGCACAGCACTGGAGTCAAATTGCCTACATAATAGAAACCAGAAGATAGAGAAATGTAGTCCAGTCAGCCAGGACATTTCTAGATTCAAACCATGACTTATAGAGGTTAAAATTAAAATGGAATAGGTGTGCCATTCAGCTGGAGGACATGCAACATATAATGTAAGGAACTGATTCGGTATACTTAAGCAAAAGAGAACCTGAGGAGTAAGATGCACAAACTCATCATATCTGGGAACATAAAATTCCAGAGAAAATTTTGCTATATCAACAAATTTGGCACATCTCTACTTGGAAATTCTGGAAAGAGATAAGTGAAAATGAGAAGAAAAAATGTTATGAAAATGTCAGAGGAAAAGATTGGCTTTCAGGATAAGCTAGACAAGGAAAGATGGATGAAACCTTTGGACAACAAGGACACACAATGACCAAACACCAACTTCCAACTTCAAGAAAGAATAAGGAAAGGTCCCTCAGTGAAGAATGTCTCCCCATTTGGGGGAGAATAGACGAAACTAACAAGAAAGGAGAAAGAGAGGGTTTTTAAGAAGATCAGAGAAACCACAGAAAAATGTACAGCTAAGGTAGGAATCCTGAAGAATAATCACAGAACAAATCTATGTGTGTACAGCTAGATTATGTGGGTGCATCCTTTAATAACAGTTTCACTTTATACATTATTGAAATACTATTATTAAACATTTTACCTGGCTGGCCTTTGGTTGTAGTAATATTTTTCTTCTAGATCAGAGTTAAACTGATACTGAATTTCTGCTTGGGTTACATATGCTGTTTAACAACTGTTATTCATCATTCTACATTATATTTATGGACTGTATTTTTTAACTTTCATAGCCTAGTAGCACTACAACTTTATTTTATTCATAAAATTTACAGCTTGATCTAAAAAGATAATTATGTTAGTAATATTTAATTTATTGCTGAAATGGCTGCACTTCTTGTATCTCTTTCATTTTATGACATTTTGTGCTGGTCTTTGACCAAAGTAACAGTTTTGTTTGTTTGACAAAGCAATTCAAGTTAAAGGACGATGGAGAGATCATACTGAAACCCTTGACAAACAAAATTGTGGAGTGACAGAAACATTTGTAGAGAAAGAATATATTCAGGAACTGACTGCCCTAGAAAGTGAGATATGAGAAGGTGTCCTCCCTCTCAGCCCAACCTACTTCACAGTTTGTTGTTGGAATAAAGTGGAGGGAGCCCATATAAGTTCTCCTGAGCATCACCATCACAATTATTCAGCTCTAAATAGGAAAGTACAAAGTTCAGCTGAAATAGTAATTCAGCAGTTTAAAGCTGCAGGAGAAGAGGCAGTTAAAGTGCTAGAATTCTATCAACTAATAGGGAACAAGGTTGTTTGGTCTGTCTCAGTGCAATTGCTGATAAGACATGACTCTGCATATTTGGAACACATTTCTAAATATGTCTATTGCAGAGTAAACCTTGAGTGAGACTGACTTAAATTTATATACACTAATTATTTTAAAACTTAATTAGACTTGTTTCTAAGCAAATATTCATAAGGTAGCTGCAATTCTGTGAGGAAATTCTCCAATGGAGAATTTTCAGTATTTCACCAAGTTGCAGCTCTTGGGATTCCACTGAGGAAATCCATGTAGAGAACTGATCACGCATGCCTGTATATTTTGATTTGTGTGATTGGCTGGAGCCTGTTTGGCAACACTGTGTGTGGCTTGTACTTCTTATAAATGTAAATTAACAAGATGTAATTCCTGGCAGCACTGCATTCTAGCTAAGTGGCCAAATATTTTGAATATCTCTTTGTCAGTCTGCTTTTCTGTCAGTATAAGTATTTGATAATGAAAACTGCTGGGCTACCACTGTTATTTATATTGCATCTTTAGACTCCTGGGATTCTAACTGTGTTACTGCTAATGTGTCATTTCCCCTGCATATCTCTTTTCTCATTGCAGCTTGAACTCAGTGAGAACAGAATTTCTGGAGGCCTTGATGTATTAGCAGAAAAACTTCCTAACCTCACACATTTAAACCTCAGTGGAAATAAACTGAAGGATATTGATACTTTGGAACCATTGGTATGTCATTAAAAGGTTATCATATGTTTCAGTGGTGTTAACAATACTAATAGCAGTGACAGATGCTGAACTCATTCTTAGTTTATATTGGTAAATATGTCCAAATCCTATGTATTACATTTTGTACATAACTTTAAGCATGTTAGGCCTAACCCCATTTCAGTAGCTAATGTCTCGGAAAGGTCCTGTATGTATCAATAGTTCATCTTAAGTCCAAGAGAGGATAAAAATGTTTGTGCAAGACAGTATTACTTCTTTGTCAGCCACTGGCACAATCTAAATTAACATTGATATTGTACTCTCTATTTTTATTCAAGGTTATTATATTTTCACATCAATACATGTGGTATGGTTTGGGTTTCTTTCTGATTAGATTACGCTTTTTGTCTCTGGCAGATTTTAATTCTTAAATTATTTCTTTACCACACCACACCCCCCAAAAATCAGAATATTAAAGTTGTTTAGTTCAGCCGTGATGCGAGACACCCAATAGCTTATTGTTACAAATAATCCCAAGATTTTAACTCTCATGAAATAAATTTTAAAATAGTAAGTTATATTTATATGCAGTCTGCCTTTACTATTATCCAACTTGGAATGTAAGAGGTCAGTGTGAAATGAAAGTGCCGCCATGGGCAGGGAAGAGGGGACTCTTCATTTTTAAAAAAGTAGCATGTCAGGGAGAAGGCCTTAGGCAGCACAGCCTTCTTGATCTTGTTTTTCTTTTTGCGTGGAATCCAGAAAGGGATCTCTAAATGAACTGAAATAGTCTTAGATTAATTCACATGGATTTAAATTAAGGGAGATTTGTTTAAAAAAATATTTTATGGTAGTAGATGCAGTAAACTCACTCTTATGACATTGACTAAGTAAGAAATGTATATGGTAAGTTCAAAAGTCAAGTCTTGTTCTTTTTCGGGGAGGTTAGGTTAAGTTAATTAACACAGTGAAATCATTTTTAATTTGGAAATGAAGGAAAAGAGATGTACATCAACTCATCACGTGGTTTTATTTCACTTTGCACCCCCAAATTCAAATTGAAATTATGAGCATATCTTGCCAGTTTTGTGTATGATGGCAATGTAGTAATGATACTTACAACTAACGAGTTTATTTCTAATTCAGAAAAAGTTGGACTCTCTGAAGAGCCTTGACCTGTTCAACTGTGAGGTAACAAATCTAAATGACTACCGAGACCGTGTCTTCACACTTCTTCCACAGCTCACCTATCTGGATGGATATGATCAGGAAGATAAAGAGGCTTCTGATTCAGATGCTGAAGTAGATGGTTTTTTTGAGGAAGATGAGGAAGGTGAGGTTAATCATATTAATTGTGGATTGAAAAGGGTTAATTCTTGGCTATGGCCAAGGTCTTCCTAATGAAAATATGACCATTAATTTGGAGCACTGCATTAAGCTGATTTACAGCATTTGAAATATTCTCTGCACTGTATTTGAACCAAAAATACTAGTTGAGAAAGATCACTTTTAAGGCACAGAGTAGGTATCATGGTGGGTATGGCCTGTCACAAAACACATCAGTTTTCCAGAAGGAAAACTAGTGTGGATGCTCCCCTCTATCCCCTTTACCTGGCTGGTTGTAACCCAATTTATTCTGTCTTCTGAATAGGTGGGCACATTTCCAAATAGAGCATTGCACTTCAGCCTCCTACATTCTAACTTGCTCCTCCCCACCTTAAAAAAAAAATTGTTTAAACAAAATTATCACTGGGAACATGGAGCCTGGTGGGTGCCTAGGGAGATTTCTGGGGACACATTGATACTCAAAGAGATCACATTGGGGATCCAGATTCTAATACATTAAGGAATCTGTAGTGATATAGCAAACTGTTGTAATAGGCTTGCAAATTATTAACCCAGCCTCTTTTAGACTGACAGTTTAAATTCATACCCCCTCTCATACTGCTTAATTTATAAGTTGCAAGTCTGGACATAATCTTCTGTGAAACAATGGTCAATATCAGTATCTGCTCTTTTTAGCAGTTGTTCCTAGGATAGTGTTTAAAAAGAGACACCCTTTGAATTAATATTGTTGTGGAAAGCTTCTGGTGGTGGGCATAGTGGTTCCATCATCTTCGGACAAGCGGAGAGGGTACCTCAGCTGTTTCAATGCTTTGTGGACATTGCAGGGCGCTTTCTTCCTCCTGATAAAAGAGGAAGCTTCAATCTATTTGATCTCTGGACAGCCATTCCTCGTGAGAAAATTGCAAAAACAGGTTTTTGCGAGTGCCTCACAAGTGGAGTGGCTGGGAGACAAGAATTACTTCTTGTTCGTGGCTGAGGCACAACCTGTATAAGGACACTGGAACTGGCCAACCCCCATTTCTATAGCACTTTTGAATTATAATTACTCTTCAGTTTAAGAGAGGCTTCTTTTTACAGCAGATAAGTATTTCTCTTGGTATTTTTCTCATTTTTGGGGGGGGGGACTATAAACTTTGGGAAGATCTGGAGATTTAAAGTAATAAAATGTTTGAAAAATCTGCAAAAAGTGGGATAATTAAAGTGATATAAGAAAGCTGACAACAGAGAAGGGAAGATTTTTTTTAAAAAAATTAAAGTTTAATTTTTCATGAATTTGCATTGTTAATACTAACTGCTTTAATGGGACTCTGTTTTTCTATGAGAATGCTTTTTGTTTTATTGTAACCAACTTGATAATTAGCTGGGATCATATATCAAAAGAACACAGTAATCAGCCTAGCCTGTTTTTAGCAGAACCTTTTTTCACTGGTGACACCTGCTGGCAATTGCTTGTAATTACAGCTTTAAAGGTTAATGGATTTGAGTTTTCTGTTTGGGGTTCCCCCCCCCTTTTTTTCTTTTTCTCTTTTCAGCTCAACATTTTTACTTTTTTGATCTTTCTACATTGACAACACATAAAGCCTGACTGGATGTTAGCTGCTCCACAGAGGCTCTTTTATCAGAGAGGGAAGATAAAGAGAAGATAAACCAATCTCTTCTAATTTAATTAAATCAATGTTCAAGGAATTAGGATCTAAACTGGCTCAATCATTGGATGCTAAATTGGATGCTAAATTTATGACTTGAAAAAAAGATGGAAGAAAGATTGGATAAGATGGATATTTTTATAAAACAAATGTCTGCAGATATGAAACAAGTGTCTGGAGAACGAAAACAAACTAATGATAGAATGGAAATTTTAGAGAATAAATCAGGTATTAGAGATATAGAATTTGAAAGAGGAATGGATAATTTGGCTCTGTTGGAACAGAGAGAAAGATTTTTGTTGGAGATTTAGAGCCCTTCCAGAGGTTCCAGATGAAGATATTAGGAGAAAGGTGGTCCAGACATTGTCAGATTTTTTAGATTGGGAAGAGGATGAGACCGGAGAGATCAACAAAGTATATCAGATTAATTCATGTTTTGCTACAATAAGACGTGTCAAGAAATGTTTTAGTGCACTCTGTAAGGAGAAGGACAAGAGATCAAGTTCTGCAACAGCATTTTAATTCAAGATTGAAAAGTGATAATGCAGATGTAATTATTTTAAAGGAAAACCCTGATAGAATTTTACGTAAAAGAAAAGATTACTTTTTTCTGACTGAGGTATTAAAGCAGAAAAAGATTCCATTATGTTGGGAGAAGTTAGAGGGTGTAACTTTCACTTTTAAATAGAGAAGATTTCGATTGAATACTGTTCAAAGAGCTAGAGAATTTTTGGGAAAATTTAAAGGAAACTTGGAAGAGGTTCAAATAGAAATTGCAGAGTAAATTGACCAAAAACCACAACAGAAAGAAGAGCTTGAAAAAGATGGTGCCAAAGGTATAGACTTTTCTAAATTATTCACTTAACCATGGATTAGAAATGTCTAACATGGAATATAAATGGGGCAAATTCCCCTCAAAAAAAGGAAGATATTATTTCACCATCTGAAAAAATTAAAACAAGATATAATTTGTTTGCAAGAGACTCATATTAGAAATAAAGACATGAAGCATTTAACTTGTAAAAATTTGGGAGAAGAATTTATTTTTGCAGGACCAAAAAAAAAAAAAACAACTAAGGCAGTTTTATATGTTAACTCCCATTTAAACCACAATTAATATTGACTGATCAATATGGCAGATTTGTGGGGGTGGAAATTGAATTACAAGGACTTAAAACTTCTGTTTTGGGACTTTATGCTCCAAATGAAGATACTTTTACAAATGACTTAAGGAAGAATTGATAAAACTTTCATATGACAATTGGTGTTTGATGGGAGACTGGAATGGTGTGGTCTTTCCACAGTTAGAACATCTGAGAAGAAAATTAAAAATATTCAAGTTAAATTATCAAATACTTCTTTTGACTTGATCGATAACAACTTTAGTGGACATATGGAAACAAAAAAATGGCAATTCTAGAGAATATACTTATTTCTCAGAAAGGCATAGATCGTTTTCAAGAATAGATATGATATGGATTTCCAAAAACTTGGCTGCTAAGACGTCCAAAGTTGAGATTTTACCAAAAACTTTTTGTGATCACAATCTGGTGAGCTTGACTCTTAAAAGGAAATCTACTACCTTTAGATGGAGATTAAATGAAATGTTATTACAAAAAGAATGGATAGTGAAAGACTGTAAAAAGAAATTAACAGATTTTTTTGAGACCAATTTAAACAAAGGTACAGATTTAAGAACAGTTTGGGATACAAGCAAAGCTTTTATTAGAGGTTATTTTATTCAACATAATATTGAATTTTTAAAAAAGCACAAGAGAAAATGCAGACTATTTTGCAGAGAGAAAAGAAGAATTAAAGACATCACTGGCAAAGATAAGTATTTCATAGCAACAGCTATCCATGTTGACAGTAAGAGAAATGAAAACTAAAATGAACTATGCTAAACAAAAGAACTTTGAATTTGCAAATAAACCAGGGAAGTGGTTGGCTTAAAAATTAAGGAGAAAGAAAGAGGATAATTTTGAAGCTTCAAGAGGGAGATACAGTTTTAACAGATAATGTGGCTATACAAAAAGCTTTTCATTAGTATTCTAATTTGTATAAAGGACAAGATATTTCTCTGGAAAAAATAGATGACTATTTAAAAGTGCAAAATTTACCACGGCTTACAGATATACTGTACAAAGACAGACTATGAATGGGCCTGTAACAATAATGGAAGTTGGATGCTATAAAAAAGATTAAACCAGGAAAAGCACCTGGACTGGATGGACTACCAGAGTCATCTTATAAATATTTTGAGGATGAAATTTTACAACCTCTTCAGAATACAGTGAATTTTATTTTACAAGGATATGGGATGTCACAGTTTTGGAAAGAAGGTAATATTGCTCTAATTAGGGACAAGATTTAACCTTAACCAAAAATTATAGACCAATATCATTACTGAATAATGACTATAAGTTATTTACAACCATGTTGGCAAATAGACTGAAACTAATTTTACAAGACTTTATTCATGAAGACCTAGATTTTTACCTAAAGGACAACTAAAAGATAATGTTAAAACAGTATTGGACATTATAGAATATTTGGAACAGCATAATGAAAAACAAGCCGCATTGATCTTTTTGGAAGCAGAGAAAGCTTTTGACAACCTTAATTGGACTTTTTGTTTAAAGTTTTAGAAGATACGGATTTTGACGATAACTTTATAAAATGGGTTAAATCGATAGTTACGCTACAGAAAGTACAAATTATTGTTAATGGAGATTTAAAACCATGTGAGATTCAAAAAGAAACAAGACAAGGATATCCATTATCTCCACTTTTATTTATATTGGTTTTGGAAGTTTTGAACAGTGACATAAGACAAGGTGAGGGGATAATGGATGTAAAAATTTAAAGAGACATATAAATGAGACATATAAATTGAGAGCCTTTGCATATGATATGGTGCTGGTGTTGAAAGAGCCATTGAAAGGGATAGAACTATTAATGAGAAAATCAAGAGAGTTTGGTGCACTACCTGGTTTTAAGATTAATAAAAGTAAAAAATGTTTACAGAAATATGAAGATAGAAGATCAAATAAAACTGATGAACAAAACAGGTTTCAAGATTGAGAAAAAAGTAAAATCCTTGGATGTTAATTTGATGAATATGAATTGTATGTTGTTTCAGAATGATTATGTTAAGACATGGTTTTAAAAAGGTTAAAAAAGACATGTTAAGATGGGAGAAACTATAACTCTCATTGTTGGGAAAAAAAATTGTGATAAAAATGAATGTTTTGCCTAGAATGTTATTTTTGTTCCAGACAATACCAATTGTGACTGCTGATTTACCATTTAAACAATGGCAGAAGGGTATATCTAAATTTGTGTGGCAAGGCAAAAAACCGTGAGTTAAATACAAAGTGTTGCTAGGGGTGGTTTTTACAGATACAGGGTCTTGGGCTAACCACTTCAAAGAAAGTTCTATAAAGGCAACAGCAAGCTCCAAAAAGCTGAGTTACTTAGTTACAGCCGCCCAAGTTCTCTGCCCCCCATTCTAAAGGTCCACAAAGCAAAAATTGTACCAATGCTAACCCATGGTGCCGATTTGTGGGACCTATCAAAGGCCTCCTTACTGGGACAAAATCTAGCACGCTTTTTAAGAACTATTTTAGGGACCCATAGGAATACACCAGCAGCAGTAAGTGCTGAAACAGGCACCCATTCAATTTATAGTCTAACAGTAGTCAAAGTCTTTAATTACTGCTGGAGGATCCTCTCAATGGAACCTGACAGACTACCAAAAATGTGCCTTGAAGAACAGATGGCCACACTTCAACCCACCACATGGATCAACCAACTCCTCCAAACCATCTCACAACTCAGCTTCTCAACACAGTACCTATTCTTAGTCGGACATCAGGCCAAGGCAATATTCAAACAAAGAGTTCTGGATGTTAATGCCCAAACAGATATTGAATCACTTGCAAATATCAGGTCATTGAAATGGCTGGCCAAAAATAAAATGTCCTTCCAAACAGAAAAATACTTGACAATGGGTTTGATTCAATATCATAGGATTGCTCTTACCAGAGCAAGACTCAAGCAGTTAGATTCTATGGTCAAATACAGACAATTCCACCAAGTGCCATATTCTGAGAGAATATGTATTTGTGGAGCATCAGAAATAGAAGACATTGCACATGTCCTGTTCAACTGTCAGTTATATGTCTCAATAAGGGCTCGGTACTTACAGACACCACTTGACAGAACCATATACTGTATTGGGACTCTAACAGTAGATTATCCTTCAGGGCACAAACAAATAGGTAGCCACTAGAACTGTCAAATTTATAATCAGGGCTGTCCAACAGAGAACACATTGGGGTTGCATGTAAAAGTGATGAATTCATCTAAACACATACTATTTTCAAATTTTAATATTCATTTTATTATCTATCTATGCACTCTATTTTATCTTATTTTACCCTACTTTTATCGTTACTCTACCTTACCTTACTAGATTTATCTATTTTATCTCACTGTAGTCTATTTTATCCTATTTTACTGTACCTCACTTTATTCTGTTTTCTTGTATTTCTGATGCCCATGCTTTGATATGGTCAAATGACTAATCAATAAGGTATATTCTACTCTACTCTATAAGGTATTGCAAGATGCCAAAGAAAGAGGAGGTTTAGCTTTACCTAATTTGAAATTGTACTTTGCAGCTTGCTGTTTAGTTTGGATGAAAGAATGTGTGATGCGGTTATTTGCGGGTAAATCATGCCCTTCCAAGGTTATTGGACTTGGAAGGGCATGACTTGAGATTTGGGTGCCAAGGTTGTTTATGGTATGACAAGGTTAAGGTTAATGTAGATTTCAAGAATCATTTTATTAGATGTGCCATTTTGAGAATTTGGAATAGATATAAATCTAGATTGTGTCCAAAAATACCTTTATAGCTATCGCCACAAGAAGCATATTATAAAAGAGAAATGATAATTAAGCAGAAATGGCTAACTTATGGTGACATTTTAGATTTTTGCCAGGGAGAATTTAAAATAAAATCAAGAGAAGACTTGATATCAGAAGGATATATACAGGGGGGCAAAAAAGTATTTAGTCAGCCACCAATTGTGCAAGTTCTCCCACTTAAAAAGATGAGAGAGGCCTGTAATTTTCATCCTAGGTATACCTCAACTATGGGAGACAAAATGGGGAAAAAATCCAGAAAATCACATTGTCTGATTTTTAAAGAATTTATTTGCAAATCATGGTGGAAAATAAGTCTTTGGTCAGTATCAAAAGTTCATCTCAATACTTTGTTATATATCCTTTGTTGGCAATGACAGAGGTCAAACGGTTTCTGTAAGTCTTCACAAGGTTTTCACACACTGTTGCTGGTATTTTGGCCCATTCCTCCATGCAGATCTCCTCTAGAGCAGTGATGTTTTGGGGCTGTCGCTGGGCAACACGGACTTTCAACTCCCTCCAAAGGTTTTCCATGGGGTTGAGATCTGGAGACTGGCTAGGCCACTCCAGGACCTTGAAATGCTTCTTACGAAGCCACTCCTTCGTTGCCCGGGTGGTGTGTTTGGGATCATTGTCATGCTGAAAGACCCAACCACATTTCATCTTCAATGCCCTTGCTGATGGAAGGAGGTGTTCACTCAAAATCTCACAATACATGGCCCCATTCATTCTTTCCTTTACACGGATCAGTCGTCCTGGTCCCTTTGCAGAAAAACAGCCCCAAAGCATGATGTTTCCACCCCCATGCTTCACAGTAGGTATGGTGTTCTTTGGATGCAACTCAGCATTCTCTCTCCTCCAAACACAACGAGTTGAGTTTAGACCAAAACGTTCTACTTTGGTTTCACCTGACCATATGACATTCTCCCAATCCTCTTCTGGATCATCCAAATGCTCTCTAGCAAACTTCAGACAGGCCCGGACATGAACTGGCTTAAGCAGGGGGACACGTCTGGCACTGCAGGATTTGAGTCCCTGGCGGCGTAGTGTGTTACTGATGGTAGCCTTTGTTACTTTGGTCCCAGCTCTCTGCAGGTCATTCACTAGGTCCCCCCATGTGGTTCTGGGATTTTTGCTCACCCTTCTTGTGATCATTTTGACCCCACGGGGTGAAATCTTGCGTGGAGCCCCAGATCGAGGGAGATTATTATCAGTGGTCTTGTATGTCTTCCATTTTCTAATTATTGCTCCCACAGTTGATTTCTTCACACCAAGTTGCTTGCCTAATGCAGATTCAGTCTTCCCAGCCTGGTGCAGGTCTACAATTTTGTTTCTGGTGTCCTTTGACAGCTCTTTGGTCTTGGCCATAGCAGAGTTTGGAGTGTGACTGTTTGAGGTTGTGAACAGGTGTCTTTTATACTGATAACAAGGTCAAACAGGTGCCATTACTACAGGTAACAGGTGGAGGACAGAGGAGCCTCTTAAAGAAGTAGTTACAGGTCTGTGAGAGCCAGACATCTTGCTTGTTTGTAGGTGACCAAATACTTATTTTCCACCATGATTTGCAAATAAATTCTTTAAAAATCAGACAATGTGATTTTCTGGATTTTTTTCCCCATTTTGTCTCTCATAGTTGAGGTATACCTATGATGAAAATTACAGGCCTCTCTCATCTTTTTAAATGGGAGAACTTGCACAATTGGTGGCTGACTAAATACTTTTTTGCCCCACTGTATGTAAGTGGTTTTCAAATGTACAATTAGTAGAGTTGATAAAAGTTGGTAACAGGACATATGGTTTTGAACATGATAAAACTATCTGAAATTGAGTTACGTACTAATGATGAACATCTTATTGCTAAAATGTATAAACTTTTGTTGAGATTTGAAACAGAAGATGAGTGAGTTAAAGATTGTGTGATAAATGGGCTTAAAATTTTGGGTACAATATACAAATGGAACAATGGGAAATATGTGGATGAAAGGGTTGAAGTTTACATTATGTTATAATCTTAAAGAGAATTTTTATAAAATGATGTATCAATGGTATCTGTCAATGGAAAGATTGTCAAAAATGGACAAAGGGACTTCAAATACATGTTGGAAATGTGAATAACAAGAAGGGACTTTTTATCTTTGGTGGACATGTAATAAAGCTAAAACATTTTGGACTCAAATATATATATTAATTCAGAAGATTTTGAAGAATAATATACAGTTGAAACCAGAGACATTTCTTTTGGGGCTGGTGGATAAACAATTGGAAAAATCTCATGGATCTTTGTTTTTATATATGATGAAACTTTTATATGCTCAAAGGTGGAAAGACTTGATATTACCTACGATGGAAGAATGGATGGTAAAGTTGATGGAGCTGGCTGAGATGATGAAATTGACAGCTTTGATTAGAGAAAAGACATTGACTAATTTTAATGATAATTGGAAGCCCCTTTTGGATTTTTTGTGGGAAACAGAAAAAAAATGAAATTATGATATATAGATTTGATGATTAATAAAATTAATAGATTATATAAAAATGGATGTTACAGTAAGTTGTAATCTTAGAGTAAGAGTTTAATGTATGTTTTACTTATATCTGCTGTAAAAGAAGTCGGAAGTCATTCTTTTTTGTATTTGTTTATTTTTCTTTATTTTTCTGTACATCTGCTTTCCTTCTTTCTCTTTATTCTTCTATTCCTTTTCTTGATTATTAGTTCTTGTTAGTTTTTATCTTTGTTTTTTAAAATTTAATAAAGTTATTATAAATAAAAGAATTAATATTGTTGTGATTTTATGACAGCTTCCCTGATATATCTGGGAACAAGGTATAAAACTCTTCTATCTTTCTTAGTAGATGATGAAGACGAAGATGATGAAGATGAGGATGAGGATGAGGACGAGGATGGTGAGGAGGAATCACTTTATGATTTGCTTGAGTATGAAGGAGGACAAGATGAAGAAGATGAAATTAGTGCAGAGGTTGGTTTAAAATATTGTTTGGTTTTTTACTCTGCAGTAAAATCTTTATGCTTATTTATCAAGTTGCAAGAAAAGGAGCTGGATCTATCTGCTTGCCTTGCCTAAAAAATTCCCACGTTCATTGAGTAATACTTGAGTTGCGGACAATTGGAATTATTATTATTATTTATTATGAACTATGCCACCCAACTCCCAGTGACTCTGAGCGGCTCACAACAATCAAAGAAATTACAATAAGATCAATGAAACATAAAAGAGATGACAAGCGTGATAAAGTGAGGAGGTCTCACTCTTCCTCACCAAAGGCCTGGGTGAAGAGCCAGGTCTTCACAGCTCTTCTAAACAACAGTAGAGTGGGGACCATCTGGATCTTGGTGGGAACCTTGTTCCAGAGGACAGGCACTGCTACAGAGAAGGCGCGCTTCCTGGGTCCTTGGAGTATGCCAGTCCTGCAGGATCAAATCAGCCAGACAGATGCTATGGGAGACAGGTGGTCCCTCAAGTAACCAGGCCCTATGCCATGTAGGGCTTTATAGATAACAACTAGCACCTTGAATCGCACTCAGAAGCAAACTGGCAACCAGTGCAGTTCACGAACCAGAGGAGTTACATGGGCATACCAATACATGCCCCTTACTGCTGACGCTGCTACATTCCGGACCAGTTGAAGCTTCTGGGTAGTCTTCAAGGGCAGCCCCATGTACAGCATGTTGAATTAGTCAAGGCACGAGGTGACTTGGGCATGAGTGACTATCTGAAGTGCCACCCAATCTAGGAAAAGGAGCAACTGGTGCACCAGATGCAGTTGTGCAAAGCCTTCTTGGCCACAGCTGCCACTTGCTCTTTAAGGAGGACCTGTGAGTCCAGGAAGACCCCCAGATTGTACACCAACCTTGAAGGGGAAGTACTATCCCATCCAAGGGTAAAGGTGGAATATCTCAAGATCTGGGTGGCCAAAACACCTACAGCCACTCAATCTTGGTAGGATTGAACCGGATATGGTTTTTCCCCATCCAAACTCAAACAACCTCCAGGCACTGGGACAGACCCTTGATAGCCTCACTTGGCTGGCCTGGGGTTGAAAGATATAATTGGGTATCATCAGCATACTGATGATACTGAATTCAAAACCAGCAGATGACCTCACCCAGTGGTTTCATGTAGATAAGGCACAACTGCCTGATACCTGAAAGCTGAAATAATGAACCTTGGATTGTTCTATTTATGTTCTCGCTGTGTGCTAGTAGCATGGTAACAAACAGTTGAAGGCTGGATTACAATATATTAGCATCAGTGTTTGTCTTAAAACATTTTGCTCACTGAGCAGAAAATGAGAAGCAGATGTGATAATAACAGGAGCAAAGATATTTACTTTCAAAGGCAAACCTATTGTTATTTTTAGGAGGAAGAGCTTGGACGTGATAGTGAAGAAGATGATGATGAAGAGGAGGAAGAGGAAGAAGAGGAGGAAGAGGAAGGTATGCGTAAACCTTTATGCCAGTCTGTTTGTTTTAGAAGCCCTCAGGAAGGTAAAATAAAGATACCAGTGAAACAAAGCACAGTGCAAGTTTGGAAGTTGGTAACAATTATCGGTTGGCCATTCAAGACTGGACTGCAGGTGGCCCTTGGCTTATTGTTCAGCGACTATTCAAAGTTACAGCAGCCCTGAAAAAAATGGACTTACAACCAGTCTTCAAAGTTCCAGCTGTCGTAGCGTCCCTGTGGTCGTGATCATGATCCGGGCGCTCGGGTGCCCAGCTCGCAATTACAACGTTGCAGCAAGCCACATCACCTGATTGCCATTTGTGACCTTCCCTGCTGGTTTCCCACAAGCAAAATCAGTTGGGAAGCCGGCAGGGAAGGTCACAAGTCATCCTAGTAAGTTACTCCCACTCCTTTTTCTCCTGAGTAGCCAGCTATGGAGTATGCGATCCCAGGAGTCTCATACTCTGTAGCACACGCTACAGTCTGTAGCACACGCTACAGTCTGTAGCACCCACCTGACCACAGCACCCCCACCCTCTGCCAGCCCCCCCACCCTCTGCCAGCCCCCCTGCAGCCTCCACCAACCCACTCGCAACCTCCTCTGGCCCTCCCACAGCTTCCACTGACCTGCCTGTGGTCTCTAGTGGTACTCCCGTAGCACCAATGCACCCCCTGTACTCCTTACCTGGGACTCCCACCTCTTCCCACTTAACAACCCATGTGTCCTGGGGTTACAACGGCAACTGGGGTTGCCGTTGCTGAGCAACACAGTCATGTGACGTCACGCTTTATGATCATGTTGCTTAGCATTGGCAGTCCTGGTCTCAATTGCAGTTGAAACCCAAGGACTACCTGTAATAATGAAATATGATCCTGCTAAAATGATGGGAAGTAATTGTTCATACTCTTCTGACTTTAGCTCTCATCCTTCATTCCTGCTATTAGTACTGCAGCCATTCTCTATTTTGGAGAATGAATATTAAATTATTCTCTTTGCATCACTCCTAGCATGGCTGTACAAAACAGTGTGATCCTGTCTTTGGGTAAAGATTGAAAGCTACCGTTAGCTGCTTTTCTGTATGTGGGGATGATAAAAAAACACTTTTCAGGTATTTTTAATTAAAACTGTTATTACATCCAGTCAGCATAGGCAATGATAAACAATTATGGGAGGTTTCTAGAACCTCTTCTTTTATGGAACCTTGAATAGGCTTATTGGATAATTCAACTGAATTTATTCCCTTTGAATAGTCATTATGGAGTATTTTCTCTCTCGTTCTGCAGATGAAGAGGATAGTAGGAAAGGTGAAAAGAGAAAAAGAGAAACAGATGATGAAGGGGATGAAGATGATGACTAAAGTCTTCTGTGTCCCCAAAGGACTGTTCAGTATTTCTTGGGCTACCCCTTGGATGATCTGTGACTTGAGGAGCACGTGTGGCGCACCTGTAGTTCTCCCCCTCCAAGCGCAGCACTAAAAAGAGCCAAAGAGTCGGCTATTCCTGTGACATTCCATGTACCCTGCAGCTGCTTCCTCCAGGTGGTTACAGATCTAGCCCTCTTGGGCTAGCACCTTCACTTATCCTCTTGGGGTTCCCAGGCCTTCATCTCTTCCCATTGCCCTAACAAGAAGAACAAGTGTGATGGGTCAGTCCTGGCTATAGGGACTCCACACTACCCACTGACTGGACTTCCCTTTTTACTCTCTGTGCAACAAGGCTTTGTAAATAGAGTCCTAAAGTTTTGGGGACTGTTCTTCATGCTTTGCTTTCCCTGCCTTCCTTTTCCTTTTCTAAGCCGTTGGATATTTTTTACATTAGGATGTTTTATGCAACAACAGAAAAAGTATTTTTAAGAACTTGAATTAAATAAACGTTATTTGATAAACTAATCTTGCAGTTATTATATTCAGAGAAATCTGAAAATGTGCCTTTTTTTTTTTTTTGCTTAAAGTTAGTACAGACAGGGATGTGTATACTCTGCGTTGTGAAATAAAACTGCTTCAACAGCAGAAGCTGGATTCTTTGATCTATGAAAGTTCCTTAAGTTATGTAATTTATTTTGCATCAGCTAGGCAAGTAAAGAACACAGGAAGCCCTGATTCTTCCTTCTCCCCAGTCTCAGAGACTTGAGTATTACTATGCACTTCACAGCATAAGTAAGTTTAGAATACTTTTACTTTTGAGGTTAATGTGCTTCCTGGTTGCTGAGTGACCAATACTAAGCTTGAAAGATTTTGGGTGTTCACACAGCCTTGAGTCTAGGTTTTTATTTAGATGTGTTACTTCTTATTTAAATATTATTGATTGTAGTGTATTTAATGATGTATTTTTATAACTATTTTGTATAAACATTTCAAACAGCAGATTGCTTTTTCCACCAGTTACCACCTTTCTTCAGCATGTCCCAGTAAGGACCAGCTCCATTACTACACTAGCAGTGGTCACAAACCCCAATTTTCTTTTGCACAGCCATGCTAACATATAATCCTATGCATACAGGATAGTAGTAGCCCTTATTGTGCCCAGAGGAATTTGCTTCTGGTACATGTGTAATGGATTGTGACTTAATACCCATGTTTCAATGCTTGATAGAAATAATACATTCAGTAGTAGCACATAGTTGTTAGTGCTATTCTGATCAAAAGCTGAATTTTGGAATTTGTTTAAAAGAAATATCAGAGGATGTATTTGCAAAGCTGCTTTTTTGCAACCCTGCAAATCAGTGGTTGTGTTGTAAGGAGAGGTTCTAAATCCAGCCTTACTAAAAAGCCATTTGATGGAATTTCAGCTTTAAGGGAAAAAGAGATATGTACATGTTTTAAAGCTGTTGATGTGCCACTGGTGATTTTTGGCATGCTTGGTTAAACAATAGCACAATGCTATTGTGGACTTGTAACTGTAGATTTGGTTACATGGTTGGTATAGGTATTAACAATGCTTAGCTTTGCCAAGATTATTCCGTGTATTTATTGAGTACAAGCCTTGTCATTCTTTCATATGGGGATGTGTCCACAATGACATTTCAATTTCCTTGCTTTTAAATTACTGTAATGGAAAAGAAATACCATCACCCATATATCTTTAAATATAGTTAGGCGCTATTTAATAAAGCATAATCAGTTTGCCATCACTGTATATAGATTTTTCTTTTCTTTTCCTCTGCCTCAGAAATCATACATGACTAAAATTTTGCTCTGCATGTACTATCTCAGTGTTTTTAAAAACAAGTGGTATTTTTAAAAATAACTTTCAAGTGCTGATTTGTTTTATAGAAGTTTGTTGGTAAACAGAACAAAAAGTAGTACATATATACATTTTTCAAGTAGATCTGGGATTTATAAACCCCTTTGATAAATGACTAACATTGCTGATCAAAGCAATACATAAAATATGCAAAAAAATCAAACAGTACATTTTAGGAATGCAATTTAACCCCTTTTCCTTTTATCTTAAGCTGACAAATACTTCATATAATTTATTTGCCTGTAAACAAGATAAAAGAGACAAATTCCCAAATTGCAAGGTATCATCCCCCTTAATCCAAGAATGGATTTTACCCTTTTGCTTCCCTAATTGGCAGCATTTCTACCTATGCAACAAAATGTTGCATCTGTAGTTTACCAAGCTTCTCCCTATCAGTTCATAAAGTGTTAAAAACAAAAGATGGACTCATACCAATTGGTTGTTTAGGTGGGGACAACAAAGTCTATACGCAGTCCCTTTTTCCAAAAAGGATATAAAATGTGGGGATTACCACACTTATCAGATATCCCAGATTAGCTATAGAAAATAGTAATTCTACTATTGTCAGCCCTACAAGGTAACCCAAATCTGGAAACTGACTCCACAGAAAGATTACAGCTATACTTTTTTGTGATAAGCTCTAGTAGCAGAATCTTGCAAGTCTGATTGTGTTTTACTTCCCCTCCCTCTTATGTCTTTATACATTGGGGAGGAATCTGCCCGAGTCTCTTCTGAATACTATCTTGCTTCCCAGGACTTAATGTTTTAGCCCTCTTTGCTTAGGTAATGGTTCTTGCCTATTTTCCTCAAGGTCATCTCCCTGACTCTCTACAATTATGCCCTGAGTTGCGTATACCGGCTGGCCACATTCCAGAAATGTTATGATTTATCTAGCCTATCTCCTAGATAACTGGCATTACTTTAATATCTTGATCACAACTGTAACCTATGTAAATGTTTTTAAGGGTGCTAATTAAAATCCCATGAGCACTTAATATCAAATACTCTGACTATTAAGAAGCCAATCCATTTTATATGCATAAAACTTGGTAAATATAGAATTCCATTATGTGGTTTGTATCATTATGAATACTTCTTTAAAAGCATATTTAAGCAACACTAACTATAACACTGGATTGTAGCATGTGAAACCTCAGGGAGCTATAGCTCTGAATCTTCTGCCCATGTACATATTAATTTCAACCCAAAATCTTGACTGGGGTGTTCATTAAACCCAAATGTCCATTAAATCCAACTGACATAATTTATGTCATTTGTGTAATGATCTCATTATTCAAATGATGTAAAATATTTATGTCTCTACATCAGTTGTCCCAACAGACTACAGAAACAATGGGCTTGTCCATTCTTTCAAGTTCAAACACAAATTTGGTCTGTTGCATCCAAAATCCATTAAACAGAAGTCTGTTAAATTGAGGTTTCACTGTCAACAGGCCAAAGAAAATGCTGGACCAGAACATAGCTGTATACAGGGAGGTCTTTTTCGTACTGAGGGAAGAATTGAAAAACATGAGTCACCCCTATCCCACCCACATGAAGTCTGAATAGTACAATCCAGAAAAGAAATGCATCATTTGCTTCTGCTATATGTACATATTGGCTAGGAGATGGGTCCTTGCTCTAAAAAGCAGTGGGGGAAGTGAGGGGAAATAGCATAGAAAAAATATGGGAAAGGCATGCTTGCACAGTTTTATCAATCCACTAGGGAATGTTGCAGTTTAAAGATGGATTAGGGGAGGTGATTTAACTTTGGTCTTGAAGGAAAATGAGGGTAAAAGGGAACAATCTAGTTCAAGACAAAAGAATGCAAGTATAGGCTAAGCCATAAAAACACTGGCATCAGAAGCAGTACAGTGGGTGGCTGGACAGTGGTATTTCTGTATTAAATGTTTATACTATAATCCTCAGTTTAATTGCAACTCAATCTTCTGGTGCTAATTCTCAATTTCTATTTTTTGCTCTTAAATCCTGCACAAATATCTTAGCCCAAACTCTAACGGCAGTTGCAGTTTACAATTTTATTATGACTGGTGCTGCTTTAGGTGGGTTTTTTTTTTCAACTTTTTCAACCATTTTGTTCGTTAACATTTTCAGCATTCATGATTAGAGAGAAACTTCTAAAATGTATGTTAGCAAAAGGCACCTCCCACCTCCCCATCTTGGGCTTCATAATCTTTGGAGTGGCTGATCCTGCTCTCAAGCAAGTGTTGGTGGCAGTGCTTTGCATAGTCTATCGTAGAAATCAGCAAAGAAACATAAAATGAAACATAAGGTAAAGTATTAGTCATGAGCATCAAAGCAGAAAGAAAATGGAAAGTTTGACAAAAAAAGGATTGTGATTTTACAGTTGTGGAAAATTAGATTCTTAAACTGATAAATGGGATGATAGGAGATTATTAGAATTAAGTAAAAGTCAGCATCTTGACACTTCTGGGCACTGGACTGCATATACCTATGGACTCTGGTATATATTCAGAACAATAAAGGAGGAAAGAATTGGTCAGTAGAAAGTTTAGCTTCAGGCAATTGGAAGGAAGCCATCTTAAGAGAATTAGTAATGAAACTCCCAGTTGATTTAAGGCATGAAGTGGATCCTCAGAGATTATGGGTAAAGATGGAAGACATATTGAGTTGGCCTACAGAACCCTCCCACTCTGGTTCTGATATGCTTCACTTCAGCAGCATTGGTCTTATTTTCTCCATCTCAATAAAGAGCATTCATTTCCAAAGCTTGGCTCTCTCAGAAGCAACTATTTCTACTTCCTTTTAAAATTAATGACACCCATTTCTTTGGTCCTTACCTCTTAGGCATAAACGTAATTTTAGAAGACGACTCATAAAGCTAAGAAAAGGTTATGATTTATATTCCCACATAAACTCCCCTTGGTTATAGGAGATCAAACTAGCTCAGTGCAAAATCATCCTGATCCATCCAAGAATGCAGAACAAAAAGAAAGAATCCTGAACCACTCCTATTTGGTTCACCTCCATGTTGAAAGAGTTGAATGCTAAGCAGCCTGAAAAAGTCCAAGCACCCTTCTTCCAAGTTCAGTTGTCTACTGGGGACTGCAGGATGTTCAGCATACCCAGACAGGTTCTGCCTTCACTTTGAGACACCGCCAACTGAGTTATTATGAGACCACTTAGAAATACAGAGTTTCCTGCAAAGAACAAGTCCAATAAATAGAGCACCACAAAAAAACCCAGCAACTTCCAGCTTGCAGGATATGGGCACTCAAGGTAGGCAATAAATTGCCAATAAATCCGAAGTTCTCCTTCTTCTAATCTATAATCTCCAAAATATAGTAATTTCAGGCAACATCTGTTCTGAAATTCAAAGACTGCCAAATGATATCCTGTCAAAACTGGCGAGAATCCGCATGAAGGTTTTTGATCTCAAGCTCTAGCTGTTTGATCTGAACATCCCGCTGGATCAGCACTTCACGGAGTCGCCGAATTTCTTCCTGCTGTCGGTAAAACATCTGTAGCAGCTGGAAAACAAATACTTCATATGTCATGTGTACAATCATACATTAAAATCATCTATTTGAAACTACAGAATCCAAAAGGGGAAGTGACTATGATGGAAATTTAGGTATAAATATGAATTGAGATGAAATAAAATGGGGTACCTGTACAAGAGAATGCAAAAGAGAATGCTCCTTCTAAAAAATGTTTAGCATGTGCAGATCAATTAAATTATAATAAATATATCTAATCCATTCCTGCACAATTATTCCAACATGAAAGACTGACAATGGGTTTAGGATCCAGTTTACTCATCTGCTACTGTTGCAGCAGAATATCCATCACACTTCCCATTCTGCCATTCATTCCTCACCTGGTATCAGTTATTTGAACCTGAGTGAGAGGAAGAACAGAGTAGAATTGTGTTTTGTGCTGATCTCTCTTCAAGTGAGAGGTCACAGCAGTAATGTAGAATTGGTGAGTTGAACAAAGGGTTGTGCTTCTGAAAAATAATCCTGTATAATTATTAGATCCAGTGGGGCATGCCCTTGTTTCCTATCTTGCTTGTACTTCCTGAGAAAGTAGCTAATTTTAACTATTTTATCCAAATTACTTCCTAACACAATTTTTTTTCTTGGTCACACCACTGTACCTCATTTTCTGTTTTAGGTGGAGGACATTCATACATATCAATGCCATTAGATAACTTCATTAGTCTGCTTTCCTGTCGTCTTTCCTCAGTCTTCCTGGCCCCCCATTTCTCTTGGATTTTGCTCGACTTTTCTGTGATACCAGCCACTCTGTCCCAGCACTGGATAGGCTTAGTTGCTTCCATGGAGATCTCTTGTTCAAGAAATGGTGGTAGAGAATTCAAGATCATAGAACCTGGTCTCAGAGACATCAAGACAGGACCTGTAGGCCATAGAAAGAAACATTTTTGTCCCAAACAAATAGGAACAACAGCAACTAGTACTGAGTGAGCCTTAGAACTAAGCCAATGAATGCGAGAAAAAAGAAAGTTTCATTCATTCCAAGAAGGATGTCCAGATCAATTTGTGTGCAAGGACAACATACTGTACACCAAAGCATTACAATTTCTGATTCAAGGCAAGCTGATTCCCACAATCCATACTAATTAACTCAAATTTAGGAATATTGCATCATCTTGTTTTGGGTATAGAGCAAGACTAGGAATCCCAGTTACCCACAATCAAACTGACTGGAGTTGGTGCATTTCTACTACAGAGCAATAACAGGGTAACAGATGTCAAGAAATAACTCAGGAAGAGGAAAAGAGTAGGCCATTGTCAAAAGATCTAAATGAAGAATTCTACTCCGTGCTTATTACAGAAGTAGTTGAACCTAGTTCTTCTTCCAACATATTCAAAACTCATTTTATCTTCAAAATAACCTTGGGATGTAGACTAGTGACCTAGGATCCTGGGTCAAAGTACTGTACACTGCCCACCATGCCACACATTAACTGGAAATTGGCATACGATTTCCAAGAGTGAAAAACAAGCAGTGAAAGCTTTGGGTGCTTCTCACAGTTGACCTTTATACATTATTGCAGTAGTGTGGGATCTAATGTTTTGTGGCCCATGACATTTACAATTGCAGTCTTGTGGCTGGACACTTCCCCCCCTCCCCTTTTCACCGTGAATACAAGAACATATGGCTTTTCTGTAAATAATATCATCTTATAATTTCTACAGATCAAGATATCTCCTGTACATAACTTACATAGATTGAGATAACTGCCTTAACACTGAAGGTAGACAATTGTTTCACAGTTTTGAAGGTGATTTGTTTTTGCCAATTTATTTTCTTATGGGAATTCTAAATAGTGTGATCTAGTTTGTAGTACTGCTATTACGTGTACCTGTGTGCCTCCAGCCTTACTGTAGATCTACCCTTAACATGATGTGATGCAGATGACTGAGCAAAATCGTTTGTTTCTGGCTGTTCAAGTAATAGCATCACAAACCTTTATTAGTGCCACTCAGCCACTCTTGTGCTGTCAGTGCTGGTTGGACCCCAGCTGTCATTGGATAGATGTCTTCCTGGTACGATTCAGACTGCAAAGGAACATGAGAGCACATTCACATTTCTGAATCTGGGGAACTATACTCAAAACGAAGCCCCTCCCTGCCGCTTTTCCAAAGTAGAGATATCCACTCACCCGGCGGGGCACAATCATAGAAACGGGTTCAATCAGACTTTTGACTGGAACCAATTTATAAAATCGGAAGATCTCGCAGGCACAGACATCCAGGCCTCTCTTGGGCATGACACCTGACGGCAGTAAAAAAAAAAGTTAGGACAAGACAACATTCAGCCAAAACATGGGATTGGGAAATCCAACTGCTGCTCTTCTCTTCTACAGAAGAGAGTCGTGCAGGAGGGAAACAGACAAGGTTGTAATCCTTCCTCTGACCAGTACTATTCCCTAGGCCCAGACATTTTTATTCTTTTATTTAAGAGAACAAATTACTTCCATCTGTAATTTAGTTTTAAAATGTAACTAAAATGTTTCTTTCTTTTCTGATCCTGTCTGGAATTGCTAGGTAAAAACTTGAAAACCTCCCTGTCTGTAACACAATGTTTCTTAACCTTGACAACTTTAAGTCTTCAACTCCCAGAATTCCCCAGCCAGCATGCTCTAACAGCTCCTGCCACTTCATTTCATTCCTCTTCCAGTCTCATAGTCTAACAAGGCAGAACTTGTGGAAGTTCTATAATTGTAATCACTTCCATAGTTGTAGGCTTGGGATTATCCACTCTCCTTATATCCATGGAGTAGCAGATCTGCACAATCAATCTTCTAAGATGGAGACTTTCTTGCTCTTATGCTTTCAAATAGAGTAGATGAAAACTCCTTAGAGCAGCTGGAAGTAGGTGAAAAGACAATTGTCAAAATTCTCTTGTCCTTCCGGCACATGTTTCCACCCAACCTTCCTCAATCTGGTTCCTCCAGATGTACTAGTCTACAGCTTCAGTCACCTCCTGCCAACACAGCCAACGTCTATGGTGGGGTTAATCAGAACTGTAATTCAACATATCAGGAGAACACCAGGTTGGAGAAGGCTGGTTTAATCAACATTCTCAGTGATAAAGACACAGTAAAATGAATGTCAAGAGCCAAAGCTGTGCAGCATGACAAAACTGGGCTGACACTTATTATCTGCCTATGACCAGCTGCCCCTCCCTCAATGCATCTATTGTTTACAGGTACCCCGTTAGAGCTTCCCCAGCGCCAATGAAACCACTGCAAACTTACCAATTCCTTTCTGGGGCAAAGGGGAACGATATTCCATCAGGTAATTTAGGTATGGTTTCTCCAAACTTATTTCATAGTACCTGATGTTCCCATCTCCCTAAAGACAATGGTAAGAGATACAAATTCAATGTATGCTCAGCTCCATTCCCCATTAATTATATACAGTATTTAATTCTTTCCAGGGGAGAAGCCAGAGCTGGGGGTGAGGGTGGGGAATTCCTGTAAGACCTCTTTTCTCAAAAGGAAGCCACTCTGGGAAGGATTAAACTCAGACTTGGACTTGATTAAATTATTCTTGGAAGTCCAATGCTGTTCACAATAACATGTAGCTCCCTCTTCCTTCTATCCTTTCTTAGTCTTCTCTGCAGGAGCTACATATTCTATTACATTTGGTGATTTTTGTTTGATTACAGTTATATTCTTTTTCCCTTTATTGTAGTTTTATTTCTAATCATACTCTTCTATACTGCCCTGGTAATTAAAATGAAAAGTGGCTTTAACAATATTTTTAATAAATTATCAGAAATGAACCTTCTTATCCAAGATGGCCTAAATGACATGGGTAACACATACCATTTTTTTTTTAATGTTGCTGTGGTGAGGGGCAAGGTGGGAGGGGAATGAAGATCTAATCTGTACTGCATCCAAGCTGGGGGAAGAGAATTGTTCCCCCACCCCCTGCCAAACAGTTTTTTCTCCTTCCCAAGAAAAGTTATTTCTATCTGATTAATCTTTCTCCTGAAGGAGCCTTTTGGAGCAATGGGATATTATGATAAAGAAAAATAATCCGTAAAGAAAGGGTCAGTTACCCTACTCACTGCTCCAAGCAAATGTTGAATTACTCACAGTTAAAGTCAAGAGACAGGCCATCTGTTTTCAGTATATCTAATTTATCAATGGGCCTTGCAATATAGAATATAGATGACTCTTTAATGTTTACAATCCAGGCTTTCAAACAGTTCTCCATAGGAGTTAGGACTATAGTTCTTAATGAACAAGGCCATTGCAGGATGGAAATTACAAGAAACATATTAAAGATAACCAGGTTACATAAATGCTGCTCTAGATTATGAAGAAGGGTTCTATTTGCTATTAAAGGATGGTGAGTAGTAAGTATAGCCAGGTGAAGCAATAGCGCATATGCCTAGGCCAGATTCTAGATGAGCAAAAATCATGTAACAAATATAATTATCCTCAACTTTTCTTGAGGGACATAGTGAGGGCAATCAGCCTTAGAGTCCGACACCATTACAAGTTTCTCATATATCTTGGATCTGTAGCTAACACAGCAAAACACTTCCACATCCTAAATTCTGCCAGTAAAAAAAAAACGGGGGGAAATCAGAACAATTGCAATATTGGAAAAGCAGCACAACATCTGAGTAGCATCACCTATCCTCAGCCATGAGAACTTAGTCAACAAGAGCTCTTGTTGGAAGGGAGCTGGAAGCTGGCAGACTCTACAGAAATTATTAAATACTAATTGTATTGCTTTGCAGATACAGAATATAGTCACAGCCCATTATTTCAACTTGTCTATGGATAAGAACTCACCCTGCTTATCACATATAACATGTGTGTGTCGGTATCATAGAAAGGAAACAAGAGGCCTGAAGACCCATCCACATCCTCCTCAAGTAAAGGCACAGAAAGATCATCCTGCGAAATAGGTAAGGGAAACAGAAACTGCTGCTATAAGGCTTTCACTGTATCACGAAAATGACAGAACACAGACAATCAGCATACCCCCAAAATAAATCAAACAGACCCTGTTCTCACTGTAGTGATACATTTGAATCTGTGCTAAAACACTTCAGGTTGCAGGTGGGAATTCCAAGCAAACTAACTAAAACACCTTTTACACACAGGTCCAAGAGATGGTGCTGCAGGTTTTTTGCACTGAAGTCCTGTTTGGAGAAGGTACCGTAGGTTGGGAGGGTAGGATTTTTAGTCATATTAGTCCTCATTGGCAGAAATGATGCAAAGCAGACTTTCCCATCACAGAGAGAACTCAGCCTACCTGGACTTGGAAAAAAATATAACTGTGCACCAGTATCATTTCAAGCAGTACAAAGAGAACTGTAACATTAGGGCATAAATATGACAAGAGTGCTTACAGAGTGAAATCTCAAGCCATCCTGCAGGCTTAGCTTCCTCCTGGCACTTTAAATGATGTGCCTATACCAATGAATGGACATCCTACCCTATGTGAAGCAGAACTTTCACTTTCCTTCATGTCTTCTTTAAGGGACTAAATTATTCTGAGGACTATAAAATAGTTGATCTTGGTGACATTATAGGGGTGAGCTAATCAGTCCTGTACATTTCCAACTTCTGCTTGAAATCCATAGAACTCTGTGATTCTTCCGCCCAAGAGCTGGCTGCTGACTCTAGGAAAGGATAAGTGCATTTGAACTGAACATCTGAAAGGCAATCCCAGAGCAATCCACTATTTTGGAAATGTTCCAAGTTTCACCTACAATTTCCAATAGTGTTCTGCTCAATGCAGTAAGAATTTTCAGATTCAAGCAGACTTAGACCACAGAAGTCAATTAAGTGCAAACCATACTCTTGGATTGACACAGGTTTCTTTGGAAATTTATTAGGGCATTCTTTATGAGAAGAACAACAAGTTTTCATCTCCTATCGACAGCTATATGGGAATATTTAATGTTTATCTATTATGGCCCCATTGAGACCCAGATATAAAAGTGAGCTAGCAATGGGACTAGCTGCCCCAGAGGCTGCAATGTAAGAGGAGAAAGCAATTAACACTTACATGGATTAAACTAAAGAATTTGGAATGCAACTGTTCCAGATCTCTCCGGCAAGCAAACTAAGTGATATAGATCACTTTCAAAACAGAGCTCTTGAGTTTTCTATCTTAATTTGAACTGCAACAACATTCCAGTCTAACCCAAATTCTGACCAAGGTAAAGCAAACCCAAGAACTAAGGACCAGTTTAGGCAATCAGCCCAATTAAATGGTCAAGCTTTTCCTAAGCTGAACCACTTCAGACACTGGGATACAGCTGCACATTTTAATGCTGCTTCATAAGCACAAGTCCCCTCTGATAGAAAAACAGCCTATCGGAAAGAAGCCTCCATGAGAAATACATCTCAGGGACATGGCAAGCTTGTCCCAAAGTTACAGCAGTTCAGAGTATAGGTGAGGTTGATATAAGCAAATCTTTATACTCCCAAAATCTTACTAGCATCACATCTGAACAGCTAAAAGAATGAACTAAACTGTCCTTGGTTGTCAGCCCCTCTAGGCAGACCAGACCAAGAAATCAATTCCACGGGAAGGCTAAAAACTACTTTGATTGAGATTGGCTGTTATAACAGAATCTTGCAAGTCTGATTGTACTGTACCTCCTCCCCTTATAGTTAGTTCAGTGAGTTAGAAAGGTGACTTCCTGAGCTGCTTCTGAATGTTCTCTGGACATTCTGGACTTAAAGCATGTTTTACCCCTTGCCACCTTGGCAATGGAACTTATATATCTCTATCAAGGTCATCTTCCTTATTCTCTACATCAATGTAGTGATCTTACATCTGTTTTCCATGATACTCACCTGATTCCAAAGGGCAATCTGCCTATTATTCCACCTGGATGTCCCTGTGGTGAGCAGCATTTTCAGGTTTCCTAGAAACACAACTTTGTTCATTCGGTGAGACTTGCTGCTTGCTTCCTGTAACAAGGCACAGCATGTTACTTACAGGAAATCAAGTACCCCACACATTTCTCCTTTCAGGGAAGTCTGCCTACCCTTATTAATTCTTCAGACTTCTGAAATCTCTCCACAACCACCCAAGTTCATCGCCTTTGCATAGCTACATTTAGCTGACACAGCAATATAGTCTAAGAAATACTAGCAGACTAATTAAAAGATGGGCTAATTAAAAAATAGAATTAAAAGGCTGTCTAGATCATGGGGCTTCCTATCAAGCCATTTTTGTCCACTATGAATCAAGCACCACTTGAATGAATGACCAGAACTGAGAAATTATGGAAAGGACGGCCCTACCAATGGCCCATCTTCTACACCACTATTTAACTATCAGAGCAGGACAGAGACCTTGGCATCCACAAGTCAGGTTACAGATAAGCCAACAAAAGAAGATTTATTTATTATGTATTACATTTGTACCCCACTGCAATCAATTTGACTTTTGGTGGCTTCCAGTTAATACCTGAAAATCATATCTCAAGCAAATACAGTTGATCCTGGGATCTTCTCTCTTTTTCCTGGGATGGCACAGATTTATGTGAATGGAGAACAAAATTGTACACAGAAAGTCTTGTTAACCCGCATAACTAATATTTCTTAGCAGTAGAGAATAGTAGCCATATCTGGTGGCTCCTGTTATTTGCTCAAGCAGAACTTCACATTTCCTGCAGTCTCTGCAGTGCAAAATAATATCCTCCAAGCCAGTTTTCAAGTCTTGCTTGCTTTGGTTCAGATTGCTTAGGAACTCCAACTTCCACCTTTTTCTCTTTTGTCTAACATGATCTTTGAAGGCCTAGTTTGCCCAGTATTCTTGCTGGACACTGGGATCACCAATCTTTGAGCTTTGTTTCTGGCTCAGCTAGAACTTTCTCAGGAGATCAGCTTCCACCATGCCTTAGACAAAACCCATAGCTCCCTGAATATTCATCCCAATTTTCCTTGAGGCATCAGAAGTGTCCTCAGACCCCATGGAGAGCCAAAGGACCTGAGAATTAGATGCGAAGGAGTCCTAGAATGAAGAACTACCAATTCCTCCTCCATCCAAGGTTCTACTGCTATATTAAGCAGATAATCATTGCAGAACTTTTATACTCTGGAAGATCCAATTGTCCAGACTAGGGTAGATGTGGATTCCCAGTTTTCCAAGGTCTGCTACTAGCACCATCAGGATCTTTGTGGATTTTCTAGGGACAGACTGAAGGGGAAAGCAGCATATTGAAAATGGTACCCTGTGCAAAACCCCAAGAAATTTGAAATGGGGTATGTGTATGTGGACAAGCACATGGAAGTAAATGGCCTGAGAGATCCAGGGAAACCAGCATATTTGGGGGCCTGAGACACTCCAAGATAAATTTTAGAATATCCATGCAGGACTTGCAGTACTGTACATGCTGATTCATCCAATTTTTTCCCATTCTGACCCCACCCAGTCATTTTACAGTATTTTGACCCTCAGGATATGTAACAAGGACCATGCAATCTTAAATCTGAAAATGATTGTCCACTCTGTCCTCCAGGATAATCTGCAGGGAGCAGGCACTAACTGTGGGCAAGGCTAAAACCAGGGATGGAGGGAACATCCCTCTGTACATCTTTCTTTTCTTCTTCTTCTTATATATATTTATTGATAAGTTAACAACCAGAAGATATGATAAAGTACAACCAAAGATATAGGAGTACTAATAAAATCAGAAAAAAAATATAGGATAATGAATAAATGAGTAACACTTGTAGAAATTAAAAGTATATCCATAAAATGTTAATATAAAACTATCTCAATCCTTTAACATATTATTAAATCTAGCCATAGACCATCTATTGCTCCATCTTCTCAATGTTAGTACAATATGTTATTTCGATACAATGATATTTATATCATATACTTAGATTCTTAATATTCTATTATATAAGTGCCTTAGAGTATTAAATGTAAATATGTCTTTCTATCACACCCCCTTTCATTTTCTTTTTCCACCCCTTCTTTTCCTCCCCAGCCACACAGATTAATGAGGGAAGAAAGTTCTTTGCAGAGATACAGATGGATCACCTGCAAAGATCTTCTGAAATTAAGTTGAGGCTAGAGGACTCCATCCACTTTTTCTCTAATATAGTTCGAAATAAGGGAAGAATTTCAGCTCAAACTCTGGATTCTTAGGAAGTGACTTTAAGAAGTCCTTCCCATCTCTAGAACATGACAAGCCTGCATGTTCGGGAGTTTGTCTGACTGTAACCCTCCAAGTACTGTAAATCGGATCAGGGTCAGAGCCAGTCCTTGCAACCAGATAGCCTGCCCCCAACAATGCTGCTTTGGAAAAAGAGGCATCTCACCTTCTGCCTAAAACTATCCAGTAGGTACCCTACAAACAGCAGCCTCCTTTCACAGTACAGTAAGAACCAGCCTTACAGTTCCCATCAATCATTCTCCTCAACCAACTTACCTGAAAGACAGTTCCTGCTCGCGGGTCAATGATCCTTATTTTCCTGTCCCTGCAGACTGTGGCTAAGAGGCTGCCATCCGTGTTGAATGACATGGAGAGGATGACATCTGTATGGAAACCGATTGTCTTTATCGGCATCTCAATTGTACATTCTTTGGTATCAAGGTTCCAGATCATGATCTGTGGCGAAAAGGCAGGCATCTGAGAATGTTTTCTGAACTTTCCACCCACTGAGCAGGCAGACCATAAAAGAACATGCAGGAACTATGCCCCAAATGTGATGCCCCAACGACACTATCTCACTCCATGCAGGTCCAAATTACTCTATGCATCTATAGTAGAAGCCCAAGATCTGGCACCATGGCTGAATGGAGAGGGATGAGGGAGTGGCAGGAGGAAGAGGGTGCTTGAAATAATTGTTGAATTCTGTAGTGCAGGTAATCTGCATAGATAATCATCAAGTCAAATCTTTATTACGGTCATAGACCAGCATATATACAATGTCCATTTCTATGATATATCACAAACTCTGATTTCAGAGGAAGGAAATGACTAAAAGGATGACTTTTTTTCCCCTTATTTGTAGTTTTTAGTTTATAGATTTAGTTTATAAGTTTTGTAAGGTAAACTATTATTTATTTAATAAAATTTATTTTATTTCGATTTTGGTGCTGACTCCAAAAACATTTAGTATTAAAGGTACAACATGACTGGATTAATTTTGTCTGGCCAATTTAGACTTTATCTAACTAATAATAAACTAAACTAAACTTTATCTACATCGAAGACCGAAATGAATAAATGGAATGGAATTCTTCCACTGTGGCATACATGCTCCTTCTCCTCCCTCACCTGGACTTGAAGCTTCCTACGCAAGGCCCTCATGAAGCAATCTAACAGTATTTCAAGGTTGAAATGAATGTTCATAAGATCTCAGCTCACTTTGTAATCGTAACCAGTGCTGAAGAGGATGTTACTTGCAGTTGGGTGCCATTCGATAAGCCCCACCCTTCTGGAGTGACCAAGAAGCTCCTTCTGGGCATCTGTGATGCTTTTCGTTAGCAAGTGCTGGGGAATATTCCAGACCTTAACCTAAGAGACAGAAGGATGCAGCACAATCCAGGAAGGCTCCATTAGCCCATATATCTGTCACTCAGTGCAGCAGCATTCAAGAGCAATAACATGAAAGAACAATATTAATCAACTGCTGAGCCTGCAGGAATAGAGAGATGATTGGCAAGGAAGGGAACGGAACAGGAGACACCTCTTGTGCCTCCCCACCTTCATCCTGTCCTGGGTCCTTTGACTGTTACTTCATCTCCACACCACACACAGGCTACCAACAAGAGAAGAAGAAAGATTCATCTGCACAGCAGAAGCCAACCTTGGCATCCATCAAAATGGAAGTAGGGGATTTGTTTAGTCTTAGTCCCTGCATTTCTGGTACAAGATGGAAGAGAGGCCATGTATCAAACATGTTTTCTGTCCAAAGAAATGTTCTCTTCACTTGCATTTCTTTTTTTGTGACACTTTACTTCCCATTTTTTCTCCAAAGAATGGCATTTTAGCCTCTCAACAACCTGAAGAGATAGAGTAGGCAAAGACCTCAATCTTGCTCAAGGGCACCTAATGTCCTATGAACCTGGCTTTCAAACTTCTCAATCCAATACTATAATATTACTTGGGGAATTTAGCAGCTATCTTTTGGAAGGTCTTAGAAAAATGACGACGTCAGAACCAGCGGGTATGACACTGGGGAGTCTCCTAACCATCGGGAGCATTAAGATGTCACCCTGGCATATGGATTCTGCATAATTTCATCTCCACAGTTAACAGTGATAACATGTGCATCTGCAAGGGGCATGGGGGGACAAATGATGAAGGATGAGTTGAAAGTAAGTTTTGCCCCTTCTGAACATGCATCATGACATCACACACACATATGCAGGGGCAGAGCTTGCATTGCAATGTCACAATACTTGTTTTGACATCCTGCCCAAACTTTTAGAAATGCTAAGTGATAATTTGTTCTATCTACATCAGATTTCATTTCATCTGGTTAGCTCCACAGTTTACAACCACTGTTAAAAGTCCATGTGCATGATGTAGACTGTGCTATCCAGATGTGAAGACTAACTGTAATTACTAGAATTGTGAGGCTGTACTCCTGATTCTCTTCACATTGTTAGGAAATTAGGCAGTGTTCTGTCTAAACCAGGCAAAGGTTCACAACTCCCACTTACTGTGGCATCTTCGGAACACGATGCTATTACAAAGTCATTAAAAGGGTTCCATTTGATGTCTAATACATTTCCTTTATGCCCACAGATGCGAGGGTAATGCGGGTCAAGTTTTCCTGTCTAAAAACAAATGGCAAAGTTTAATTCCACAATGACAAGTTCTCTGAAAAGGTTATTAACAGCAACAACAACAACAACAACAACAATACAGGACGCATGCTTCTTGTCTCAGTTGTTTGGGCCAAAAGCAGGCTGATTTTTAATTTGTTCCCCCTTCATTTAAATATAAAATGCTTTATATTCATATAAAAATATAATATAAAATATAAAATTATATTCATAATTCATCTTAATATTACCAAACATATATGTGCTTATACAGGTAGTCTTCAGTTAAAGACCATTCATTCAGTGACCATTCAAAGTTACAATGGTGCTGTATAAAGACACTTACAGCCAGTTCTCGAAGTTGTGGCTGTTGCAGAGTCCCTGCAGTCATGTGATTGTGATTCAGGCACTTGGCGACTGGTTTGCAATTACAACTTTACAGCCTCCTGTGGTCACATGATCGCCATATGCAACCTTCACTGCCCGCTTCCAACACACAAAATCAATGGGGCACCTGGCAGGAGGTCACAAATGGCAATTATATGACATCACGCCTAATGACCACAACTGGATCTGCCATGTCTGCTGTTGTAAGTTGGTGTGGTCATGTGACATTGTGCTTTAAGACCATGTCACTTAGCGATGGAGTTCCTGGTCCCAATTACCATTGTTAACCGAGTATTCACATAAATCACAGATAAATCCCAAATGCTTTGTGTATGCATACAAACTGTATACTTTTAGGACAAGTTGAAAATATATCTATGCTGATAAAAAACCGTTAACATTTTTATGCCAGTGCTTCAGCAGGAGCACTAATTATTCTAGAAATAAAGATGTTTAAAATATATTTTGATGGAAATGTTGATTGAATTATTTTAAAATGTATTATAAAAAATAAGTATAATTCCACCCAATACCAAGTAAAATAATGCCATTCTATCTTAACGGTTGTTCTATCTTTTCTTTTTTGTCCAATCCCTTATGTGAACATCTGTGCCACAACTGTGAGACCTCCAGGAGAACATTTATCAGGCTTTTTGGCAGCTGCTTCAAACCAAAAGTAATTCTTCCCAAGCAAGATTCTCACAGGGTTTTCTTTTAATTCAAATGAAAGGGATGGGGTACAAACATTCCAACATCTGACTATTTCCTATTTGGAACCAATTTATCCCCTACCACATTCGGGCAGACACTTCTTCCATTTCTTTTAACAGACTTTCTATGATCTAGTCAAAAGGCCACTCTTGTCCTGATAAAGGAGAAGTCTGCAATTGGTCATTTACCTAACAGTCTCCTGAATCTTTAACAGTCTGGGGAACCAACCATCACATCATCCAAGGTGCATTAAGATTATATCACACCTTGCTTTTGGAGGGAGAAGTCTGCCATCAGAGAAGATCCAACTTCAGAAGCTCTTTCCAAGGCTGGTTCTTCTCCAAACTGTGTTAGTCTAAAGTCCATGAGTAGAAAAGAAGACACCAGAGAAGGGAGATGGCTGGAAAATCTGCAGATTGACATGCTCCACAGCCTTTCTGGCCCCAGTTAAATTAAAATCTCACTCAGAGAGCATGACATTACAGTTTATTGGTAATGATACAAAAGGGCTTTGCTGCTGCCTTCTTCTAAGATATTTGTTCCAACCTCCTAGTCTAGCCTACAGTCTTGCAAGTTCCTGATGTTTCCCATTCAAGTAGTAAGTAGATCTGACGCTGCTTATTCTTCAGCCAGTAGCAGTTGTATGACAGGCTACATCTTTTCCACTGAAATTGACAATGTTTTGGTGAAAGAAAATTTGATAAAATAAAAAGGGTTCCTGTTTCTTCATTTTGAAATGACAGGTTTTTCTCCCCAAGATGTCTGTAAGGGATTTAGTCACTCTGTGGTATGATGTAACATGGAGTATAAAGAATATTGAAATATGACTCTGGTGCAAACCAACTTCCTTCAGATTAAACCATTTCTCTGCTGTCTCAGGTTCCGATAAATGTGAAACATTCACATGGAGGCTTTCCCATGATTTGAAATCTGTTGTAGGTAACTGGGATGAATTCACAAAGGCAGTCTCTTCTTTAGCACAACTGGAGATGAGAGAAGTTGCTCACCATTCCTTGTTTGTTCAGATCTATGGCCTGAACAGGGCTTTAATCAACCAAGGCTCTTTCAGGAGGTGAAGAGATCTTTCATCCCTACTTTATGGTGCTTCCACAGAATTTTGATCTCTCTCCCGTCTACTACTCTAACACATACGTACATTCATAAACATACGCAATGCTGAAGCCTGGATTCAGGGCCTGAGATTCAGCCTATTTGGGACAAGACTGCACTCCCCCTGAAAAGGGAGGTTCACAGCCCAGGAGCGCAATTTCATCCAAAGCTGTCACTGGACCCGCAGGTCATGGCTGTGGCTGGAAGCACCTCTGTACCCTTCTTTCTTGTGTGCCATCTCCAGCTTTTTGTGGTCTCATTTGGTGACAGCATCCATACTTTGGTTACCTCCTGATTATTGCAGCACCCTCTACATGTGCCAAATCTTGAAAGGTTTCCAGAAGTTGCAGCTGGTGCAAAATGCAGCAACCAGGATGCTAACTGCTGCAAAATACAGGGATCATATGATGCCTAGATGGAAAGATCTGCATGGATTACCAATTGTTACCAACTGGAACAATTTAAGTGTTGGTCCTGACCTTCAAAATCCTGAACAACTCCAGGCCTAGATCTAAGGGTCAATGCCTCTCTATTACAAACAGAAGCCTCTCTTTCTAGCACATGGGAGAAGGTCTTCTCCAGTCTTGCACCCAAGCTATAAAATGTACTCTTTTGGATATGCATGTGGACGCCACTGTTGCAGTAGATAGAAAATCTGCAAAGGTGCATCTCAATCACCAGGCTTTTGTCAGATAATTTCAGTATTGTAAAATGATCTTTAGTATCATTAATTAAAGTGATACTTAAAATTATCTCTGGCAACAATAATTTTATTCTTCATTTAAACTTTTAATGCTTTGTTTTCATACTTTGTTAACCACCTTAAATGCTTGCCAAAGCAGAAAAGTGGGGCATATATAAAGTAAAGAAATAAAAAGAAATAATAGCTTCATGATAAACACAACACAGAGGGAGCACAGCGTGGGACCTTTTTATCTAACTGTTACAGAGCCAGGGCAATATGTAGTCATACAGATGTAACAGGACAGATTAGAGGAAGGGAGGTGGAGGGCAGAAGCAAAAAGCAGTATTTGCATGTCTTACTGATAGCTTCTTTATAGTTAACAATAATTAGAGCAGTCATTCCCCAAGTGGAGGCTGTGAGGGAAATGCTAGTACACCGTAAAAGCGAATTAATTAAATAATGCAAGGCTGTCATCTAGTAGGTAAAGTCAATTCCAGTCAAGTCTATCATAACCTCCAGCGCTGAGGGCTGAACGCAAATGTTATGCCTCTTTTTTTTTTGAGTTACTTACGCAGAACACATACAGGCAGCACAAACATGCCCCCGGGACTGTTTTTTCTGCTATATCTTCATGATGTTGCCTTTCTCTTATTCTCAGCCCATACCTGGGGCAGCTTAGTTGCCCTCAGCTGTTCCAGTTTTAAAATAATGCCCACATAGTTTTGCCCAGAGACAAAATCTAGCATGTTTCACTGATGATGTGGTTGCTAATACAGTCAGGAGCTGGAAACTGCCCAGCTTTTATTGGCTACTTTAGATGCTGCAGCCATGCTCCCTCCCCTCCGGTCCCTGGGAACTGCCCTCCCCCCCCAGCCCTTTTGGCTTAGGATGCAGCAGAAACAGATAGTTGGTTTCCACAGGGCACTTCCCTGCTAACTGCCTGGCTGGTGTTTTCCATGGTACTTGCCAGGTCTTTTATATGGAGTCCTTACAAACGTGAGTTTAGTGGTCTTTTTAAAGAGTGCTAGATCCCTGCTTGTTCTCTGCAGCACTGAAAGTAAATTCAGCCACGTTTTGCTAGAACCAGGTTCTGCCAGCTGTATGCTGTTAGTTCTGCCAACTAACTGGCTTCTGCTGATAACAGATTTCAAGTGCCTGTATTTTTTACTGTTTTTATTACTGGGGGAGTGTACAATGCTTTTTTGCCTACCCCATTCTGACTTTTGCAGCACTAAATGCTGCTGGCCATGAGATCAGAACTGGACTCCTTTGTCTCTTGCTGACAGTACTGTGTACACTTGCACAAAAGACACCCACAGAGCTTGTTATTGTGATCTCCTGCATCAACCTGCCCTCCCTTCTCTTCCCATTACCTGTCAATCAGGCTGTTTTGGAACAAAGGTTCAGGCAATCTTTCAGAAGAGCACATAACTGTGTTCAGAAAATATCCAACCAACATGTCATAGACAAAGGGGGTTTTATGCCAAGCCAGGAACACTGGGGCACTCCATCCCACTGTACTTGGCGCCTGCAACCTGTTAATTGGGCAACTTGATCACTGGCTAACCTGCTGTTCTAAGCACCCACCTACCCTTAATTTCCTTAACTCGACCCACAACAGGTGCACAGGAACAGCATCCTTCACTAGTCCCATTACTGTGACAGAACAAGGATCAGCAATGGGTGGCACAGTTTATGCCATCCTACTTCTCTGCCACTTCAGGGACTGGTGGAAAACCCTTACTGTGGCCTTCTGTTTGCATGAGACCCTAAGCTACTCCTAGGTAAGAAACTCATTCATCAGCGCAAAGCCAAAGGACATGATAAACTTTCTGGCTTGGCTTTGCTGGTCCCTTCCCTGAAAGGCTGGCATCCCAACCCTTTCTGTGGTGGCTGGCAGCTTGGCACTTCCTATTGTCACTCTTCTTTTACTAAAAGGGAAAAAAAAGCAGGCTTAAGTTGAAGCCACAGGATACAGAATGGGAAGCAGTCAAACCTTCCCTTAATTCCCGCTTTGTTCCTTTGTAAAGAAAAGAAGATTCTCCTGCATGCTGCACCCCACTTCATTTTATGGGAGGACAAACAGCTGTTTTACTGTAAGCTACCCCTTTGTCTCAATTTGGGTGAATCAAATTATGTGTGCATGTGTGTGCCTTCGAGTCAGTGTTGAGCCCTGACTGCCTAGACCAGTGTTGTCCAAACTTGGCTACTTTAAGATGAGTGGACTTCAACTCATGCTGGCTGGGGAATTCTGGGAGTTGAAGTCCACTCATCTTAAAATGGCCAAGTTTGGACAACACTGGCCTAGACAAGTCCCTGCAGTTTCCTTGGCAAGGTTTTCAGAAGTGGTTTGCTCTTGCCTCCTTCCTAGGGCTGAGGGGGAGTGCCTGGCCCAAGGTCCCCCAGCTGGCTTCGTGCCTAAGGCAGGACTAGAACTCACAGTCTCCCGGTTTCTAGCTGGTGCCTGAACCACTACCCCAAACTGGTGCTCTGCATACTAAACAAGTGCAGCTTTGGCTTCCTTTCTGACAAAGAGCTACACACCAGGTATGAAGAAAGGGGCAGAGCTGCATTGCTCAGTCAGTGCATGGAAGCCCTCCCCACCCCACCAGACTTGGTTTAATATCCAGCCTGGCCACATTCAAGTGCCTTCCACCAGTTCACCTCCCTCCCTTCAATTTGAAAGTTGCCTTTTATACAAGGTGGTGTGCATAGTGCTCCCCCCTCCCATTTTGTCACCCACAACAACTACCCTGTGAGGTAAATTGCTGAGCAAGACATCCAGTCAGCTTCCCTTGGTCCTGCCCTTCTTGCCCATCTCTAATCTGCAGGAAGAGGAGGAGTGCAGTGAGAAGCGGGAAAGAGCTCCCCCAGCACATCAGGAGGCTTCCCTCCCACTTCACCCCATGCCCCTCCCCTGCAACCTCTCAGCCAGGTTATTTTTGGACACAGGTTTAGACCTCTTTCAAACAAATGCCAGACCTGTGTCCAGAAACAGCCCACTGACTGGTCACAGGGATGGAGGAAGGGTTGGAGGAAGCATCAAAGGTGCTCCTCCCTGTTTCATCCCATTCTGCTCTTCCACCCCTGTGAGTTATTGGTCAGACTAACACAGCATGGGGCAAAGAGGGGAGGAAGTGCTCAGTATTGAGAGAGCTCCATCCTTGACTAAAGCAGCAAGGAAATGGCCTAAACGAGTGAGTGCCCATGGAGAGTAGCACCCAGCAGCAGACTCCCAGTGGGCAAAATGGTGGTGCCCCTCCCCAAAGCAATAAAACATTTAAAAAGCATTAGCACACAAAACCCCTTGCCAGCAGAAGCCAGCAGAAACCTATAATGCACTCACCGGTTACAGAATCAGCAATACACAGCTGGCAGAACTGGCATGTCTTTCCTGACTTAAATCTTCTGTGCACACAGCTTCATTCAAGACTCCACCAGTTCTATTCTTAAGCACAGCTTTAATGGTCTTTCAAAAGAGCACTAAACCCATGTTTATAAGAAGCCCATGTAAGTTCTGACAAGTGCCAGACAGACAGCTCTGTGCAAACCAGATTGCCAATGTAGGTTTTACATCCAGGCTGAAATGTCACCAGAGCCCCTGAAGCACCTCTGACCAAAGTAGATAGAACTGGAGGCTGAGGGCGGAGCTGGCGTCGCGGTGATACGGCGGGCGATCCTGGGCTCCCAGGATGGCAGCCGATATCTCCTCTCCCGGACGGTCCCGATGGACCTAAGCCGTCCCGTAGAGATGGCGAACGCAAAGGGCGCGTCCCGCGGATCTCAGGGACGCCGCAAGTCCCAGATCGATCCGGGGAGAAGCTCTTGAAGCCGGCGGAGGAGAGGCAGCCAAAAATGGCTGCGAAAGCCGGGACAGCTCCAAAGGAAGATGGAAGAGAAGGGTGTCAACTGGGTGAGATGGACTTTTACTATTCAACTATTCTTAGAGAACACCTTAAGTAACTTAAAGAGATTTTTAAAAGTGAAGAAAGTGGATTAAGCGGCGAGATTGAACCCTATTAAAAAAGAAGAAGGGAGAAAATTTTTCTTTTCAACTTTCCCTTTTTAGTGGAATTGACAAGATGTTTTCTTTTAAAAAAATATATTTTTAACTGGATTGGCTTTCTCTTTTTAATACTCAATAACTCTTTATTTTAAGCCTTTTTTTACTAAGATTTCTTTATTGTTATAAGAAATTTATATCTTTTTGACTTTGAAATGGGGAAAGTGGAGTTAAGAGAAAGTAAATGAAAGAAAGTTGCACTGCCATTTAGAGGCGCGACTTAGTGCTTTTTTTTTTTCATTGTGACGCACGCTCAAAGACCCTGTGCTTTCTAAAAAGATAGTGGGATGTGCATGTTTATACAGGTGCCATCCGTAACTATAAACAAGAAAGTGGAGTTGAAAGCGACTTTGAAAACATTAAGATGGAAAGTTTGAGCCAGTCTAAGAGCCTTGATTAGTGGCAGTAGCTCTTTTTCTGCTAGAAGCTCTGCTTTGCTCTCTATTCCCCCAGATGGATTTTTTTTTTTAAAGAGGCTTAGCCTTTTCCTTCTTTTCCTTTTCTTTTTTATTTTTTCCTTCTTTTTTTTTTTCTCTCCTTTTGCTTCTTTTTTCTCTTATTTTTGGCAAGAACAAAGATAAAGAATCCTTTGACTCAATGAAGGTTTATCAAGATAATAGACTATACGAGAAACACAATGCAGAAAAAGATCTTTAAACTATTGAGGATGACTATAAAAAATTGGAAGAAGAGCTGCAGAAATTCTCAAAAAAAAAAAAAAAAAAAAGAAAAAAGATATTAAAGCTAAAATGGACTTAATTAAACATAAAACGGGATCATTGGAAAAGGAAGAAATAGTACAAGAAATCAGAAACATTAAACGGAATTATTGTGAGGCCTATAAACTGAGAATTAAAAGGGTTAATCAACTGATAAATGAAGAGAGACAGATTTGTTCTTGGCACTGAGGGTGAGAAAAAGATTATACAAGATTATAATGGAAAATCGTACTAAGAGAATGTACAAAAAGAAGAAGTAAAACAATATTGAAAGAAACTATTGCAGATGTTTAAAGAGAAAATCAGGGGAATATAACAATGATGGAACTGACAGAAGCTTCCAAAAAACAGAATGTTCAAAAGGACACTTATTATTGCTTTCTCTTATCCAATAATATAGAAAAAAGGAATGAACAGCCAGATATTTTGGGATATTGAATGAAAAGGGTGAACTCAAAATTATGCAAAGCGCTGGAATAAAGTATAAATTTGAGATATATAGTTAAAAATTGTATAACATGTAGTGAAATCTGGTTAGAACTGTAACTTGGTTAGAATTGTAATTGATATTGTAACTGATATTGGTTAGAATTGTAATTCTTAAGAGTGGAAAAATTAAAAAGTACTTATGCAGGAGGAAGTTATTCAAAATTATGGAATGTGCAGAGATGAGTTAAATTGAGATTTGAAATTAGAGTAAGAAGATAAGCAATTTTATATGACACGGGATTTGTTTTTATTAATGATTAGATGAGAAAATATAGTAATGTAATAGATTAGGAAATTTTATAATAGAAATTTGATATTAATTATTATATATATACACATATAATAGATAGATGGAGATGTATTACTAATCCTATTGAAAGTTAAAATTTTTTGTAATATATGATTTTATAGATTAGCTATGAATGATTAACAATTGTTAATTGATAAGTATACAAGTATATTTTGAATAGATGATATGAGAATTTAAGATTATGAAAGGGGCACCAACGAGTTTAACTGGTTGACACACGGTATAAAATGGAAGATGCTTTTTTATGCCTTTTTATGTTTTTGTTTGTTTATGTTTGTCTTGTGTTTGTTGTAAAAATAAAAAAAACATTATTAAAAAAAAAAAAAAAGAACTGGAGGCTCTACTGGAGTTTATGAGTTGCAGATGGAGGAACAGTTCAAAGCACAAGGAGCTCATGTGGGAGAAGGAAAGGGGTAAATGAACCCACTGCTTGTATATCAACTTACGGAGTCATCAGAGCCAATACTGCTAGTTTTTCAAGTCATCACTCAGGACAAAATAAAGCCCTCATTGAAAATGAGTTGCTAATTTGGGCTTTAGAAACATTTGGCCTCACATGTCTTTATCCGCCCCATACATACCTTCACGCCCACATTGATAAGCCAGTTATATATGACAGGCTTTGGTGGTACCTACTTGACTGATTGGTATAACAAGAAAGGCTCCTCCACCTGCACATTCTGTCACCACAGCAATAAAATGAGGATTGACAGCACAAAACTGGTTGTCATAGACACTCTGGGTGATGGGCACGTTGTCATAGCAGTTCTCCTTACTGGCGGCCTTGCCGTAAACATGGCGGAATTTTGAACTCCGATACTGAGGATTCCATGACATCTGCAAGGCAGAAAGAGAATACAAGCATGAAGCCTTCAGAGTCTTGAACTTTCCACACTCCTGACCTACCATTAAAGTTATCTTCCAACCATGCTGTGGAAGCTTGTGGAAATTTGAGACAGACTAAGGGAAGCATGCTGGGGAATTCTGGGAGTTGAAGTCTACACATCTTAAAGTGGCCAAGGTTGAGAAACACTGCTTTAATCAGTAAGGTCACTTAATGTACGACCGTGGCAGAGGAGGCTCTGGGGAAGATTCATGAGGAAGATGCTCCCTAAGAAACCCAGAACTGAGGCTTTTAGGACTGAACAGTCATTGGTGAAACATTAAACTGTGCTTAGAATTTGACAGGCAACTTTAGTGTGAAAATAATCCAAACACAGCCATAATCTCTTTTATGTAGCCAACGCCAATGAAGAGTCAGGCAGCTGTATTTGGAATAACTAAACTACCCAACATGGTAGCCTTCACAGGTACCATGCCACAGATTCACACATATACCTCACATTTATTTTTACCCAGTTTATTGAGCAGGTCACAGTGGCCTGGTTCATAAACTATCAACTGTGGCTTATAAACCTGTTTTATAACTGGATTCATCCACTGCATAACATCAAAATCAAACAAACCACATTACAGATTACTGCCTTGTGTGAATTCAGACACAGAGTGTGCTACAAAAATCAAACCAGGAAGCTGCAAAGAATGTAAGGCTGCTGCCAGATCCTTGTAGGGGAAGGCAATGTGGTACGAATGCATACCATAATATTTTGGCTAGATTAATTTTTTTTTAAAAAATCAAAGTATACTGGGACTTGAAGAGGTCAAGTACTCTACTAAGCAGAGCTTCGGGCTAAATTCCAACATCTTTCTTAATCCTTTTTTATGCACTGTAACTGAGAACGCCCTAGGTGATTTCTTTACAGATTTAAAAAAGAAAACTAATTCAGCAATCAGATTTCCTGGTACGAAAAGGAGAAGAGATGGTTATCTCTCCTTTAAAGGCAGTAAGCTGTTGGCTCCAGGATATTGTTGACATGCTTCCCCTCATTAATTCAGCACGTATTATTCATATGTGTCTATAAAGTCTATAAGAATGCACTGCTACGTTACTGCATATTATGTTCTCTATATAAAGTTTCAGCAATTACCTTCAACTATGAAGCTTTAAAAAGAGAGAAGATACCCTTAAGCTGAGCTTGGCTCCTTGTGATTATAAAGAGACATCCATGCAGCCTTTCAGCAATGGTTCAGAACAGTCTGCCATTGATGAGTGCTTTTTCTGACTCTTCAGTTTAATCCACAACCTTGTAATTCCCTTATGCTCTACCTTTCAAATAACTAAGCCCAACCCTGCTTAGCTTCTTCAGACATAAATCCCAAAGATTTCAGCAGGCTTCCAAATCCCAGTGATTAGAATAGAAATAATCTTATAATTCAGGTTTATTGGATAATTTATTTATAAAGCCACTATAGGAATTCCATGCACTCTCCTTTTTTAAGTTGTTTCCAATAGCAGCTAACGCAGCCATCCCTCTTGTATTAACTTTATACCAGAAGTCTTCTACCCAACCCCACATTTTAATTACATAGCTTCAGATTTTTAATATGAACTGATACACCCTCCCCATCTTAACAGCTTGTATTTAACCACCTCAACACATCACATATACTAGAATAAGCTTGTAAACAGCTATATGTCCATGGCAAGTTAGGAATCACCTCAAGGACAATTTTTTTTATACCTTCAAGCTATTAGTACTCCATGTATGACAAATGGAAATATGCATGCATAGGTAGGCTAACAACTGTATTTATTTCTTTGCTTATTATTTTGGATAATAGCTCCATTTATGGATTTGCTTGCAACACTGTAAATGGGAAGACATTGTCATGGAAAGCAAAACAGTCTGGGAAAGATGCTCCTGTACCCCTATCCCATGTAGGCAGAATAATATGGCTTTCTTCTTCTGCCCATCAATGCACCATCTCCAGGGAACTTTAATAGTTTATCAAAGACAAGAACTTAATTCAAGATGTTCGTTTCCCCTGGTTTCACAGAGGGGTTAATAAAAACACACGACAGTCATGTCCACATGTCCCAGTCACCATATATTTGCCACCAGATTGAAGATGGTCTATGTATGAGCTTGGAAATAAATTTGGAAGGTTCATTCTTCACTACAGGCAACAGAAATGTGAAAAAGTATATTACAGATTACTTCTCAAAGTTACCAAGAGAAGATTATGCTCAGATTGCTCTTCCCATCCTTCCTTCTGCTACTTCTCCGCTGTCAACATAACAATGGTAAAAATGTGTGTGTTTTTCTGTCTGTGCAAGGAACCCATCCCAGCAAATTCAACCCACTCACAGTGGGATAAACCAATAAAAAAGACCAGAAAGTTTGGTTCTGATTTTGGTTTTCCAAACTGAGAGTCACAAATGAGACAGATTTTTAGCACGTCGCAAAGCATAATAATTGGGGGAAGTGGGGGGAGAGAGCCTATTCTGCATTGCTGTCCTCTAAAGTCTAGCAACAACATGTAGAAATCTTTGTAACATGGAGGACATTTATTAGTTACTGTAGATTGCCAATCAAGCCAGTGTTAAGAATAATAGCAGGCCAGTGAGGAGAAAGAGTGACTTCTATGTATACATTCCTATGTGAATCTGTGTATACACACATCGATCTGTCTGTCCATCCATACACGCAGGCCAGTTTTTATAACTCTAACAGCACCTTTATTGGCCACTAGTGGGTAAAGTTTCTTCATGCAATGTTGCCAGTCAGTGAGCACACCCTACCTATCAGCCACATTATTGCAACTTGTTAAGTGAGTAACAACCTGTTTTATTTCTTGGCATCTCAGGGTGAGCCAGTAGAAAAACCCCAAACTTCTCATTTTCCTGGAGAGATGCCATATACAGCTGCTGGTCTGGTCTGATAGGTCACAAGTTGTATAAGGCAACATTAGGCTGATGGTACTATATATCTCCAGAATCATAACAAAAACAATATCTGGCAAGGATGCTTACCTTTCACTTGTTTGATCTCCGCTCACAATGAGTTTAATGTTTCTACCGCCTGCATGGGTTGCATTCTGCCACCCTCATGAGAGCAAAAATGTGAGGTGGTTCAAAAAGAAAAGCAAAACAAAACAAATGAAGCAATGAAAACAATCCTGAAAGAAATGAGTCAACCATGGCTACTAGTGACACACATCTCCTCTCAGCCTGCGCCCCCATCCACTATGTCCAAAGAAAACAAATCACTGGAACCTGAAACCGTAACTGCTGGGGTGTGGCCATCACTGCCTCCTCACCATCAGGTGAATCAGCTCGGTTTGCAGTCTTGGCATGTCTACCTGTGACCTCAGGGTGTCGGTGATCTATCCTGTTGTTTGATTAACCTGATTGAGGACAGCAGCCGGAGCTCAAGCATATCTCCATGGGCTTCCATTAAACGGATTTCTCCCTATGACAGGCACATGCTAATGCTAAACCACTTTCTTGTTCATGACCTTCTTCTTTCTCCCTCTCTTTCTCTCATTCTCTCCCTCCCTTTCTCCTCCAGTACTACCACAGGCAAAAGCAGAAGGTGGATCAAATCACAAGGTGGACAAAAAACCAGCTGAGCTCTTGAGGCCACACCTTCCTTTCACAGTACATCACGACATAAATATACAAATATGCTGAATGCCTCAGAAGGCACTTTGGATTCTCCTGCATTGCTAGACTGAGAGGCCAAAACAAATAGCATAGCAAACAAACTAAACTCTGGGGCATTCCAGGAACTTATTTTGAACTAAAAGACACATACTACATGGAGTAAGGCTACATGACCTACCGAAATAAACTCAAGACTGTCAAGTGGGTAGAGTGGCTTACCAGAAACTCTGCACAGCTCCTGTTTTCTTTGACTTACTGGTCTGCAAACTAGCAAGGATGGTACCAAAACAGACAAATTAGCAAGTACCCAGCAGCTGAAGCACGGCTCTGTTCAGGATAGGGTGTGTGCATGTGTCACAAATGTTTTAAGTCCGATGTAGAATAACATCATTAGGAGAGATCTTCTAGGTATGTATGATGTGATCCTCATTCTGAAAGAACACCTGCAGTACCTATCTCCCCATTCAACCACACAGTTTTCAAAGTGCTTACTTTGTCATCTGTTACCTGCCCAATATCTCCCATTTTTTTCTACTCATAGTACAGCAAAAGGCACACACACACACCCAATAATATTGTTAAGTCATTCTCTCTCTGCCCATCACCCATTTGTTACCATGTCTGATTTCAGGGTGACTGGGAGGCTATCAAATGATACTTATAATACAATAAAATATTTATTTATAAGTTTGAAAAAAACAAGTTAAAATGTTCTCAATATGGAGCAAAAGCAATTCTAAAAACTCTCTCGTGTCCAGCTTAATGACTAAAGAGAGTCGAAGCAACGAGGCAGGAAGTCTCTGGATAAAATGTCAGCCGTGAACTCATTCACTTAGGCAAACGACCACCCCCTAACAGTAGCCTTCTCTGTCCTGCCACCTCAGACACATTGCAGTGCATTTCCCATCATTTCCAACCACCCTGGCCATATCTACAAAGCATCAGGGCAGGAAAATCTAACTGAAATTCAGCAAGAAGTAATACAATTGCATACAAATATCTCTCCCCTCCTTTTCTAATAATTCTGAGAATGAATATATAGAATAGTTCCACAAGGTACTCAGGTTTGAATAGGCATCAAGTGCTTCCAGAAGATGCTAAGATATGCACTTCAGCCAACACACAACTCCATAAATGGGGTGGTGGAGCACCAAAAATGCTCTTCTGAATCTTTGCCAACAGGCTGGCTTGCACACAATATAGACTGCTTATGGACTTCAAAGATCATAATAGGAAGGAAGGAAGGAAGGAAGGAAGGAAGGAAGGAAGGAAGGAAGGAAGGAAGGAAGGAAGGAAGGAAGGAAGGAAGGAAGGAAGGAAGGAAGGAAGGAAGGAAGGAAGGAAGGAAGGAAGGACATAGTCTCTGGAGATTAAATGTTGCATTGTGCCTGGAAAATAACTAGTACAAATCTTAATCCCTTATCTGTAATTTGAAGATACCAGTTTCTTTTATAAAATTCTTTCAAGGATTATAGTGATGCTTTCTGGGAAAACTTTGTGATTATGTTACGGAGAAGGCTGATGTTCCTAAGAAGCTCATCAAAAATTCCTCCATGAGAAAATGAGAATAACAAAACTGCCCTGAAGAAGTGTGCCCACCACAACAGTTCTTCTTGTAGAGACTACAGTATTCTGGTGAGGTGGAAGTAAGATCCTCTACTCCTAGCCATTGTTGTATATGAGTTGGGTGGACATGCCAAAATCTGTCTTAATATCTGAAATGTCTAGGGATTTCTCACAATAGTGAAACACAAAATGCCAGCAACATACATCAAGGACTGTGGATATGCAAAAAGCATGGTGTAAAACATGGCTACCATAACCTGGCTGGATTAAAATAACCACCAGAGGTGGCTGTAAAACTCACCACCAAATAAATAGCAATGAAGACCAAGTGTTTTGTGTAATTCTTGTTGCCACATAGTGGTCTTCTGGATTTTTGCAGCTCAAATCTATATCCAATCTTGATTGGCATTCTAAGTCTTATGATAGACAGACCCATGGTGATCTTTGTGTACTGCATAGCTTAAAAGGAAGCAAGCCTCTGCTTGTGAACTCTTCCACAAGATGCTGACTTGGCTTCTGAACAAGATGTTTTAAGCGCTGACAACAAGCCAATTCTCTACTTCAGTGGAGCGGCAGAGACAGTCTGATACTAACATGGGGGGTATTTTCCCAGAACTGAGATTCTGCCCTGAAATAGTGTTTATTGAAAACCATTCTCAGTGCTTTCTTTCCTTTATGTGTGACAACTCATAACAGGTCATAAAAATGTCAGCATATTCACCAAAGCACATCCACAGTAGAGAAAAGGCGTGTGCAGAGGGGTTATCAAATGAGACATTCATGAAAATGGGACAGTAGCACATGCCAATAATCATCAGATGCTGGGTAATCAGTGTAATATACAGGCAGAACAGATAAATGTTCTTTTCCTAGCCTTTTACATTGCTGCCTCATACAGACTCCAACAAACACTATTAGATTAATCATCTTAGTAGGGTGAGCAGGAGTGCCTCTTGGGGATTTCACAGAAGAACGAAGGAGAGTATGATCTTTTCTTTATAGCAAAGCCTGTTGATGCAACCACTCTCTTAGAGAAAATGCAGTGAAATAACTGCAAGATTCACCATTGCCAGATAAACATTTCCATTGGCTGACAAAGGCCCTCTCCTGGTCAAAACTATCATTTGCAAAAACAGTCTCTTCAAAAATACACGTTTTGTGCAGCCTTGTTTTTGGTAGGTAGGAAATCGCTGCTGCCTTAGTGTCATTGTGAAATAAACAATGTCCAAAGAAAGAGTTGGAGTGGGTCCCAAATGTACCCTAGAGGCAGCTTCAAATTAAGCTGTTAGCAGAACAGTATCAGTTGCAAAACAACTGCACTATCTTAGAATTTCTAAATTTCTAAAACAGCCTTTTTCTTTCCCCTGACAAATTCATACAATCCCTTGCAGGCATTCTTGCTAGGCTGATTCAGCCCCAATGCCCAGCTAGAGATGGAAAAGTTTCGACCAGGAATGAAGCTTCAGCTCTAGCTATGAAACACTTAGAGACACAGGGACTATTTTGAATAGCACAGTAGCGTGATCATGGCAGAAGTTAGGAATTTTATCTGAGTAACATCTAATTATAGATAAGCACAATCATTTCCTATGATTGATAGAAACTTACTTGTCCTTAAACCCAGAATTTGCCTTATTAAGAAAATGGGACAGAATAAGAATTTCAGAATCACTTTGAAGTCGACTGGATATTCACGTGAAAAACAGCCAATCAGTTCTAACAATGTCTTATTTGTTCCAGATATGGATCGACATCCCACTTCACATCTACAGACAAGCCTGTGCCAAAAGAAAGGTGGGGACAGCAAGCTATTCACAATACTTTTTTTTTAAGTCTGCAAGTGGACTTTAAATGGATGGGAGGTAACACACCTCCCTCTGCTGTTGAGTTCCTTTGTTATAGCTGAGTTCTAATGCTTTTAACAGAGGAATGTAACAGGTGCAGCTTATCCTCATACTGTAGTTACATGTTGCAAACATCTGTATATCTGTTCTGCCTGCTCTGTAGGGACTGAAAGCTGGGCTGCCTATCTGGATGGAAGATGTAGCTACAGCATTTCAGAAGGGAAGCTTAGAAATATTTGTGGAATGCAAGACAACGAATTAAGGCTTTCTGCTAGTGCTTAAAGAATGGAATGTATGGTTCCTTACAGAATTCACAACTGAACCATACTACTGTACTGGCTAGGGTCAAAAAGATGTGGTTTGAGTTTACTTTTATTAAAACTGAGGCAATGTCAAGTTCCTCCCTGTCAGACACTTTGGAGATCTCTATGTGGTTTCCCGTAGTAAACCACTAAACTGTACACGACAACCTTTTCAGTGAACTTTCTTTAGGCCTTCTACCTCATCAAACTGGGCACTCTCTAGATGTGTGAATTTCAGCTATACTGGCTGGGAATTCTGGGTCTTGAAATCCATACATCTGGTGGGCCAAGTCTGCCTAAGCTGACTTCTCCCTCCCAGGTTGACCACTGCATCTTTCTGGCCACAGAGGAGTAGAATTTCAGAATTCTTATTTCTTCCACCTGGAAATTCTAGAAAGGGACCTAAGTGTATCTGTTCTTTGGTACTGATTCTTAGCTTGCTCTTTGCTCCTGCTCTAGCCCCAGTTTGGGGCAACTACTGGATTATCCATAGTTTTTGGCTCCAGTACTGGTTCACCTCAATGTACTGCCAGTTGCCCAGCCCTGAGACACCAGGAGTTATTGGGCAACACTTGAGATTCAACTCTGTCCAAGGTTCCATGGACAACCTTGGATTTCAGAGTCTCTATCACCTCTGCATGATGGTGAAGCCATCCCAAAAATATGAAGTGATACATACTACGAATCATCCTGTGGAGAAAATGACAGTTCTAACAGCTTTCCCTAATCTAATGATCCCTATAATTCCCAGAATTGTGGAGTCCTTGGGGTTCTCTGAGCTTGGTTCTTTTCTTGCAAATGTTTCATTACCCGGCTAGTTACTCAGGCTGGTTGGAGGGAAAACTAACATTAGAAGAACCTGATTGCATCACATCATCCATCACAGATCTCTTACCAGTAACAGCCAGTCACATGTTTACAGAAAGCAGGAAGGTAACAGACTGTCTCATTGGATGGACCTGTTCCTTTTGTCGGCAAAGTTTCATTGAGATGCAGGATCATGAAAGAGAGAGAAGAAAAGCTTATCTCTGTTTCTCAAACCATTCATAAATCAATCAGCTTCTACAGACAAGATCTCCTCTTACCTTTGCAAAAATATCTGGTACCACTTTATCTACTTCCCACTGTGTGGGAGGTATATTTGGCATGAACTAGGAGAATATACTTTTAGAAAGGATATTCACTCCCTATTTAATTCACCCTGTAAATTAACAAAATGAAACGCTAAGAGACAGTAGTACGAAAGGAAATGCAAGTCATAAAATAAAACAAACTCTGACATTTCGTAAAATAAAATAGCATACATAACATTTTGCATCTTTATTTTTGCAGAATTGTCTGGCGCAAAGAGCTTTGCCCAGTCTGTGCATCAATATTGTTTTTCTGGGTCAGCTTGGGTTTGGCATAGGGAAAGGGAAGGACAGAGGTGCTTGATGAAGTGGAAAATGCACGATGCACTGAGAGACAGCTCCTTTCGCTTCATCCCGAGTCATCTTCTACCCCACCAACCTGTCAGCTGGGTTATTTTGGGACAGACGTTTCCCTGCCTTCCAGAAGACTGGCAGACAGGCCTCCCACTCACTTGAATTAGAGGGGAAAATTGGCAGAACTCCTGTCAATTTCATCCCAACTTCCAAATAGTCATAAATAATGCAAGGAAATGGCAGTGCTGGCAGCAAATGGTTGCACCCATAAGCATTCCATGGTGCATGCAAAATAACACTGCCCCCCTCCCAAAGTAATAAAAACAGCAGAAAGTAGCCATGCAAAAAACCTTGCTGGCAAAAGCAGCAGAAAACCACTAATGTACACTTTGGGACAGAACCAGCAATACATCTCCTTCCTAGTTTAAACAGATCATCCACCCCTCCTTTTTACTGCAGTTATCCAACTGAGAAGTCACCAAGACACGAGCGACTATGAGCAGAACCTCCCAGTCCAGTGTATGGTGTATATCAAGAGCCCATATAATGCCTGAATGGCACTTTGTGAAATGTGGGTCAGGTATTGCACTGGCAAATGCCTCTGCAGAAAGCAAACACTTGATTTCTCTTGCATCTTGAGTCAAAATGTCCATGGAGGATAGTTCCTACTGGCCACAGGAGAGGGGGCATACCTGCAGCAGCCTCACCTGGCCAACAAATGCCAGCTCTGACCGTCACCAAGATCATGACTGAGGTATCATAGATCATTTGTATGCCAAGGCATTTGTTAAGAGAAGTTGGAAGACACTCCTTTAAACACTCCTCTCCCTAACATCCAAGGAAGAATTTAGGTTGCCTCCATAATGGGCAGGAGATAAGACAAAGGGCATGTCATGAAGATATGTCCTCTAAAAATATTTAGTGGGGTATTTTCATGATGCACTTAGCAGGATGTGAGGATGAGCTCTAAGATAACCGGGGTAGGGTTCAAGCAGAAAAGTTCCTAGAAGGAAGGACTGAGACAACAGCTCTTCCCATACTTCTATTCTTGATCTTCGACTTTTTTAATGTTTAAATATGTCACAGTATACTGGTAGTTTTGTAAACTCGTCCTTACTAAGAACAGCATTTCCCACCCTAGTGCTCTTCAGATCTCTTGAGAGTTCAACTCCTCAAATTCTCTATGCAGATGGCTGGAAATTCTGGAATGTTAGTTCCATAACATGGCACCAAGTTAGGGAAAGCTGTCTAGAAGATGCACAACCTCTTAAGTAAACAAAGGAAAGGAACAAACAAAGGAAAAGTACTATGCTCAACTTCCTTCCACCTAGGACATATTTATACTGCATAGTGAGCATTCCCACCTCAACGGGAACTCTGCAGAAACATTTCCAACACCTTCAGCAACTAACACTGTGGCTCTGAAGATTCCTAGCAATAAGCCTCATATATAAAACAGCAACCTGCAGTATAAAACCACCTATGGTTTGCATTATACTCCCTTGTCTTTCTCCTATTGCTTCCTCACCACCACCATCTCCTTATTGCGTCTTCCTTCCTTCCTTCCTTCCTTCCTTCCTTCCTTCCTTCCTTCCTTCCTTCCTTCCTTCCTTCCTTCCTTCCTTCCTTCCTTCCAAAAAACTGGCAACGGTCCATTAGAAAAAGTGACCCACCTTAGCTAGTCAGTGACCCTGTATGGATCCTGATCTTTCACATAAAGCCCAATAGGTGCTGTCCTATATTTTAAAGTAGTATCAGACTAAATTAGGAACTCTTACATGTACAGTCTTGGAATCCTGGAGCCAGCTGATTTAACCACTTTAACAAGAACATGACACAGGCAGCTTGGCTCTGCAACCTGCTGCTGTTCTATTCCTTTACAAGCTGCACTGTGTAACAAATTGCTAGACACTTGCCATCTGCTCCTTCTATTCACATCACGACACATTACACTAGATGCCCTACCTAAAAGAAGGGTCCTTTTGTGCAATGGCAAGCTGCAAGAAATGTAAGACGGGCAGACCACAGTACAGCATGCAATCTTTCCCTGCAGCGGAATAACGATTACTCCAGAGATGTCTTTTAGAACTGTAAATGGTAAAAAACAACCAAAACACACACCGAGTAATAATACAGGATTCATCACAGCAAGGTGCTCGCAGCAATCAGTTACTCAATCAAACAATACGCCAATCATGCTTACTGTACAAATGTAATTAACTTTTTCCCTGAAAGCTATGAGATGAGACTATCTCTTGAGAAGCTGTGTTTGAATAATATTTCTGCAACACTTTCTGCATTTTCAACAAGAGCTGTTTGTACTCCAGAGTCTAAAGAGCCAATCATCCTTTCCAAGGGGCTGAGATTAAGGCTGCAAACTCTAAATATATCTACTAAAGCAGCAGTGAACTATCTGCATCTAATGGACAAATAATGCCCTATCTCTTTTCATAGTCTCTAGACTCCCCCAGTAGAGAGCCAGTTTCGTGTAGTGGTGAAGACACCAGGTTAGAAACCGGGAGAGTGTGAGTTCTACTCCCGCCTTAGGCACAAAGCCAGCTGGGGGACCTTGGGCCAGGCACTCCCTCTCAGCCCTGGGAAGGAGGCAAGGGCAAACCACTTCTGAAATCTTGCCAAGAAAACTGCAGGGACTAGTCCAGGCAGTCCCCAGGAGTCAACACTGACTCAAAGGCACCAAAAAAAAAGACTCCCTAGGTATGGTGTCACTGAAATTTAGCATCAAATCACCAAAAGTCACCAAGCAATAATCCCTGGGTTCATGCAAGATACTAAATTAAAACAACTGTTTGATAAGTCACTGTTTGGCTTACCTTACATAGGAATCCACTTAGTGCACTGTTTCATACATTGCAAAGAAGTGTGATTTGTTTGGTTCTGGCTTAGTGTGTTGGGTACAATCAGCCATTGCAGCTTGAGGGTTTTTTTCCTTAGTTGATGCAGAAATATATTATCAGTAAGTGGAAAAAGGAATGACCAAGATTGTACAGTTAGGGCTCAGTATATCATTGATGAGAAATTAACCATAAAAAGACAAAGTGTCTTAAATTATTTTAACAGTGTAAGAAATAATGAGAGTCTCTGAACTAAGTGCCAAAATCTCCACTATTTGTTATTTAAAAATACTAAAAAAAAGAAGAAAAACTACTAAAAATATTATAAATATTAGCTTCTAACTTCCCCTTTGTTGTACTCCAACTCATGTACGGTATTTATAAACATTTAAAATTTTTGAGTGTTTCTGATTTCAATTCCTAAGTCAGATTTTTTCCCGTTAAAAATCATATTCTAAATACTTATATTTGCCTTGCTGAGTAATACGTCATATGTATGGGACCCTCCTTGCTTGAATTCCATTGTGGCTTGTTAATCAGGGTTTCTGGCTTAGGATGATGTGTGAATTCAATTAATGGTGATTTATTACAACAAGACTAACATAAAACATGTCTTAGTGCAAGATATGTATCCAGACAGTATGCCCGCCATATCCCCTCTCCCACCAGGATCATGGGAATTAGTTTATCTGGGAGAGAGAAACTGGCTCAAGATCATCAGTGCGCTTTGCAGCTGAGTAGCAATCTGCACTTGGCTCCTTCCAATTTAAATAATTCCTAAATTGTGCCTGGAATCCAAAAGGCAAGAATGGGCAAAGCCAACAACAAGGATTTGCCCTTCCTCCCTTTCAATTAGGAGATAAACTTCTCTAACTCTAAATCTGCAGCTCTCCTGGCTCTGTCCACTCAAGGAAATCAATCCACCCTTCTTATTCCTCAGGAAAAGGAGTGCAAAGCTCTCAGTTGCAGAACCTCCCCTGGGATCTCTAGCTAAATAAAATCAAGTATTCAGAATTAGAGGCATTGTGACAACAATGGTAGAAGAAAAAGGAGATTAGAGAAATGTTGGTTAAACTTTCTGTCTCCATCTACGGCCTTCCTCATCTGAAAAACTGTTTCAAAGTGTTGGGTCAATGATGCAACTCTACACTGCACGTGCCAGAATGTACACTAGACTCTGGCCTGTGGTTACTATGTTTCATCACTTCATTGCATTGGCCCAAATTTAAGTCTTCTAAATGGGGATGGGAATGAAACAAAGCAGGCCTGAACTATCCATTAATGACTGTGGAGAATCTAAGTATGGTGTCCTGGATGCCAACTGATTCCTTGAATTCAGCTGTCAAATGCATAAAGTCACCAGGAAGATGTATGGCTTGAGAATAACTACTGATACTCCTCTCAACTGACTTCTACTATTTTTTGATAATATACATTTTTTTTTTGGTAGTGTACTTTTTTTGTGCTATGTTTTTGAAGGCCTTACACAGACTTCTTCATAGCAGCAGTTTTAGGCTTTCTACCCATCCCTGAGAATCCTTGCACAGAGTAACAGTGTCATCAACAGAATCAATATGTAATGTTTGAAGGGACAAAGTGATGGAATTTCAAACAGGAATTTTCTTCTGCAATAACAATGGTAGATTGGATTAAGAGAGAGTGACCAACCCAAAGTCATCCAGGATGTTTCCGCCCAGAGTGGATCTGAACATGGGTTTCCCCTGGGTTAGTCTAACATCTTAAGCACTACTGCACAGCACCCTGGCTCTGTATTTGGACTGAGTCCATCACAAGAATAAACCACTTCCTGATCTTCAGTGCCTAGCTAGGAAAGATACACGAACAGGTCCCTTCTTCCCCCATGTCAAACAGTACCTTCATATGAAACCCTACCCTGAAAGAATTAAGAAGAAAAAGCATCTTTTGGCAGCAGAGATTATCTGATAAGCTAAAAAAAAAAATTACTTTGGTTAACTCACCTGACTAGATGTTTCACACTATGTTCAACAGCATGTTTTCATGTCCTAGCCACAGAACCCTTCTTCTGATTATGCAACCCACTCTTTCCTTCTTTAAGGCATGTAGAATTTGTGATATTTATGCCACATGATGTACTGAGAAACCTTTCACTTCATCAGAACAAGTCAGGGAAACAAGTCTGCCCTCCATAACTGATACGTCTTTAAGCAGTTCAGGTGCTTATCAGGAACTGAGCAATAACAATAAAAAAATGAGGAAGAGTCTCAAAGAATAATTGCACAAAACAGGTCTTCTTGATAAGCAGAGCTTGTAGCTCATCTCTCTCACACATGGACAGACGTGCATTTATTACAAAGAGGTTTATTCATACCACCAACCACAAGTACAAATACCCATTGTTCTCATTCTGGTCTGTGTAGCAATTAACAGTGATTAGAGGACAAGACATGTTCCTTTTGAGCATTCTGTTCTCTTCACCATGATCCCATCACACCAGTATGACCAAGAAACATGGATGAGACTGCTCAGAGGCCTTGTCCTTGATATCTACTCTGATTTTCAGTGGCTTAGGACTCTAGAGACAAGGATCTCCTAAAATATGTTTGGTTTAAAGTTATCTAGCAAGCTTCATGGCCTGCTAAGGATTTGAACTTGCAACTCCTAATTATTGGTACACTTACTGGAAAAGTAACATCCCTGTTCCTCTTTCTTCTATGAAGGCAAATGTACAATTACAGGAAGAAAAACAATGTATTTCTGAGAATCAACTCACAACTCCTCCTTAAGGAGCAGGTGGCAGCTGTGGCCACAAGGGCTTTTCTGCAGCTCCATCTTCTGAACCAATTGCAACCTTTCCTGGAGCAGGAAGCATTATTCACCGTCGCTCACGCCTCAGTCACCTTTCAATTGGACTGTTGCTATTACTTGGCATGGGGCAACACCTATATAACTCTCTATTCAGAGAGTTGCACTGGTTCTTAGTTGACTTCTAGGTGCAATTCAAGGTGCTAGTTGTCACCTTGCATGGTTTAGGGCCTCGGAATGCTTGGACCATCTTCTCACAGTATCATCCGCCCAGCCATAAAATTTAATAAGATAGGCTCTTTATCTGTCCTCTTGATCAGAGACTGTCATCTTCAGAGGCCACAGAAGCATGCCTTTTTAGTTACTGTTGCCTCCCTCTACAGAACAGTATTGTCCCCCCCCCCCCCCCATATTCTAACAATATTCTAACAATTTTAACAACTCCCGCCCAGCCTTCAGGAAATTGGTGAAAATGTGGCTGCTCCATCAAGCCACGGGTGCCAGTTCATTACAACTATCTCTCCTGAAGAGGAACTGGTTTTATTCTTCTGACAATGTCTCCCAGTTTTATGTTATCATTTGTGTCATAATAGCATACCATTTGCTTTTAATTTTGATTTGTACTGCTTTTAATCCCAATTACATATTGGGGAGTTGTATGTCACTCAGAGTCTGCTGACTGGGGTGGCTTATGAGCCCTGTGAATAAGTAAATAAAATAAATAAAATTCAGTTTTAAGGTTGCCTCCTTGGGCCTAGAAGCCAGAGTTAGCAACAGGCCCAGGTAGGAAAAGCAAACATAAAGGTCTGAACAATAAATAGGAAAGGAGGGTTGTACCATTCCTGCCCCTCCTTACATCTTTGAGACTCTTGCAGTTGGACTAGAACCCAATGTCTCATTTGCTAATGGCAGGTGTAAGTAATGATAAGTGAAGCTGGAGAAAGGATCCAAAGCCTTTCATAACTCTCTCCCCTCATATCTATCTCAAAGGAACTTCCACTACTCATTGCCTAAGTTCATGTGATACACTCAGATGTCAACCTCGGTCCAGGAAGCATGCAGCACTTTTTCATCCTTATCATGTATAGCTCTTTAACTAAGATTTCAGGCACAACATGTTGTGCAAACTTGAAACAGGTGCCATCTTTGTCATCTAGTTGTCTTAACTTAGTGTTGTGATACAACATTCAGATTCCAGTGATCCAAGAGGTTCAAGTTCAAGCAACATGATAAGTCTGAATCTCAGTTAAAAGAGCTGAATGTCATGGGAGTAAAATAGTGCTATGTATTCCTGCTAATTGTAGGTTACAGCTAACTACGTCATGTGAACACTGCTTGTATCTTTAGAAGCTGAAAAGTTGTCCTTTGTCAGACGGCCTGCTCTCAATTCATTGTGACTGAGAAGAATTTCAGCCAGTGCAGACTCAATTTTACAGGATGTTAAATGCCCAAGCAACCTCACTGGATTCAAAACCAGTGTTTCATTGATATGTTTGCGGGATGGAAAAGAAAACAGGCTCAGAAGATATTAATTCAAGGTGGAGGAAGCAAACTTGTGGTGTAGAAGTTCTTTTGGAGGGAAGCCTATACATAATTAATTGCTCAGCTATTTATAGGAACGGCTTGCCTTTTGCGATGCTTCACTTATATAGTTGGACAAAAGATAAATATTACAAATTGATTCTGTAAGTTTCAAGTGCTCTTTTTCACAAACCAACTGAGTTCTGAAATGCTGTCCCAATAAATGTTAGGTTGCTCAGAGGTGGGGCCCATGTCACAATACTGTATTAACTTGAAAGGAAAATAACCATGAATTTAAGACACTCTCCTCCCAAAGACTGGGGGGAAAAAGTGAACATAGACAAAAATCCTGCGTAAGGTTCCGTTTCCCCAAAATTAACTGCCTGTAAAAGTTATTCTATTTATAGTAGGAATCAATTCATATCTGTATATGCCAACCACTGCTGCTCACACTCACAAACAGTCTTAGACACAAAAATATGTTATATACAGACCCATATATATATTGTTTCTCCTTCTAAGAAAAACAGTAAAAACAAAGGAAATAACTGGGAATGAGATGGGATAAGAAGAAAGGGTAAGTATATTGCAAAGCATACAGCAAACCATAGTAAAGAGAATGAGATAAGGAAGCAGGTAACTGGTAATAAGATGAGATTATGAGAGGTAACTGGACGGGGAAAAAAATGAAATACAAGCCAGGTTTAGGCATTATAAAAGGGTTAAATTCAGCAGGCAAGCCAGAGCTAATCTTGAATGAATTGTTGATTCCTGGTAGGAGGTCTGAAGTCATTTGTATATCTCGCCCATTCCTTTCTTTCTAACATCTTCTATTAATTTTATCAGTAAAAGTAAGTCGGTCCCTATAAATATACTACCTTTTAAAAAAATTCCCTGTTTGCATCAAGCATTTGTCTAAGTTTTAAAGCACTGCTAATTTGTACTTTTAAAATATCTTTTAAAGTCATTTCCTTAAAGGAAAAAACTGCCCTGATTCCAAATAATTAGTCATTTCTCCAATATTTCAAAAATGGAGAAATATCTGCAAATAAGCATCTGACACTGGTTAGCTGGACTGTTGAAGACCATTGTTTTTCTATTGCAAGCCTATGATGGATTGCCTGCTCCCTCAATCTCTCAGTAGCTTTTGATAACATCTGCCAAAACATCTTACTGAAGGGAATCAGTGGGATGGGAGGAGAAGGAACAATATTACAGCAGTTCTGCTATCTATTAGGGCTGTGCAGCATTTCAGTTTCTATCTTAGTTAGATGCTCCAGAGCACATGGGGATGCAAATGTAGCACATGTCTGTAAGACCTTAAAACAGCTGCACTTTTGCCCAGAATTATTATACATTCTGCAGCTGCTTTAAGGTGTTACAAATGGGCCATGTTCACATTTCCACGTGTTCCAAATTACCTTATGGAGATCAAATCCAAAGAGCTGAATTCCTGCCTGCCTGCCTGCCTGCCTGCCTGCCTGCCTTCCTTGTGACTGGAGTTCTTTGCATGGCTTATAAACTTATTTATAAGATTAAATAAACCAGTAACAATCAAATATATTAATAAATACTGTAGTTCAGGAAGGATATGAAAATAAATACACAAAAAGCGCAATCTCAACATGCTGCTTCCCATCTTAATGAAAACTAGCTAAAAGTACCTCCATTATTTAGGATGGAAGGTGGGGGAAGCAACTAAAGTAGAGGAGGAGGAAACATGAATCTTCAACAAAAGTGACAGGGAGGAAAGGTAAATTTTCTCTAATCAATGTAGAGATCCTGTGCATTCCACTAGAAATTTAAAAATCAACATAGGAGAAAGTGAAAAAGTGAAAAATACCACAGAAACAATACCACTTGCTTTGCTCCCAGTCCAGATTTGCCTTCTTTTTACCATCAAGGGAACTCTCTCTCCCAAGATTCTTCCTCTAGATTCCAGAAGGATTATTGGGCTCTTTAGCAGCAGTCTATAACTGAAAGTAATTCTTTTCCAAGCAAGATTCTCACAGTTTCCTTTAACAAGATATATTGAAATGAAAAGTTGGGGTTACAAGGATTCCAGCAGCAGAATTATTTTCAATTTAGAACTAATATGTCCCCATGTGCATTAAGGTGGATATTTTCTGATTTTCTATCCAACAGCCCTTATAAGATCCTGCAAGGAGACAGGTCTCTTCACTGATAACAAAGAAGCTTGCAGTTTTACATAATGGTTTCCAGAACTTTTATCAGTCCAGGAACCCACTCTTACAGAAATGTTGAGAAAGAGATGTTTTAAGATCAAAGTTGCATTCACACATGCCTGTACATCATTTCACTGATTTGCAAAAACATACTGGGGAATCAAACACATAAAATCATCAAGAAAATAGCATTGGTGACCTAAGCTGAAAGAAGTGCAGGAACGACTTAGGACCAGAGAATTACAGAAAGGTATCCAACAATCCTTTGTTTGACATCTGATGGCACCATCTCAGTAAAACCATTCAGGGAATGTCGTAAAATATATTATGCCAAGCTCATTAATTCATTGTGTATTTCATAGATACTGTAGCTACAAAAAGCTGAAAAAAGAATGACAGAAAACAATGCACAGCAATCTCAATTATTGAGAGTATAATTTTACCTACATTAATCTACCTCAAGACTTTATCCCTTCACAAAAATATTTGATATAAGAATGTTTTATAATTGGGGAAAAAAGATAGTGGTATTTTAGGTTATCTGTCCATTATTATCTGTCAAACATGAAATATTAATTATTAAATAATTGGATTAGAAAAATTATAAAAGGGAATATACAGAAGCCATTTCACCTAAGTGAATAATGTCTTCCTTGAGTATTTCAGACAGATCTGGTAAGAATCTAAAAACAGACAACAAATTTGTATAAGCTAATACTGAAAACTAATGTGTATCTCAATTGAGAAAGAAGTATGAATCATCACCACAGATGCTCTGCTCGTCTGCTTCCTCCTGCTTAATTGTGTCTGATAGAGAGCTCATAATCAACCTGATCGAAGAGATAAATTAAACAAGAAATTTCATCTGGATTTACTCTTCCTGGGCAGGCTAATCATGAAAAAACATTTCAAGATCAATAGAAATGAGGGGATTGTTTAATTCGTTGTTCCCTTGTTTGGGCAATGTTTTCCCATTTCTAATCTCTGTCTCTCTTTGTTGTTTATTGTCCATTGTTTTTCCTGCCTTTTCTCCTGCAGAAAAATAAAGCAATTTGAAGTGGAAAATGGTTAAGTGAGGAACATTTGTGGCCCTTTGTATAATCCAGCGGTATATTACCTGGAAAGTGCCCTGAAAATCTTGGGAGAAATCCCTCAAATAGCCACCAAACTGAAATAGATAATGATTAAATATAGGAGGAGACAGTAAATTATTAGTTAGTAAAAATGTCTATGCTTGGAAAAGTTGAGAAAGGAAGAAAGGGAAGACAATGGATAAAGCAGATAGAAAGAATCAGGAATACCACTGGAATGACTATGGAACACCCATGGATTGTCACAGGGACTGGTCAGGATGAAAAGCATTTGTCTATAAAACCACCAGGAGAGGAGAGCCAGACTTTGCAGCACAAGACTACTAGATGTGGGCCATAAAAATCCAGGCAACAACTAAATGGCAGAATAGACTTTTCTGTATCTCTTTCCTGCCATCTACTAGTTATCTGGATTCTTGTAGTCCAATTGAATGTAAATTAGACTAAGTTAAAGCTTAGGTTGTGCCCTGACCCACTTATTTTTGGGGAGGGCAGTTCAAAGTTTTTCACTCAAAAGTCTAAAAAAATCTTTTAAAAGTTAATAAACAAAGGACTAACAATTCTGACCAAGTTACAAATGGATCTTGAGTGAATCAGCACACACAAAATACCTCCTAGTTTTTGGGACGTTGGCTTGCAAAATCATTTCTAGATTAGAAACCCTAGCTTGCCTAGAGTAGTATAAAACTGGGCTTTGGTTGTACATGTGGCATAACAACCAAACTGTGCTAAAACTGACTAGCTCTATCTTCAGTGTTGGCAGAGAATGCTGCATATGACATACACATAACTAATCTACACCTTCTCTATCTTAACAAAATATGTTCACCAAACCAGGAAGGATGGAAGGATGGAAGGATGGAAGGATGGAAGGATGGAAGGAAGGAAGGAAGGAAGGAAGGAAGGAAGGAAGGAAGGAAGGAAGGAAGGAAGGAAGGAAGGAAGGAAGGAGTCTGTGATACTACAACTGGTCCTCACTTAATGATCACGTGTTCAGTGACCATTTGAACTTACAACGGCACTGTGATACTTACAACCAGTCCTCCAGGTTCTGGCCATCACAGCATCCCCAGAGTTACATCATTGCAATCCAGGTGCTTGGCGACTGGCTTGCAATTATGTCGCAGCATCTCACAGTCATGTGATCGTAATTTGTGACCTTCAGTGCTGGCTTCTGACAAGGAAAATCAGTGGGGAAGCTGGCAGGAGGTTGCAAATGGCAACCATGCACACTTAACAATGGTGCTGGATTCACTTAACAATGGCAACCAGAAATGTCAGAACTGCCGTTGCTAAGCAGCGCAGTCATGTGGCATCATGTTTTACGACTGTGTCACTTAGCAACAGAAATTCCAGTCCCAATTGCCATAGTTAACCGAGGACTACCTGTAATAGAAAGAGGATGCAATAGATCTGATTGAAGCTGACCTGTACCTGTAGAATACAGTTGATGAATACATGCAGGGAGGTGATCTGGGTTGATTTGTCTGAATGTCAGCCATCAATAGACACATAGAAATAAACCCCATCTACATACCAGTTAAATCAAGGAAGGAAACAAACATCCCAGAGCACCTCCTCTCTAGCAGCTAGCAGCCAGATAAGCAGGAAACAGCACCAGATACACCATGAAGGAAAAGGGAATACCCTAGTCAAGAAATCATCAAAGAAGAAAACACATCTCACCTAAGCATAACATATTATTACCAGGCTTGGTAACATCATCAGGGTATGGGAGAGCGGAGTTTGCTGGCTGTTTATGTTTAGTAGCTTGCAAGCTACTAAACATAAACAGCCAGCAAACTCCGCTCTCCCATACCCTGATGATGTTACCAAGCCTGGTAATAAAATGTCTGCAGGAAAATAACCAAGCTCAGAGAACACCAAGACCCAACAGTGTTTTGCTGAAGAACAAAATTTAGTCTGCACACCCCATCCCAGTATAAAGTCACAATGCTGCCCTCTCTATCAGAATTCTACCAAACAACTTCCCATGTATACTTAAGAGTTCAACCCTATTTTCTCTCTAATTGGACAATGAGAAATGTATGAATGTGGAGAAAAAAGTATATTGTACATTAGCTGCTTTAGAGAAAACATATAAAGAGAAATGGAACGCTTAATGAATGGTTCAACTCTGAGGAGGAAGACAAGAATGTGTGTGTCCTTTTGGTTGTTTATTGTATTTATAGATAAATATAGGAGGGAGGTTTGTGGTGACAGATCTATTGGTTGGGAACATGAATGCATAGATACTTTTGTATGCAGATGTATTATTGGCTAAGAACCCACATACTTTGCAGCAAATGTTACACAGATTGTATGAGACAACAAGGAGTATGGACTTGAAATGTAATGCATTAAAGACCAAGTTACTTGTTTTTGACAGTGAAAATGGACTGAATGTAATGTTAACCTAGTCATACACAAAGAGCTCAAAGCCAGAGCAAGTAGTTTAACTGCTGTATCTTGGTAGCATGTTTATTAAAGACAGGAAAATTAAAGGAGAAATTTTAATGAACAAATGCTGGTAAAAAATTACTGGGTAGTATATGGTCTGTTGCAAGGAATGTATGTTTGTCAAAAGAAGCAAAAATGCCTGTGTAGAAGAATGGGTTGCTGTTCATTTTGATATACAGAAGAGTTGAGTATGTTAGGAGAAACATAGAAGTACAATTGTACTTAAAAGTTTGTGAACCTTGGAGCCCTTTTGAATTTTCAATATTTTTCCATAAATCCATACACTTCTCCATAAATATGACCTAAAATGTGATCTATTCTCCACACGAGTCCTAAAACTAGATAAACAGAACCCAATTAAACAAAGGAGTCAAAAACATTATACTTGTTAATTTACAAACTTTTAAGCACCACTGTAGAGTGCAATGGTAATGCATTACTTAGGAACAGCACTTCTTAACACCAGAAGAGACAGGGTCAAGAATGAATGAGTGCTGAATAAATATGGACTGAATACAAAACTGAATTTACCAGTATGAAAAAAAAAAGTACATTGAGATGGCTTAGTGAAACAGAGATAACACACAAGAATCAAATTACAAAGCAAATATATGAAACAAGAGCAAGCAGATTAAGAAGACCAAAAAAGTCATGACTGGATGGCATAAATGAGATTCTCAAAAAAAGAGAGGTAAGACATTTAAAGAATAAAAGGCAATGTGTGAAGTGGTATACTGATGTGGTGGAAGCAAGGATGGCTTGTAAGGACAGAAAGGCACGATGCAAAACCCCACACCCTGCAGCAGAAGGATCCTGACAGGTGCTGCATGTCTGTGACTACGGAAGCATCAGGCATGGAGGTAGCGTGACTTGTAGAAGGGGCAGGACTTGAACAGCCAACTTATCTTGTTAGAAATATTGTCATTCTATCCAATATTAATAAACTACAAAATTTAAATATAGTGATATCAAAGTTCATCACAGAACAAATATCACAGAAATCATTTTATTCTACAGTTTTATATATTGCCCATTATTCAAAAGACATGGGGATGCCTACCATCTCTCTCTCTCTCTCTCTCTCTCTCTCTCTCTCCCTCCCTCCCTCCCTCCCTCCCTCCCTCCATCCATCCATCCATCCATCCATCCTCTAGTATCACCTGAAATGGAAAGTTTATCAATGGAGCTCAGTCAGTATTCAACAGTAAAGAAATTAGCTAGTATCTATATCTGTGAGAACTAGCCCCAATTGTTGATTTCCTTCCAAAGGAATACAATGTATAGGCTGTGCCTGCATACCATATTAAACATGGTTCACTAAACAGGTTATTAAATAAACCAAACTGCTTAGATGCACAACCACATTTGCATGTCCTATGAATCCAAGGTCCTATCTAATCTGCATAGACAAGAGAAAGCCAAATATATTTACATAAATATAGGCAAACTGTCCAAACTGATTTGGCAAACAGCAGACTTATACATTCTCTGGGGATAAAGTCTGATCTTGTATCCAAAGTCTGCTGAATGGGTGTTCATAAAATCAAGGTTTTACTGTAATACAATAGATTTCTCTCAGGGAATGAAAATCATGGCTGACCTAAAGCCTCTTTAAATCATCAAAACAATACTTATTTTCTTTAAAAGGACCTTGATAGAGCCTTGCCTGGCTCAGCTTCCATCTGGGAATTTAAGAGGTTACCAAGTTGATAGGCTACTTTATCTTAAAAAAAAAAAAAAAAAAAAGTTAGGACAGGAAAGTTTTGCAAAGCAAGCACAAGCTGTGTGAAATCATCTCTGTTTATCAGAGTTGCTAAGGAGTCAGACACAGGCTGGGCGAGGCATCAATACCGGTGGATAGCCAAGTTATTCATTGTGACGTCTCTGCGGTGGACAGATCCTGCAAGCTCTCACAAGTGAGGACACTGCTGATCTTTATAATTCAGTTCTCAAAGTTAGAAGCTTTACACATTCCCACAGTTCTCACATCATAAAATCAAGCAATATTCATGGCCATTCAGCTACTGTTTATATCTATAGCAATTTTGAGGAACAAGAGTCAACAGTACCTTTAATAAAATTTTTATCACCTGTCAAGTGATCTAGTGTAAAGGAGTGATTTTTGACATAGATATCTTTACCATGTTAAGTTCCCAAGAACTCTACAAGAGTCATGTCACTATTTAATGCTCATGTTTATAAGCAACTCCATTGTTAAATGTTGTGAAAGCAGGATGAAGCATCTCATCAAGGTTTGGCACTCCCTGAGTAAGCCAGAAAGGATTCTTGGGTAACTGCACTGCCTTCTCATACAGTGTGATCCTCATTTCTTCTGATTTAAGACAAAACCCACTTTTTCTATACTGTACTGTACACACTGGAAAACCAGGGCTTGCCTGAACTATTAGAAAGCAGGATTTAAAATATATACATTGATATAGGCTGCTGAGCATGGGTTGAGGACAATCATAGGCTCAGTTTGCTGGATTGGGATAAATAGAGCCAACACTCACCTCTTATCAAGAAAGAAAAATGCAGTTTCCAAGCTCAAGAGTACATCTAAACTAGGTCACAAAGACCTGAATTCACAGATCATATTAATACATAAGGTGGTTTGTTTGGTTTTAGCTTAGCACATTGCCTTGACCACACCCACTATGATTGTAAACCATGATATATGGCTTAGCATGATATGTGAACCTAATTAATGTGGCTTATTAGACAAAAGAGGGCAAGAATAAACTTTGGCTTTGAGTAATGTGTCAACCCATCTCAGCAGTAGACTACAATTTGGCATTTCAGGAGAATTATTTATTTAGTTATCATATTTATATATCCCCGTAAGACATGACTCTGGGCAGCATACAAATTAACCTTGAAATCATAGGTATCCATGGGGGTGGACTGGGAGAGGGCAAATGACATCACATGTGTCATGACATCATCACAAGAATGTCCTAACTCGTGTGATATCACCATGGGTTCAAATGGATGCCTATGCTTGATTCAACCGAATCTGCATAGAGAATCCCATTCACACATTAATTCAACAGATTAGGATGGTTCCTGAAGATCCTGGCACACATCTGAGCAACTTGGATAAAGGGATCTCAGCCCCTGCTCTATGACAAAGTACTCTGAAGGTCTTCTGGGAAACTTCTAGCCAAGTGTCTCCTTTAGACACGGAAGAGGGGAGGGGCTAAAGCCAAGTGCAAACTGCATACTAAACCATGATGTGATTTAACCTTAGCACTTCCACTCCTCTACACCTTGCCTACAACAGACTTTGTTTCCAGACTCTGAATCTATGGCCCAAATCTAGTTCCACAAAGCTAGAAGAGAGCCTCTCCTGATTAGTAGCAAAAATAGCCTTTAATGGACTTTCATTCTTGGGCTGGGGGAGAGAAAGGAAGAATGTCTTATCAACAGAGAAGTAAACAACTGAGTTTCTCCACCTCAAGCTGAATTACTGGCAGGGAAAGACTTGGAGCAAGAAGAGCAATAAAAACAAAGTACTGTAATTGATACTCTTGTTATCTCAATACCTTTGTCTACACCAACTTGAGGGCACTTACCAGTCAGGAAACCCTTTAAAATAATACTCTGCACCCATCTCTTTCAAGGCCCAAGTAAAGTGATTACTCCTGGATTTGAGCATCACTGAAGGACAACAAATTATATTTTTCTAAGCAGTGCAATTTGGCATATTTGAGGATTAGTCTTCACCACACTTCTTATGAGGTGGGTTAGGATGGGACCATACATCATGTTAAGCCACAGTGTATTTTAGGTATATTCAGGTGGTGAATAAACCACAGTGCTTGAGCCCACACATTATGCTCATAATCCATGGTTTACAACTACATATTGGTTGGTTCACACAACACATTAAGGCAGAAACAAACCGTATTATGACTTATGGGTGCAAACCCAGTAAAACCTATTTGCCCCAAATGATCCAAGGAGTTGAATGGCTGAACCCGAGAAATTGTAACTTAACATAGGACTGTGCTACACAAAGAGTGGTCTGGCAGTTTCTGGAAGTAAATCCTCCAAACCAGTGCAGTGCAGTCTGGAGGGGGAAAGGGATGTATTGTAGTTCTCTGGAATGTTCTGTTCCCAAATTATTGAGTTTTGTACATTTCTAGTTTTCTATATGTCTTTACAAGAATCTAGAGGTGTCCAGATTGTGCAGCCTAGTTCTGATAGCTCTACTTAATTCAAGAGAACAACTAAATGGCAAACACACTCTTATAGTGGCCATATTTTGAACTGAGAACTGGGGAACCACCCACTCTGGTTTCTCCCATTCTTTTCTTTTGAAATCCCCACATTTCTATTTTGGACAGGGGTATGTGTTTAACAGGTACATGCACCTGCCAGTGTGGTGTAGTAGTTAAGAAGTAATGGTGAAGACCCAGATTCAATTCCACTCTCATATATGGAAGTTCACTAGATGACTTTGGACTCATCACTCACTCTCAACCCAACATATACCTTTAAACAAAAATCCCTGAGTTACTTAAAAAAGTGAGCTTTGGTATTTGGGTTTTTGTAATGAGATATCAATAAAGCAAAACCCCAGAATGAGAGTTTGAATGTCTCTTGCAAATATTTCCCTACATAAATCCACCTTTCACACTCTAGCTTTCCAAACCAATATAAAAAGGATCACTAAGACAAGTAAATAAAATCCAAATCCTCTTTCTGTAGAGACAATGCTTCATTTCACTTTAACCTTGGCTGCTTGGATGCTAAAAACAATTTTCTCCATAAGTAATTAGCCACTTTCAGTTTCAATGACATGGCAAACTTCAGCTTACAAAGCTTTTACTTTTTGGCAGTTGTTTCCTTGATGTTTGGAGGAAGATAATATACTTGCCCTGGTCAAAATACCTCCAGAGAAAAGCAAAGTGATACTCCAAAGATAGAGAAGAACTGGGTCCAAGTGGAAAGAGTTATGCATTAGAGTCCGTCAGCCATAAAACCCTAAGAGAAACATTATTTCAGAGAGAACTAGTGAAAAATGTGTTTGCTGAATATCCCAGCTGAACACATTCTCCTCTATTGTTTTGGGATACTATTACCTTAGAGCCAATTGGTGTCAACCGATGAGTGCAGATATGGTGCTTCTGGGTGGATTCTCTTGGGAGACTGAGATTCAAGGTAGCAGGCTTCATTACTAGCAGTAAAAGAGGTTCTACTCCATTGTTCCATCCTAACATTTTGCATCATGAAAAAAGTTAGTAAACTCTGGAAGCTTACAAATGGAAGACGACAATCACTGGGCACCCAACCCACAGAAAATTCTGCAAATGAGTCCAAGCAATTGTATAAGAAATGTTTCACATGGAAGCACTCAAAGATGACCCCAACATGATCAATGAACCAAAAGCACAGACTGGATATAGTGCACATCCAGATTTGCACCAGCATATTTGATTATAATGTTTTCATTTTCTTTGTACAGTGCTTTGAACACCACCTATTTATCAGACTCTAGCCATTATGATGCCTATAAGGAAACAAAATAGGACAGAGAGTTTCTGCCAACCCTGGCCAGAGACCTAAAAAGCTGTTTTTCTATTACCTTCTTTACTGGTTATGCTAGGACCCTGCCATTGGAAAGTACCTCTTACTTGTCGGTCTGTGTGATAGGTTGCGTCATATCAATAATGAAAAGTGGATTTTATCCAATTTAATCTGGTGACTCATAGCCATTGACACTAGGCCAATAAAACAAGAAAATACAATTAATACTGTAAACAATAATAACAATGGAATAATTAAAATAAATAAGCAATAAATACATTCAATTGCACTAATACCAACTTGACAAGCAAGCAACGTCAAACAATCAAATGGCCTGTGGATAAACTGTTTGGGCAGCTTTGTGAAAAGACATCAGGGTTGATGCTAACTAGGTCAATGGCTAAAGATTATTCTACAAGAGAAAGACTGTATCCAGGCCCACTCATACCTGGGGAACATGCAGTATCCTCAACCAAGTTGACCATACTAGACAGGACAGTCCTACCTAGAAAAGGTTGTCCTGCAGGTACCTGTAAGCCAAGCTACATGAAGCTTTAAAAGCCAAAGTTAACATTTTGAGTAGTATCTGGAAAATTACTGGAATTCAGTGCCATGTCTGCATATCAGGTGTTGCATGGCTGTGGTGGCTCTCACCTATAGCATAGAAGGAGCTCCATCCTCTACCACTGGGGTTTCTATGTAGTCTTCAATGTGTATTATAGTAATCTACCCTGATAGTAATGAGAGCAAGTGTACTGTTGCCAGAGCCTCCCATTCCAGGTAAGGCCATAACTGGCACACCATCCAGAGCTGTTCAAAGTGCACCCCTACACACACCTCCCCTCAAACTTAGCCTTCACTTGCAAATATAACAGAACCTTGAGTCCAGGAGAACACCCAAGTCAAGGATTTGTTTCATCATCCAAAGATAAAACCAGAGCAGACAAAGTGGCCAGATGGCTTCTGGACAAAAGGTGCCTTGATCCTATTAGGGTTCAATTTCAGCTTGTTTCTTCCCATCCAGACCCCCACAACCTCCAAGCACTTGGGCCCAGACTTCCATAGCATCTCTAGACTGGCCTGGATGACAAAGTAAAACTGGTTATCATCAGCATGTTCCCCCCAAACTGACAGACCTCATTTAGATGTTAAAAAGTAGGGGGAAGAGGACCCCACAACAAAGGGCACATTGGGCTGACCTCTCTTCCCTTGCTCCTTTAGGACTCCTTTGCACTGCTCCTTTAGGACTGTACAAACACTGTAATCCTGAATCTCTACTAACAATCCAGAAGGATATTAAGGTTAATGGGACCAAATGCTGCTGAGAAGTCAAGCGAGATCAGAAAGGCTGCATTCCCCACATCCAGATCCCAATGAAGGTCATCCATCTGAGCAACCAGTGCCATTCTGTCTTATCCCCAGGCCTCAATCCTATCTGAAAACAGTCAAAATTATTTTGCAATATTGTTCAACAGCTGTAAAAATACTGGTAAATCTAGATCTCTTCCTAGTGAAATAAACATTGCACCATAGGAACTTGGTATTTGGTGACTGATGGACTCCCCAAGCTTCATTCCCCCCCCCCCACCAAAGACTGCTAGCTGGCAGGAAAACTTCCATCAATCACTTTCCTTAAATATGGTCAAGCTGGGGAGGAGGCAAGTTCTGACAGATGGCTGGACCCCAAGTTTAGCTATCTGTCAAAACCTGGTATTCAGAGAGCTGATCTATGGGGTGGATGGGGGCTGCCCAGAAAAGCAGGGCTCCACAGTGGTCTTGCAGCTGATCCATGGGATGGTAGGCACTGCCTGGTAAGGCAGGAGAGGCTCTCTATTTCAATAAGATATCCTCCCACAACCGCCACTGGTCAGAGCCTGCCTGATAAAGGTGCCTGTGGATCATCAGATGGAGAAGGCTGTTTCATCATGCACCAAGAGGGGGTTGTTCAGCCCAGTGAGAGATCTTCCCACTTCACCATGCAACTGCTCTCCCCGTGCCATTCAGCTGTTTTTAGAGCTATTTTTAAAGACAGGTTTACCATTCTTCTGAAAAAACACCAAACCCATGTTTAAAAGTAGTATAAAAAAACTAGCAGGCCCTGAGGATAGTGAAATGGAAATATCTTCAGTGTCTGTCCCTTGTTTTTCAGACTGGCTAACAAGAGCTGGGGTGGAAGGATCCAGCTCTTTACCCACCAAGTCATCAACCGCACATAGAGAGCTGATCCATGCAACTGGAGACCTGGCAAATCAATAAAGGATTTCTGGGGATAAAAAAAAAAAATGCTGAACAGAGATGAAGGAGAATTCCCAGCGGGGAGGGGGCATGCCCACAGCATCCTAACCGTGCCATCACCAACATCATTGATGAAGCCTTCTAAGTCATGTCCATAGAAAGACTTGTGTTGGGAGAAGAGGGAAATCATTACTTCAAAACTGAAATAGTTAAAGCTTCTGCTGTAAGCTGGGGATGAAACAAAGGTCGCGCCCTTTAAAAATGGTTAGCACTGCATCTTTGGGTCACAGCTGGTGGATGTGATGATAAACCTACTGACTAAAAGCCATTTCCCCAGTAGTGATTATAGTGACTTGTAGCATCATCAGCTATCACAGAGACACAAAGCCTGTCCTCATTACTGTAATGTGAATGCAACTGTTGGATGACTCCTAAATTCCCAAGTGATGATCCCACCAAGCAAAGGAAAGCAGGATGAACAGAAATAAAAATAAGAGAACACATCCAAATAATAGAGAGCAAGTCAGAAAAGAAATAACAAATTATTAACAAAATAGCAGAGTTGCTGACACAAGTTTTCTTGCAAAACGCATAAGATAAAATGCACATCAGCCACAGCTCTGGTAATTCTCAGTGGAGAAGAAATTCACTGAAAATGGATGAATATAGTTGGGGGGAGGGGGGGAGGCAGAGACAGAATAATTGCCTTTGTCAACAAAGAGCATTACTGAGTTATCGGCTTCTTCCATCTGCAGACAAAATAGCCTCAAGGAATTTTGGGTAAGAAACTGTGATCAATAGACGAGTATAGGCAAGGTATATGTGGTCTTCAAGAGTTTATTATACTACAATTTCAGCATTGTTCATCCTGCTGCCTAGAACTGTTGGGTATTGTTCAGCTAGAGCTAAAACTGTTTTTCAAACTTTCTGCCGTTATGGACCAATAAAAGTCTGAAAAATGTGAGGACCAAATATATAAGCACCCCACTCCCTATGGTTTTGTCTTCACATTTTTTCAGTAAATATGACAATAAGTATAGTTGCATTTGGGAATGTCTTCCCATTCCTTCCATTTTAAAAAGGCCTTTTAAAATACCAATTCTATACCAAAACTAATCCCAAATTAAGTATTTATATATCATTTACATTATCTTATGCACCTCATGCCATCCTAAAAATTCTTAGGACAAATGTCCTGGTGAAGAATGTCCTTCAGTAGAAATCCCCAAGGAACTATGGGCAAGTTGATTCCTGCTTAATGAAATCTTAATTTTAGATATTCATTGTCATATTTCCTAGTTACATGTTTCTTCTGAAGCTGCTTGTCCGAGATCACAGTTTCATTTAAGACAGGACCTGTGGACTCACAGTCAACTGTATTCAAGAGCTGTTGATTTCTGACATTTTCTGAATTTAAATACTCATCCTGATATTTGTATATTGCTTGTAAGGTTCATGATTCAGTTTTCAGCCACTGATCCATTTCATGAACTGCTGACTTGTAATGAACAGGGAGAGGCTGAGACTGAGACAGCAAGGGGACTCTGGTCTGACTAACTGACTGGCGGTAAAAGTAGCAAATTGGGAGCTGAAGTAGTGAGTGGGTTCTAATCAAGTGATTGGCAGTGAACGGGAGAGGATCACCTGGTAGACATCCATGGATCACTGAAAATCACTGATCTAGAAAGCCACAGGTTCTACATCCCTGGTCTAATGACTGGGAAGATTCCCAGGCACCGTGAGTAACATCTCTTGCTCCAGCTGACACAGAAGTTTTCTTTCTCCCATGGATTTTAAAACCTGTGGGTTTTATCTATTTTTAAAACTGCAACAATTTGAGATTCAGTGTCTTGTGCAAACCAGCCATTGCGTATTTAGCTATCCCTTGCAGGGCTGCATTTTACTTTGCACTGGCAAATCAATCAATCAATCAATCAATCACAATGAGGGGAAGAGAATGGGGCCTGATTTCTCCAGTCAAGATATCAAGGTATTGGACTGTTCTAATTATTTGTGTTATTTTCCATGGTAAGGAAGCCCAGGAGAAGCCTCGAAATGCTTTGCATCCCTGTTGCAATCAGCTTCATCCTGATCCAGACTCATAAAAGAAGAGCCGGTCTGGTGTGGTGGTGAAGGCGCCAGGCTAGAAACCGGGAGACCGTGAGCTCTACTCCCGCCTTAGGCACGAAGCCAGCTGGGGTACCATGGGCCAGCCCCTCTCCCTCAGCCCTGGGAAGGGGGCAAGGGCAAGTCACTTCTGAAAATATAGCCAAGAAATACTGCAGGGACTTATTCCAGGTAGCTGCCAGGAGTCTACCCTGACTTGAAGGTACAAAGAAAGAAAAAAAACCGTAGAGGAATCTGAGCTCTTTCATTGTCTCTGCGTCCTGAATGGAGGGAGGAGGCAACACAGATAAGCAGATTCCAGGAGACTAGCAAAGCAAAACCACTACCAACCGGCCACCCTGCCTTTCAACAAAACAGAACTGTTTTTCAATAAACCTGGCTTAATTTGGAAATAGAAGCCACCAAAGAATTAACTGAAGCTGTCCCATTTTTCTTACGAACAGTTCTTTTGGTACTAAACCTGGCATATAAATATGTCAGCAACTTCATTTTCTTTTTATTTTATCATTCCAAAAAAAAAAAAATCTAAAATGTACCTTATGTTATCACAAATCAGTGTCCAAACCCAAGGCACTTCCAAATGAGAACTCAGCAGCATTTTGAAAGCAGCTTTGGACCTCTGTAACCCCACACTGTCAGTTGAATTCAGCAACTAAACTAATTTACTTCTAGCTCAGTCACACTGTATCTGAAACTGGGGTGGATTTAAAGCCTTGGTAAAACTTTTTTTTTTTCCTGAAAAACTGTGGCTCCGTGGAGTGTGTAACTGGTCTATTTCTCAACGTCCATGAACTGTTGCCTCATCATACTTGACCCTTTTTTCAACTCCCCCTTATAGGAACCACTTAGATTAGATTTTTTTTTTTTTTTGCATAAGACTAGACAAATCCATGGAATGTGAAGTAAGGGAAGAGATTGGGAAAGAGGGCACAAACAGTTTTTAGTGGCAGCTCAGAGGAGGAATAATACTTTTTGCTCCTTGTTCTCAGTCTTTTTAGGTTTGCAAACAATCTGTGACCATCTCTGAGGGGCTGGCGAGTGGAAATGGTAGCAGAGTGGAAGAGCTTTAATTCATGTTTCACTTTAGTTTCTTACAGTTGGAGTTATACATTTTCCAGAAGGACCATAATTAAATCAGACAGTGTGGTGAGGGAGTGGTAGGAGGGCAAATCATTGCCAAAGTCTCCATCTCCATTTCCACCATGATAATTAAATCAATCCAAATAGGAGATACTGCACAGCGCGTCATTCATTACCTCAGACATATAACTCAATCCATTAAGAACATCAATTCTTTTTCAGAAAAAGAAAAACAGCCACTCTAGACTTGCCTATTTTCACTGTTTTCTTGATCTTCCACCTCGGTCTTCTTCTATCTTCCCAACGGAGGTGAACATGTTATTGCTGACCAAGAACCTGAGATTTTCTCAATAGGCCCAGCCCACAAAAGAGAGATTTGAAATGGCAATGTCAGCAGTGGTTTTTCAATCACAACAACAATCAGGGAGTTGGCATTTTCCTTTGTCTACCACAGAGCCAGCTGTGCTTAGAGCTGGTACAGATTAATAGACAGGGATACAGGTAATGAAACATGAAATCACGTAACAAGTTCCTCAGCCACAAGCACAATACCCTCTCCAACATGATCAGCCTCCAACTCACACCTACAAAATATAGGCAGTAGTCACTACAAGACAGTGGAAAGAATGTTAGGAGGATGTAGGTCAAGGTCTTTATCTTTAATGGTGGCTTTACAGTGAATATGTTATATTCCATGTGTTAAACTGCAATTTCTAGCATCTTTGATCTGAACCAGCCAACACCTTTTGCTATATCTGCTGAGAGCTAGGATTTAATAAGATCTGGAACAGCAAGATTTCCCATCCTCGATCATGGCATTTAACCAATACCTGAAACCTGACTTGGGTTAATATGAGATGCTGATCTTTGGCTTGGTTTGCTTGGTGTTCATGTTGGGTATGATATGAAGCCAGTCAACAGAAAATATGTGACAAGTCCCAGTAAAGTACACCATGGTTTAGCACAGTGTGGAATCCAGGTTTCTCATTTGTTAGCTTTCCCATGACTACTATAACCCTCCCTACCATATCCTATACTGTTTCCACATTTCAGCAAGGAAGCAGGAATTGTCAAAAATGAATTTCCAATCTTTATAAGCAGTAGTTTGTTTTGCAAAACCAATATTGGATACAATTCTATATAATTTGCACCAGATATGTTCCTTAATAATAAGTAACTTTACAACCAAGGCCAGCCTGAGATACTGTAATAATGTGTTATCCCGTCCCTTACTTTTGACAGACAGGGTCAAGAGAAAAAGCAGCACTTAGTGACAAAGGTAAAGGAAATGTTTTACTTCCCCAGTTCAATCCTTGGTAACTCCAAATTATGTATTCATTTGTTAGATTTATATTCTGCCTTTATCCTAGTTAGGAAAGATCCCTGAAGCTGTGAAGTTCTGCTGCTGGTCACGTTGGTCAAGACAGAACTGTCGGAAGAATTCATTAGCTAGATAAACAGGATCTACTTGATAGACAAATTCTACTTGAAGTCTCCACAATCCAAGACCCATGCTGTATTATGGATGCAATACGGTACTTATACAGAGAGGCTTGGACTACTACTCCCAGAATTCCTTACCACATACATTTCAAATAATTTTAGTAAAGCAGCAACCTAGAATAAACTCAGTCCATTAGAGCATATGTCTGGCTAGCTATCGTAAGAACCAGCTATCTACGTAGTCAAGAATAGTAAGCCAGTGAGATGTCACACCAGCCAGTATTCAGTAAACCAGTACAAGATCACAGTGTCTTTTTTACTCTCCTACAGTGTTTTAATCAAAGCCACAAGATGGAAAGTTCCCAACCAGCCCTAATGAAGTCTACTGGGGGACAGATGGTATAAAGCCTCTCCTTGGCTGCCACTGACATAATGATCATTTTATGCACTGAAGCAAAAAATTAATTTAAGTATTATTTTACCTTTTATTAACATTACATCACAGCTATTCATCAAGGGCAGGATCCTTAATTCAACAGGAATTCTGTACTACATGATGCCCTTTGTGAACTGAAATAGAACAAATCTAACTTCAAAGCTTGATTACAAGGCCTGAAACTGGACTTTTACAAACTGGGGCCCAACCTGGAGAATTCGGCCTGTCTTTGTATTACTCTGTACACACACACATATACTGTACAGTCTTCAAGCACAAGAGCACCAGGCAGGCAGTATGAAGTTTCCAGATCAGCCATTAGTTATCCAGATTAGATAAGAACTAAGAGCCAAGCTTTTTGTTTTTGCTTTTTAGCCTCTGTATTTTTTGCTCCAATGGTGGTTCCACAATGCTGGACTACAGACCGTCCGTAATAAACCAGGAGTCATGGTATAAGCCAAAAGCTAGGACTCCAAAAGGAAGTCAATCCAAAAGACAAAAAAGTCCAAGAAACAAGTCTGAAGTCCAGACAACAATCAAGAAAACAGAAAGCTACCAGAGCTCAGTAAAACTTTGCTGTTCAAACAAAACAGGGAACTTTCTGTACTGTTCCTCTCTAGAATGATCCAATGGTGGAGATGTTCAGAAATCACAACAGTTCCTGATATTCAGGATCCATTAATTGGAAATTCACTTTTGTTGGGCATACTCCAAGCCTGCTGTTCGCAGAGCCATCCTCATTCCTATAACATCTAATCACATTTTTATGTCCCAGTGTTTCTCTCTGGTAAACATCATTGAACTTTCCAAAGGACAGCACAGTGTGATTTCATAATTAACCACTTGATAATTTGAGCTTCAGAATGATCTGGAAACTCCATTTAAAGAAAATCACTCTGTCTAATTAATGAACAGGAAAGTTCTGCACTTACACCCCAAGGGCTGAAAAGTCAACACACAAAATCTATTCACTGACATTTGCAAGAAAAGGCAGTTCAGTAGCAAATGAAAATGTTTTGTTATTCTTGGATATTATTCCAATATTCTATCAAATACTAGTACATGTTCATTCATAGGAATAATTAAAAATAGTAACAGGACTTACACCACCTTTGAGAGTTCAAAGTAGTATTTTATACATTATCTCTGAGCTGGTTTTCAATTGCATTTTATCAGATTCTTGTTTATATTTTAAATACGATTCTGTACTTTACCTGAATTTTATTCCTGTTAGGCATATTACATTCTCTGTATTGGGGGAAGGTGGGATATCAGTTAAAATACATTTAAAAGTCATGATAATCCCATTCCGCTTCAACGGCATGGCTCACCCAGATCATGTGGGTACTTTTGATGCCAGTGTCCTGTTCCATTCCCCCTCTCCCTGTCGGTCATTGGGAACCATGTGAAATGGGCTACCTGTGTGGTCAGATTTCCAGACACAACTGATCCAGATGGGAACTAGCTGTGAGGAAGCAATCACTTTGTACCAAAGTTCATGAATCTATTTGTCTTCAGCTTGTACAAGTTCACTATCCAAAGGATGTTCCATTAGACTTTAGAGGAGACTTCCCCAAACTGGGACTTTCCAGGTGACTTGGAACTGCAACTCTCAGAATTCCAACTCATATGGCCAAAGATGAAAAGGGACCGTGGCTTCTCTACTGTGGCACACAGATTATGAAGACACCGCCCAATCCGTGCTGACACTCTATTTCCTTTTTTTAGTACCACATCCAAACCTTGGCACTTGAAGCTACTTTGTTGAGCTGGTTGATGTGTGTTGAATATTTGATATGTTTTCTGCCTTTAATTGCTATAGTTGATGCTTTTTTTTTTTTTTTTTTTACTAAACATCACACTAGGATTTTAAACTATCTTTTAAAGACTGCCCTGCCACTGTGAAATGAAGAGTATAATAAAAATATTTTTAATAATGTTAGTCAGTTTATATGGTACTGTTATATGGTACTGTTTTTGTGGCTTTGATAACATCTGACTTGCCACTGATAGCTTAGCAAGCGCATGAATTAAGATACCATTCAATCTTTCATCTATACTTCCAAAGGCAACAGGACTTTTCTTGATTCAGGCTGATTTCAGAAAATCTCCAGGGCTCTACCATTTCAAATGTTGAGGATAGCAGGGAATTCCTCCCTACCCCCCTTTCCCTCTTTGCTAAATCTCTGGAGGAAGGTGGGATCATGGCAAGAGCAACATCTGGCTGTTAACCAAACCAATAATGTGGACCGTGAGCAAGCCAAACATCTACTGATTTACTGAAAGTATTAGCAAGTTCAGCACAGACATGACAGCAACCACTGTACAAATCTGGTAAGAGTTCACTTTAAATCCTCATAGTAAGATCTCTTTCTTTTCTTTCTCTTATGTCCAGATCTGCAACTATCATAACTGGGAAAACAAACATCTGGAATTGCCCTAAGCAGACATCAAGTAACCATGCAAAACTGTATTATCTACAGCTACCCCAGAAACAATGGAACACCCTTTCCCTTGGGGCTTACTGGAGCTCAATCCTGAGCATTTTCCAGAAACACCATTTGAATAGATTATGACATATGTGGATAAGCTGCACTGAAGCCTTCTACCAAGGGGTGTCCTCCAAGCCCTACTGATTGTGGCTCATGGGGTTGAGGGCCAATATATCTGGAGGAGAGGATATGAAGAGGTACAAGGAATGAGGATAATAGTGGGGGTGAGTGATTGAGCCACCTTTCTGTCACAGAGAGGAAGCTCTGCTACTCTAGCCCCAAGGGCCCATGGATGTCATCAGAACAACTGCTCAAAATCCAGAAAGAAGCAGGGTAGACAACAGACTGGGCAAAAGAAGAGCCGAAGAAGCAGGGAGTTTGGAAAAGATGATTTGGGGGTTTGAAAAGGCAACCAGCCAAGAATGACCAAGGAGGGTAGGAACTCAAGAAGTGAAGATTCAATATCATAAACAAAATACTTTGATGTAAGGACCTAAATTTTATAGTAAGACTTTACCGGATGGCTGTATCATGATCTCAGGGTGGTTATCACGTGCCATGAAACTATGGAAATAGGATATGAAAGGAAAGAGAGGCGTTGAGAACATTGTATGTCTTAAAGAAAGAAATTAACATTTGTTAGATCCATTACTAAAGCTCCAGTTAATGGCAGGAGGCGGCCAAGGGTAAATGTAGTGGATGGCTGCTGCCTTCATATCTTGCTTATGAGCTTCATGGAGGAGTCTGCTCAGTGCTGGAACCAGTATGCTGGGCGAAACAGGGACCAAGTGATCATTTCAAGCTTCAGATAAATCACGTTTTCCAGTGCTGGTAACTGACACTTGACAATTAACAGTCACTTCCACAGACTCTAGGCAAGGTCTCTCTTGCAACAACTACCTGACACCCAGAAGCTTCTCATAGCACAAGAATACTTTTCATATCTACAGAATGTAAACATTATCATTCGTATGAGTCTTTGTTTCAGCAAAAGTCTCATTATAACACACACACCCCAAAGCAATCCTTTTGCACACTTCAGCATAGCTTCACTGGAGCCAAGGACAAAGTCACATCAACATTCCTTTTGCACGTCCTCCTCAGTTCTTTGAAAACCCCAGGGCAAAGGCAGAGCAATAAACACATTCTACTGCTTTCGTCAACAGCTTTATCTATACCTCGAACAAATCCCATTGCTGTATTTAGACCAGCCTTCATCTGGTCTCCTTCAAATATGTGAGCCAAACTGCTTTTAAGGAAGAAGGAGAAAGAGAAGGAGAAGTAGTAATATTGCATTTTCATTTACAATTATTTACACGGTTTGCAAGCCACTTTGGGGAAATTGTTGTCCTGAAAGCTGGGATATAATAACTGTAATAAACAAACTCTCTTCCCAGCCAGCATACCTTTGCTGGTTTGAGATTATGCAAGATGTAGTCTAAGACATCAAAAAGGTACTTGGTGGGAGAAAGTTTTCTCTGTGAGCCATAAAATAAATGTTAAGTGCCTAATTTTGCAAAAATATATTTAACAAGGAAATTTAAAATGGGAAAATGTATCAGCATTAAATCTAATTTTGCTGTCCTAACCACTGAACCATCTGACCCATGGTTGCCCATCAGCTAGTATTATTTTTTTTAAAAATCTGAAAATAAACCAATATTTCAGTGTTCAAGATGAATCTATGAAAGCTATTCCCCTTTTTGCCAAATTATGACAGGCTCAATAAAAAGGAGAACGCACTTCCAATAGGAAAGGATTTTTCACTGGCTGCTGACCTGGAGGAGATTCTTACTTGCCACAGGCAACTAGGCAAAGGATCGCTACCCGTCTGAGAGGCAACGAACAAACTCTGCCAGCAGTGCCCAACTACACTTAATTCCCTGCTCCACCCAACTCCTGAGACCTCTACAAACTATAACCCTGACCTTCTCCATTTAGTTCTCAATCCTCTTTACTTCCTGATGCTGGAAGCAAACATTAATAGTCTCCAAACACATCAAAAGAATATTTAAAAATAAACCCTTGTTCTTGTCAGATCTGTAAGAATGCAGATACAGATCAATGCATCTAATGTTTCTAGACTATAATAGAAAATACGCCGTTCTTTTCCAGGAAAACATTTCTTATACAAGAACTTCCTGGTAGACTGTGCCTCTTAAGTCCAGAAAGGCTGGGGTGGGGAATCTACTTACAAATGAGACCACACTTTTGTGATAGCTGCAGGGGGCATAACTGTCAAATATATGTAATTCAAGGACTAGGATTTTTCTTCATTATTTTTCTTTACCCCGCCCTTCAGCTCCAGAATGATGCAGTCTATCCACCTCGCGAATATCATTCCGTTCCAGGCCAGAACCTTTCTCTGACTTATAATTATTACCGTACATCAAGAGTATTCAGTATTATAACAGAGATGTGACATTGCCCGATCTTGTTTACGGCTCGCAAAAACGCCTGGCAGTTTATTCTTCTGACATTATTCAAGAGCAGGTTCGTCGTTTTAGTTCCTCCTCTGCAACGGTTTCCTACCTTCGTCACGGTCATGCAGGCTGGATTTTTAAATGTTTTATGTTGGGGCGCCCGCCTGGTACCAGTCTTGTCTTTCTGCAGCAAAGACCTCAGATCCCGTCTGCACCACACCTCCGCCTCCGCCTCCGCCTCCGCTCCTTCTCTCCCTTTACAGGTGTTGCTACACGATCAAAGAATCCCGTTCATTCATTACCACGTCTAGCTTTAGAGCTTCATATGCAAGCATCGCAAGACGCCACTTTAAAAAAAAAATCACGGAAGAATCGTTCTTTTGGTTATCTCCCACCCGCTTAAAAAAAAAAAAAAAGACCGCCCGTCCTAATATGAAAGATCCGCCTGCTTGCAGCAAGTACGCTCGGTAGGCAGGGCGCACGCTTGCGAAGTCACTGCAGAACACACACGCGAGCTGGGAGTTAGAGGGAAAGCGAGGGGTGGAGCCACAGGAGAAAGGAACCAAAGGCCACCACTCCCCCCCCCTCCCCTCCCCTCCCCTCCTTTGTGCGCGATCGAGGCGCTGGGACGGAGAGGGCGTCTGCATCGCGGCCGACGGAGGGGGAGACAGGTTGGGAGAAATTCAGACCCTGCAGGGGGACCGAGCTTCTCTAGAAAAGGCGCTGGTGTGGACAATCTGGGCGGATACATCCAGAAATAAATTAAAAACAAATTTTGCAGCTAATAATGACAGACGTTCACACACGCACATGCACGCGTGGCTGCGGTCTTTAAAGTTACAGAAATAAAAGACATGCAGAACATTTTGCAATTTTCAGAGTCTGTTCTCCACAGTGCCTTCCGGTTGACTTCCTGGGCATGTCTATGCAGTTCTTCTGGCAGCGCTCTCTCAATGGTTGGCCACTGCCTGCTTTGGAGAACTTGTTAAAAATAGCCCCAGGGTTTCCTTGTGGTCTCCCATCCAAGCGCTAATCAGGCCAGACCCTGCTCCATTTGTAATCTTGGGCAAGGCCATTGCTTCAGTAGTTCTGGGCTGGTTAATTATGAAGAGGAAAAAAGCGCAATCCGTGGAATTCCAATCTGCCATTGAATGTTACTCGTCCTGGATTCTGAATTTCCTCTGGGTATAGGCAATGTCTTTCCCAGCCATAAGAGCTAGGAGTTTTCTTATGTGATGTTGTAGGACTCTGAAGGAATTCTAGTTACGTGCAAAACTGGCTAATGGCGGGCTCTGTTGCCACTTAAGAATATCAATCAGCCTTTATTCTTAATGGAAGGGTTTGTGGGCCCCCATTGAATGGAAACTATACCAATACCATCACCTCCAAATCTGGGCTGATTCATACAGGCACAGATGCTTCTAAGTGTAATTCACACGCACATACATTTCCACTGAGCATTTTACACACACCCTTCTCCACTGCCCTGCTGATCACACCTCCTAAACTAACCCAAACTATTATTAAATGGAACATAACATTTGTGTTTTGGGGGTGGGGGGAGAATTAGGATCTTCCATGTTTTACTTCTTTTTTGGCCCTCTACCCTTTGCTTTTTCAGCATCTGAGTCTCTTCCTCGCCTTTTCCACTTCCTCTGTGAAGTGTCTGGGTCAGTGTTTCTCAACCTTGGGAACTCTAAGATGTGTGGACTTCAACTCCCAGAATTCCCTAGTCAGCCATGCTGGCTGGGGAATTCTGGGAGTTGAAGTCCACACATCTTAGAGTTGTCCAGGTTGAGAAACACTGGTCTGGACATTTGGAGCTGGCATGCCCCAGCAAAGCTATTCATTTGACGTGGCTTCATAGCTAAGAGATGGATGTTTCATTTTTCATTTCAGGGCCCTGCCCAGCAAAAAGCCCCAAGTAGTTAGTTCAGAACTTCTACTTGTGCTCAGAGACTAGCTTCAGGGCTGACCATCTTGTACAAGCAAAGCCATTGTGAACCGGGCATTCACCTGAACCCAAGAAAGGTGAAACCTATGTCAGTAGCATGAGTGTGCACGAATGGCATCTTTCCCAAATCCTTAAGCAAGTAGCCTCCTCCTTACCCTTCAGATGAATGTACAGTATTCAGCTGGTTGCACCCAAACTCATTTCTGAAGGGCTCTTACCTTTAAGTCCTAAAGCTGTCTGAAATCATTTTAATCCCTTGGACATGTCATCGTATTAACTTATAGTTTTTTCAACACATGTAGGCAACTCTAACTTGGTTGTGGATCTGATTTCTTAATTTTCACCCGTTTACCACACCATCCATTCCCTCCCCATATCACTTTTAAGATTAATTAGTCCATAACCCTCCTAAAATGTCAATTTGTTCAGTTAACTGTTGTCAATGAGTTTAGCCCACTTGGAAGATCACAGCCTTGCATTCCAGACTGTTTTATGCTGTTCTTACATTTCATTTGCTTACTACAAAAATAAACACTTTAAATAATAAGATACATCCATGCATACCTGCCATACCATTCCTTTTCAGGATAAACAATGTAATAAAAGTTCAGAAAAAGAGTAAGAAGTCCTAAGCAAAAGAAACTGGAGGTGAGAGAAAAAAGTAGAGAAATTTATTTAAATCTAGTTTATACCCACAACAGTTACAATACCTTTCCATGACCTTAGCCTTACAAGCTATCCTTGCTTCCACTACATCTGTACACCAGTTCATACACTGCCTTTTGTTCTTCCATCTTCTCCTCTCTATTTGAAGATCTCATTAACTTACCCATCTTTGAGATTCTCAGGTTTCCCCTTCTTCTCCACTACTTCCCTCTTCCTTTATGTATTTGTCCTGCAGTTTGATCTTCTTTCATTCTAGGTGAAAAATACCTGGTCACACTTTTCAGCCTAGGAGCAAACCTTTATTAGGGGCAATGTTCACAAACATGTTGAGACTTTATAAATAAAAACAGTAAGTCACAAACATATTTATACCCTAGATGTTACTGTTTACGTGTTGCTGTTTTATAAAAGTTCCCTTTTGCACAAACGAGCTGCTTGGCTAACCAAAAAAAAATGCTGATCATGCTTCCTCCCCAACTGCTTCTAAGCTTTCCTGCACTCCGGATCCCATGTCCCATATGCCTTAATGTCTGCACTTCCTGGCACCATTGCCTGCCCTAGAAAATTATTCCCCTTGCCTGGTGCCCATGTGAGGTTTTCTTCTTAGTGTTACTGATTATGTTCCCTTTCCTTTTCGATACAAATTTTCTGATATCTTTATCCCCTGGTCACCTAGCATGACAGTGTATGAGAATTGTATTGCCTGTCATTATCCAGAGACTTCACTGTGAAAATACAATAGTTCCTCCTGTTAGTAAAGTGGGTCTCCAGTGTGTAGACTCAAACTGCAGAACAGAAAAACTGGGTTGTCCTTTCCACACAGAGGGACTTCACAGGTTTCTCCACCTTCCAGTTAAAAAAAAAAATTACTAAAATGGGAAGTATAATACCTCTATTACTCAGACGTATCTTGGAACAATGGGCACTTTTATTCATTTCTTCATAAAGATTTATCAGATGCCATCATAAGGTTTCCAGACTGAAATAGGAAGAATTCTTGGTGAGGTTTACACGTCGTTAACATTTGAATAGAGATTTCCTCCAAGTCAAATAGGTATACCAAAGTAATTCCTTAAATGCATTTATTGCTGCTTCAAACTTATCAGTGACAAAGTCCAAATTATACGACCACTTATCAGAAGTAGGACAAAGAGTCAAGGCTGGAGTAGTTCATATCATGGAGCCTTAATCACAATTCGCATGTGTTTGCCAATTCAGGGGTCTTCAGATGGTAGATTCAAATTGGTTCTAGCTGCATGGTTCACTTTTGTTCTTTTCCTTTCTCCACTTCAGCGCAAAGTGGTATCTAGTAGAGCTGGTATATTGTAGAACAGCTTTATCCAAAGAAGGTAAATTCCTCAAATCGGAAACACAGGAGAACCAGTGTGATCCATATGGGAGCAGCAAATTGGGAAAAGGTGGCAGAATGGATAAGAATGTGAACAGATACTGGTACCAACAGAAGAGAATATATGTAGCTCAGGGTTGAACTGTGGAGTCCTTGGGGTTCTCTGAGCTTGTTTTCTTGCAGACTTTTCATTACCTGACTAGGTAACATCTTCGTCTGCAAGAAAACCACCAAGCTCAGAGAACCTCAAGGACACCATATCTACCGGTGAAATCACATATCAGTGACAATGCTGTAGGCGGCCTTAGCAAAGCCACTGTGTTATTCAGTTCACCTCTTCTCAGGCAGAGTGCTATAATATGGAAATCATAATGCATCTTATGTGGTTGCTCCAAAGATTATGGTGTTAATATATGTGAGAAGTATATAAGAATAGGAAGCCAAGTGCCCTCTAAATATTCTGAACTACAACCTTGGGCTGAAGAAAGCTGTAGTCTACTCATCTAGAGGACTGGGTTGTCTTGAATTTTAGGGAAAACACTATAGAACTATTAAATAGTATTACAACGAGTTGAAATACACAGTTAAATCAACAAAGCCAATGGTTCCAAAGTTTTAAAATTATTGGTCACTTTGATTGATCTAAAACTTTTGGGGATACCTGCCTCAAAACCACCATCTTTGGGGTCAGCAAAATAAGGTCCTAGTTTGGATGAAATAACATTTTATCAGCACTATCTTTGGTATGAAGTTTGGCGTGGACTAGTAACTTGCCCTCATTAGATGCAATCATCAGTGATAAAGGTCAGCATAAAGAACAGTAAATTATTAACCCTGTTAAAGATGAGTAATGTTAAACACTTGCATTAATAATTTTGGTAGTTATCTGCTTGCTGTTACTGATGAGGGTGATGATTTATTTAACTCTGTATATGCAAACAAAGATAAATCAATAAGCTATTAGAAGGGTAGTTTGTTCCTAATACTGACTAAACAGTGCTATTTCTATTTCTGGGTCAAGAGCTTATGCAAGGCATCTCCTGGAGAAGCAGTCTTCAGGGAGTCAGAAGATTTGTCCTCCACTGGCTCAGCTCTCACATCACACACAGCTGAGTTTAAATTGCAAATTTAAAGGCAGAGTCTGGAGTTCTGGGTGTTTCCCCCAATACTGTACTGCAAAAGATCTCCTGGGAGAACTTCTCAGGTCTCACACAGTACCATTATCTGTGGCAGGAGACTTCCCCCATCTTTGAAGCCTAGCAAATGCATACTGGACAATTCTGCCCCAATTCTTTCCAATCACAAAGGGCAGAATTAAACCTGCGTAAAATACTCAGATCTTATTAAAAGCAAGAGTAGCAGTTGGGGACCTAACAGCAGCAGAGGAGATTAAGAAGAGGTGGCTGTGAGATTTGCCCCATTCGACAGAGAAACTCTCGTGACACGTGTGGTTCACAAAGAAGGTTTACTCATGCGTAACGTAGTAGTCACAAGCAAAGCCAGGACTGGCTTGGTACAATTGCATCACTTGTTATATTCCCCCCTTCCCGCGCTTTTTCCCGCCTCGTGATCGCGTTGCGGCTGTGGGCTATTAGGCCCCCCAATGTCCCCCCTGATCGTTCATGATGGCAGGGTCGGTCAGAGTCCATTGTCCTTGATTGCCAGTCCCCCTCCGGCTGGGTTGGTCCCTCCCTGCTACGTGCAGACCCGCGGGTTCTGTGCTGCGTTGCGATCTTGTTTCGCTGCCCTGCGGCCCCGTTCCTTGCTTGCTCGCGCCGTTATCAGTTCATAGTTAAAAACTTCCGCTGCGGTTTTCCTGTTTAGCTGGCCGCAGGTGGCTCGTTAATTAGCGGCGCTTTCGGTTCCTCTTTTCCCCGCTAGCTACCGCCGGTGGATTCCGCGTGGTCTGGTTGCGAGCTTCCCTGCAACCCCGTGCTTCCCTGAAGCCTCGTGCTGACCGAACCTGACATGCCGCCCCCCTGACGACAACTCCCCCCCCTCGGTCCTATTTCGGCTTCCCGGGGTATTTACTGTAAAAGTCCCGCACTAGGTCCGGCGCCCTTATGTGGGTTTTACTCACCCATTCGCTGTGGGACTTGGGGAAATGTTTCCATTGCACTAGGAGCTGGGTCTGCCCCTTGTGCCTCCGGGCGTCCAGTATCCGGTTGATTTCGAAATGCTGCTCCCCCCCGACCATGATGGGTGGTGGTACTCCCTCCGCCTTGTGCCAGGCGTTCCCCGGCTGGTGCAACTTTAGCAGGCTGCAATGGAACACCGGGTGGATCTTCCCGAGGCTTTTCGGGAGCGTCAGCCTGACGGTCACCGGATTGATGACCTCCGAAATGGGGAACGGCCCCACAAACCTCGGGCTGAGTTTTTCGATGCCTGGTGCGTCTTTAGGTTTTTGGTTGACAGATACACCTGGTCCCCCACTTTCCACTTTTCCTCGGGGAGCCTCTTGCGGTCCGCGTGCTTCTTGTAGTCGGCTTTGGCTCTTTGCAATGCCGCGTGCGCCGCTCGCCGGGTCTCGTCGATTTGGGCGAACCAGGCGTCCAGGGAGTTGATCTGGGATTCCGGCTGAGGCAGCTCCGGCATGGGGACGAAATCTCTCCCGGTGGCTACTTTGAACGGAGAGAACCCGGTGCTCTTGTGGACGGCGTTGTTGTATGCCACCTCCGCGAATGGTAGTAGCTCCGCCCAATCGTCCTGTTGGTGCCCCACGTAGCAGCGCAGGTACTGTTCGAGCCCCCGTTCAGGCGTTCCGTGGCTCCGTCCGTCTGCGGGTGCGCCGCGGAGGATAGGGCTTGTTTCGTCCCCACCCGCTTCAGGAACTCCCGCCAGAACCGCGCGATGAAGTTGCCGCCCCGATCGCTGACGATACGTCGAGGTGCGCCGTGGAGTCGGTAGACATGTTGCACGAACAGTCTCGCCAGCCCCTCGGCCGTGGGGACTCGCCGGCACGCTACAAAGTGCGCTTGTTTGGAGAATAAGTCCGTGACCACCCAAATGGCGGTCTTCCCCTTACTCTCCGGGAGCTCCACTATGAAGTCCATGGCGACCTCTTGCCAAGGGCCGTCGGGTTCCGCTACCGGCTGGAGTAGGCCTCTAGGTTTGCCTTTGGCTCCTTTCGCTGTTGCGCACACCGGGCAACCCCCCGAGTACACCTCCACGTCCTTCCGGAGCGTGGGCCACCAAAACTGCCGCCGGATTAAGTGGAGTGTCTTTACGAAGCCGTAATGCCCCGCGCTCCGGCTGTCGTGGGCTCTCTCCATGACCTCCCGTCGGCAACCCTCGGGCACGTACAGCTTTCCTTCGTGCCACCACAACCCCTCTTGGCCGGTTAGCGTCTCTCAGTTCTGCTTGAGCCAATCGTCCCGCTCCGCCGCCTCCGCGAACCCTTGCCTTACTTCAGACGCCGCGTCCCATCGCTCCCCCTTGGTCTGGCTTCGGGTCACCGCCTTTGCAGCCAGCCTGCTGGCGGGGATGACGGAGTCCACGATCTCCTCCCGTAGGCTGGCGTGTTGGGGCATGCGAGACAGTCCATCCGCTAAGAAGTTGCGCTTCCCGGGGATGTGTTTCAGTGTGAACCTGAACCTCCCGAAGTATTGGGACCACCGTGCCTGTTTGGGGGATAGCTTACGCGGGGTCTTCAGGGCCTCGAGGTTCTTATGGTCCGTCCACACCTCGAACGGTTCAGTTGCCCCCTCCAGTAGATGCCTCCACGTGGCCAGCGCCCACTTGACCGCGTACGCCTCTTTCTCCCACACCATCCACCTCCTCTCCGTCTCGGTGAATTTGCGGGAGGCGTAGGCGCACGGGTGGATGGCCCCCTCCGGGCTGGGTTGGAGCAGGACTGCTCCCGTTGCCACGTCTGATGCATCCACTTGGATTATAAACCGCCGGTCTGGGTCGGGATGGCGCAGGATCGGCTCCGCGGTGAACCGCTGTTTTAGTTCCTCAAACGCCCCCTGGCATTCTGCAGTCCACGCGAGTGCCATGCTGGGCTTGGGGGGTTTCCCAGTGCCCTTGGTTTTTAGCAGGTCGGTTAGGGGAAGGGCGATTTGGGCGAAGTTCGGGATGAACTGACGATAGAAGTTCACAAACCCTAGGAAGCTTTGGAGTTGCCTCCGGGTTCGCGGCGCTTCCCAGCCCAGGACATCCCTTACTTTCGCCGGGTCCATCTCAATTCCCCGGCTGGATATTCGGTAGCCGAGGTAGTCTAGTTGCTCTCGATGGAACTCGCATTTCGAGAGCTTTGCGTACAGCTGTGCCTTCAGCAGTCTCTGGAGCACCGTGCGCACCAGGCTCACGTGCTCCGCCAGGGTCTCGGTGTAGATGAGGATGTCGTCCAGGTAGACCAGGACGCCCCGGTAGAGTAGGTCGTGCAGCACCTCATTTATTAGCTGCATAAATACCCCCGGGGCCCCTTTTAATCCGAACGGCATCACGGAAAACTGGTAGCTTCCGAGCGGGGTGTTGAACGCCGTCTTCCACTCATCTTTTGCGCGGATCCTAACTCTGAAGTAGGCTTCGCGCAAGTCCAGTTTTGTGAACACCCGCCCCTTCGACAGATGCGACATCAAGTCCTTCATCAGGGGGAGGGTGTATTTGTACTCCGTGCTGATTGCGTTCAGCCCCCGGTAGTCTACGCACATACGGAGCGAGCCGTCCTTCTTCTCCCGGAATAACACCGGGGCCGCTAATGGTGACTTCGCGGGTTGGATGAATCCCCGCGCTAGGTTCTTGTCTATGAACTCGCGCAGGGCCCCCATCTCCCTCCTCGACAGGGAGTACATTTTCGGCTTAGGCAGGGTCGCTCCTGGCTCTAGCTCGATGGCGCAATCACTGGGCCGGTGTGGTGGGAGCTGGTCGGACTCCTTCTCCCCGAACGCTGCCGCCAGGTCTCGATACTGCCTCGGGATTCCGCCGCCCGTCGGGGGTTCCCCGGGTCCGACCCCTCGCTTTGCGGTCACCTCGCCAGTCGCCGCTGCCTCCCCTCGCCTCGGGATCGTGGCGGGTCTCCGGGGTCCCGGCGCTGCTGCTGCTGCTGTTGCCGCCCGGGTCTCGGGCCCCATCTGCTCTCGCCCCGTCTCCCGGTGTCCCGGACCCTCCGCTTGTCCACCGGTGGTTGCGGCTGCCTCCGTCTCCACGGCTCGGTCCCCTCTGCTCTCGCCCCTCGCCGGTCTGTCGACCCCGAACCGCACTGCCTCCGCCGTCCAGTCGACTCGTGGGTTCCGCCGCCGCAGCCACGCCAAGCCGAGTACCACCGCGTAGTCGGCCACCGGGACCACCACGAACCTCAGTTCTTCCCGGTGACTCCCGATCGTCATCTGGACCGGCTCGGTGTAATACTGAGCTGGGCCCCCCCCTGCCAGCGTGCCATCTAACTGGCTGAATGAAATGGGCTCCCGGAGGCGCCTCAGCTGTAGCCCGAGCCCCGAGACCACCGCTGGGTGCATCAAGCAGTGGGTGCAGCCCGAGTCCAGTAGCGCCCGTAGCTGCGCCTCCCCTCCGGATCTCACCCCCGGACGTGTATCCTCACCCGGAACGGTGGGCAGTCCTCGTCTCCTATTGGGTCCGCGCGCCTCGACTCCCTGCTCGCACTGGGACGCCGTTCAGTGCGAGCGCGCCTCGTTTCCCGCCGGCTCCGAGTCCTCTCCGGAGGATGCTGTCTCCGGGGTCGACCACCCCCGCGTCCTTTCTCGGTCACCGCCGCCACTGCCCCCTTCCGCGGTCGGTCACCGGTCCTTTTCCCGTTCGCACGCGGGGTTTTGACTTCGGGCCGTGGTGGGGCGCCTTCCCGCTCCGTCGGGCACTGCGCTACTCGGTGGCCTCTGCCTCCGCATCGGAAGCACAGATTCGGGGCTCTGGTCGCCTCTCGCCTCCCGGTGGACTGCCGTCGACCGCTCCGTCTCTCCTCGGGGTCCTCTCCCTCGGCCGGTCCCTCGTCTGGTCCCGTCGTCTTGTGCTCTGTTGGATCTGCCGCCACGCCGATTCCGCCGTTCCGGCCAGCCAGATCCAATCCTTCACTGTGGACGGGTCGTCCCGCCCCAGTGCCCGTTCCAGGATCTCTGGGTTGAGTCCCCTCTTAAAATACTTCACCTTCAGGGACTCCGGCCAGTCCGCGAGCTTCTCGGCCAACCTCCGGAACTCCAGGGCATATTCCGATACCGATTTGCCCCGCTGTCTGAACTGTAGGATGTCGTCCTCCGCCCGCTTGGCGCTCAATGTGTCCTCGAATCTGTCCCGGAGCGCCTGCATGAAGTCCGGGAAACTCCGTAGTTCCGCCGCGTTGGCATCGTACAGCCCGATCACCCAGCTGGCTGCTTGGCCATCTAGCAGCTCGGCCACGTAGGATACCCTGTCCTCGTCTCTAGCGAATAGGTGACCACCCCTCTGCATGAACCCCCTGACGTGCGTCAGAAAGTGCGGCAGCTGTTCGGGGTCCCCTGAGAACTTCCCAGTGATACCTCGAAGTCTCAGGGCGTCTGCCACCCGTTGGTCCTCCGACCGGGGCGCCGTGGGTGGTGCCGGCAGGGGTGTCGGACCGCCCCCCCTGTCGCTCGCCTCCTCGTTCACCGCCGGTGGCCCCACTCTCTGTAGTAGGGTCTGGAGCATCGCCTCCACGGCGTCTAGGCGTCGCTCGACTCTCTCCTCTAGTCGGGCGAATTTCTCGCTCCACTCACGGTTCCGGAACCCCGAACCCCGGGTCATCGTAACGCCTGAATCGTCTGGTCCTTGGTTCACGCCCATCGACCACCGCTCGGATGGAGTGCGCCCGGCCCTGGCCGCTGCCCCGTCGCTCCCGGGCGGCTCCGACCGCCCTTCCGCGAGCCTGGATCCCTCGCGCTCCGGCTGACCCACGGATTCCTCGTCGCTGGTCATGCCTGTATTGAGAAAGAAAACGCTCCTCGGTGGTACCGGGTAGCGCTGACGGTGAGTCCTGGCTTTATGTGAGATTTGCCCCGTTCGACAGAGAAACTCTCGTGACACGTGTGGTTCACAAAGAAGGTTTACTCATGCGTAACGTAGTAGTCACAAGCAAAGCCAGGACTGGCTTGGTACAATTGCATCACTTGTTATATTCCCCCTTCCCGCGCTTTTTCCCGCCTCGTGATCGCGTTGCGGCTGTGGGCTATTAGGCCCCCAATGTCCCCCTGATCGTTCATGATGGCAGGGTCGGTCAGAGTCCATTGTCCTTGATTGCCAGTCCCCCTCCGGCTGGGTTGGTCCCTCCCTGCTACGTGCAGACCCGCGGGTTCTGTGCTGCGTTGCGATCTTGTTTCGCTGCCCTGCGGCCCCGTTCCTTGCTTGCTCGCACCGTTATCAGTTCATAGTTAAAAACTTCCGCTGCGGTTTTCCTGTTTAGCTGGCCGCAGGTGGCTCGTTAATTAGCGGCGCTTTCGGTTCCTCTTTTCCCCGCTAGCTACCGCCGGTGGATTCCGCGTGGTCTGGTTGCGAGCTTCCCTGCAACTCCGTGCTTCCCTGAAGCCTCGTGCTGACCGAACCTGACAGTGGCAAGAATACCCAGAAGAACTATACAAGAAAGACCTTAATGTCCCTGATGTCCATGCTGATGTAGTCACTGACCTTGAGCCAGACATCCTAGAGAGTGAAGTCAAGTGGGCCTTAGGAAGCATTACTAACAACAAAGCTAGTGGAGATGACAGTATTCCAGCTGAGTTATTTAAAATACTAAAAGATGATGCTGTTAAAGTGCTGCACTCAATATGCCAGCAAGTTTGGAAAATGCAACAGTGGCCACGGGATTGGAAAAGGTCAGTTTACGTTCCAATTCCAAAAAAGGGCAATGCCAAAGAATGCTCAAACTATCGCACAATTGCACTCATTTCACATGCTAGCAAGGTTATGCTCAAAATCCTACAAGCTAGGCTTCAGCAGTGTATGAATCGAGAACTACCGGATGTACAAGCTGGGTTTCGAAGAGGCAGAGGAACTAGAGATCAAATCGCCAACATTCGCTGGAGAGTGAATGTTGGCAATTTGATTGCATGGAGAAAGCACAAGAGTTCCAGAAAAACATCTACTTCTGCTTCATTGACTATGCAAAAGCCTTCGATTGTATGGATCACAACAAACTGGCAAATTCTTAAAGAGATGGGGGTACCAGACCATCTTACCTGTCTCCTGAGAAATCTGTATGCAGGCCAAGCAGCAACAGTTAGAACTGGTCATGGAACAACTGATTGGTTCAAAATAGGGAAAGGTGTACGACAAGGCTATATACTGTCACCCTGCTTATTTAACCTATATGCAGAGTACATCATGAGAAATGCCAGGCTGGAAGAATCACAAGCCGGAATTAAGATTGCAGGGAGAAACATCATCAACCTCAGATATGCAGATGATACCACCCTAATGGCAGAAAGTGAAGAAGAACTAAAGAGCCTCTTGATGAGGGTGAAAGAGGAGAGTGCGAAAGCTGGCTTGAAACTCAACATTAAAAAAACTAAGATCATGACATCTGGACCCATCAATTCCTGGCAAATAGAAGGGGTAGAAATGGAAGCAGTAACAGACTTCATTTATCTGGGCTCCAAGATCACCGCAGACAGAGACTGCAGCCATGAAATTAAAAGCCGCTTGCTCCTTGGGAGGAAAGCTATGGCAAACCTAGATAGCATATTAAAAAGCAGAGACATCACCTTGCCGACAAAGAACTGCATAGTCAAAGCTATGATTTTTCCAGTAGTAATGTATGGCTGTGAGAGCTGGACCATAAGGAAGGCTGAGCGCCAAAGAATTGATGCCTTTGAACTGTGGTGCTGGAGAAGACTCTTAAGAGTCCCTGGACTGCTAGGAGGTCAAACCAATCAATCTTAAAGGAAATCAACCCTGATTGCTCATTGGAAGGATTGATAATGAAGCTCAAGCTCAGATACTTTGGTCACCTAATGCGAAGAGAGGACTCCTTGGAAAAGACCCTGATGCTGGGAAAGATTGAAGGCAAAAGGAGAAGAGGATGGCAGAGGATGAGATGGTTAGATAGCATCACTGAAGCAATGAGCATGAAACTGAGCAAACTCAGGGAGGCAGTGAAGAACAGGAAGGCCTGGCGCGATATGGTTCATGGGGTCATGAAGAGTCGGACACGACTGAACGACTGAACAACAACAAAGCAGTTGGGGACTCAAAGCTAACAAAACTTAAAGTACAAAAGCACTTAGCATTATTTCTAGCAGTGTTTTTCTTGCTGTATCACCTACAGATTTTCCATAAAGTCTGCTGATTTGCAAAGATGGCAATGGACAACAGGGACAAGGTTGAACTGCTTAATTGCTATTTTGCATCTGTCTTTTTGAAAAAAGGAAAAGTGGTCCAACCTGTCAGAAGCTACACCATGAGGGCCAGAAGATAAACGTAGGTCAAAATAGGCAAGGAAGTGGTAAAAGAACATCTAGCTCTTTTGAATGAATTTGAGTCGTTGGGACTGGATGGATTATGTTCCAGAATGTTAAGGTACTGGCAGATGTGATCTCAGAACAACTAACTGTAATCTTTGAGAATCCCTGTAGTACAGGAGAAGTACCAGAAGATTGGAGAAGAGCTAACACTGTTCTAATCTTTTTTTAAAAAGGTGGGTGGTGGGTGGGAATGGTCTCAGAAAACTACAGGCCAATCAGCTTGTCATCAATACCTGGGAAAATTGTAGAAAAAGTAATCACACAATGGGTTGCAAGCACTTAGGAACAAGGTAATAATTAGAAGCCAACACAGGTTTGTTAAAAAGAGGTCATGCCAGACTCATCTCATTTTTTTTTTTAAGTGACCTACTAAGGATTAGTAGACCAAGGGAATGCTGTGGATATAGTGTCTCTAGGCTTCAGTAAAGCATTTGATAAAGTTGACCTTAGCCTCATTGTTGATAAAATAGAATGGTGTGGGATGGATGGTTCCACGACCAGATGAATTTACTGAACAACAGTATCCAACACATGATCCTTAATGGATGTATGTCCACATGCAGGAAGGAGGGCAATAGGGAACCTCAGATTTCTGTGCTGGATCCAGTGCTCTTCAATTATTTTATAAATGACTTAGATGATGAGATAGAAGGGATGCTATCAAATTTGCAAATGACATAAAGATGGGGAGGATTGCTAACACCTAAGACGACAGGCTCAGGGTTCAAAAGGACCTTGACGGATTTGAACGTTGGGCCTTTTCCAACAAAATGCAATTCAGTGGCACTTAGAAAAAATCAGATGGACAGTTACAAGATAGGTGGTATCTGCATCAGCAGTAGTACTTGTGGGAAGAATCTGGAGGTAGACCATGGATTAAGCATGAGCCAGCAGTCTATCGTGGCTGCCAAAAGACCAGTGCAATCCTGGGCTGCATCAATAGAAATGTAATGTCCCAGTCATGGAAAATAAAGTTCCACTGTACACTACACTGGTCAGAACTCACCTGGAATACTGTATCCAGTTTTGGTCATCACAATACATGAAGGATGCTGAGGAACTGGAAAGAGTACAAATAAGAGCAGCAAAGATAGTGAGGGGCTTGGGGGCTAAATCTTACAAAGAATGGTTAAAAGAACTATTTAACCTAAAGAAGAGAAGGCTAAGGGAAGATATGATAGCAGTCTTCTAATATTTGAGGGGCTGTCACAGGAAATAAGATCTGTAGTGCCTGAGGGCAGGACAAGAACCAGTAGGTGGGAGCTTTACAAAGAGAGATTCAAGCTCTGACTGTGAGAGCTATTAAGCAAAGCAGTAGAACTGCTTGCTTCCTGGAGTTGTAGGTGCTCCATCACAGGGGTTTTTCAAAGGTTAGACATCCATTTGTCTGGGATGGTCTGAGGATTCCTGCCCTGGGCAGGCGGTTGGACTAGAAGACCACCAAGATCTCTTGCAACCCTTTATCATCTGGAACACAGGAAGCTTTTTACGTCATGTCAATCACTGGTCTGTCTGAACCAGGATTCACATACTACACTCATTGTCAGCTGCTCTCTGGATTTCAGACAAGGGTCTGAACTCTAGCTAAAACTACATTATGACAGAGCACCGTAATAGAGCCCAGCCAATAATTTATTATTTTTATGTATAGCCAACATAGAAGCAATACATAGTGAGCTTGTAGTTGAGGGAAAGAAGTTTATTTTGACTGTTAGCTGAGAATAGATGCTACATTTATTAAATAGTAATCTGACATAATTTTCATGTTATCTATAGCCTTTCAGGTGAGCTGTAGTTTTCAGAATTTACAGCCAGATGTGGAAAGCTATCTATTTTTACTTTCAGATTCCCTTTCGCAGCATATGAAAATGTATAGTCTAGTACAGTGTATCTCAACCATGGCAACTTGAAGACGTGTGGATTTCAATTCCCAGAATTCTGGGACTTGAAGTCCACACATCTTCAAGTTGCCAAGGCTGAGAAACACTGGTCTAGTAGCACCGGTAATTTACACGTTGTCCTGATTCACCAATAATAAGCCAAAGTAGACCTGGGAGCATTGATATAAGTACAACTCCCAGCTCAACCAATTCCTGTATGGCTCTGTATTTCCAACCGTTTTATGAGGATCCACACAAGCACAAAGATAAACAGAGATTTAACGATTGTGGCATACAGCTCTTGATGTATATTGAATACACATTTCTTCCAGGTTCATTTTTGTTCGATTTATATCCCACCTTCCATTCAGGAGCTCAAGTCAGTATAACCTCTGCTCCCCCTTTTCTTCCCTTTCTTCCAACAACCTGTGCGATAGTCGAGCTGAGAGTGACTGGCCTAAAGTCCCCCAAGGAACTTCTGTGGCTGAGAGAGACTCAACCTGGGTCTTTCTAGTGCTAGTCCAACACCTTGGCTACTACACCGTTCTGACTCCTCTTTCTTATATATGAATAAGTCAGAGGCAGCAAATATTTGAGGAAAACTGGGGCTACTGTCTTGGCCTCTCACACCTGCAGTATATTTTAAACAGAATAATTTTAGCATCACACAAGACCACTTCAAAGTAACAACAATAATACATTCCAATAGCCGTGAAAGCTAAAAAGCCTGTGTACAGTCAGATAGAGATATCTTACGCCATCATGCTTTGCTTAAGAGCTTGCATCTGTTCCTCTTGAAAGAAAATGACCTGACTATGTAGACTTTCAGTCTTATCCTTGTGCTGTTTTTAGGTAGCTGCTTAGAGTTAAAATGATGAGCACAAGAGGTCATTGCAACACTTCCCAAGCTAGCAACCAAGCTTCTAATGCTGATTGACAATAAGTAAAAAAACTACCAATGGTTAATAACAGTACTTTTTAACAGAATGTGCAATTAATAAATGAAATTTACTAGCTAAACATGTTGCAAGCGCTTGCAAGTATAAGTGATTTTTAAAAGATTTACTCTATGGGTGGGGTTAGATGAGTTTATTATTGCTTTGTTGTTATTGTTGTTCAGTTGTCATCCAGTGTTCAGCTGCTTCCAACTCAGTGTGACCCCATTTAGTTGAACTTGCAAGTTATAGGGAACAGTAGAAATAAGTCATCAGGTAATGCTGTCTGTTATCCAAACAGCTACATGGAATGATGATGTACAACAATAAAATTCTTCTGAAAATCAGGTGATAAGGAAATGAGTATTTTTCCACTGATATCTGAACAATAAAAGGATTTTAGGAATTAATTAATCCGCATTTGTGTGGTTGATGCCAGCACAAATAGGCAGTTCTGCATTATATGAGTCAATGATCTGTGTCACTATACAGGTAGTCCTCACTTAACAAACCTAATTGGGACCGGCTAAGTGAGGCAGTCATTAGGTGAAATGTCACATGACCGCTCTGTTTAGCGATGACAGTTCTGGCAATGCCAGTTGCTGTCATTGAGTGAATCCCACATGGTCGTTAAGCAAGGACCCACCCAGATGCAAGCCCATTCTTGAAAGAAGGTAAGGGGCTGACTCCACTTCAACTCCCTCCCATCCACCTATCTTCCACCCATCTCTGCCCTTTGGCTGCCCACCTACCCACCACTGCCAGCTGCCCCTGCCGCACCGCATGCCACTACTGGCTGGGGTCTTCTTTTGCACTGGTGCAGCTGGGGCCTTTTTTCACACCATCCTTCTTTTGCACACTGGCTGGGGGCTCCTTTCACACACAGGCTGGGGCCTCCTTTTCTGAAAGTAAGCCCCAGCTGGCACACAACAGAAGGACCCAACTGGTAGTAGCACACAGCACAGCACACACCCGCCTGCAGCTCTCACCTGCCGACCTACAGGACATTTCCACGGTGCCTCCCTCGCATGTGGCTGGAATGGTGAACCCAGTGGAGGGGAGGCAGGTGAAGATGACAACGAAGGTCAGCTGGAGATGGGGGGCAGCAGCGACATGGAGGGTGATCGTAAATGCGGGCAGGCCTTAATTTTATTCACGTGACTGTGGGGGCACTGTGACAGCCAGAACTTTGAGGACCAATTGTAAGTCCCTTCATTCAGCACCGTTGTAACTTTGAACAGTCACTGAATGGTCATTAAGTGAGGACTACCCGTAAAGCAGTTCTTGAAGGGTAAAAGCATAACCATAGCCTAAAGAACCTTAAACAAAATCAGTCCTGTTTCTCAGCCTATACCTGAAAGCAACGATCAAGGTAATGGGGAACAAAACCTAATTCAGGCTGTTGATGAGCCCTGGAGGTCAGTGCCTCTCCCCACTCCCACCCTCCCCCCAAATCTCAAGGAATGGTACAAAACCCTCACCTTGACTTAAAAGGGAATAAAGCAAAAACATAAGAGTCTTTTAGCTTAATAAATCAAGTCAATGCATTTAAATGACAATATATATATATATATATATATATATATATATATATATATTATTATTATTATTATTATTATTATTATTATATTTATTATTATATTTATATGCCACTTTTCCTCTTAAGTGGAAGTCATGAGGGATTAATCAACAACAAATTTAGCTGTGTTTTGATGGAAGAAGAAAAGAAGGCCATTCAGTTTATGAATTAGAAGAGAGCAATGCAAGACTGGTACATGTCATTCTAAGGAACTTGCAAAGACTGACAGAAGCAGGCCAAAATTCATTCAGGCCAGCAAGGCAGACATGAACCACGATTTGTTTAAAGCTTATTTAAAAAAAACTTGTTAGCTCCAGAGATATGCAACTATGGAGCTTAGCAGAGAGAAGAAAAGCAACATTACATCAGGAAGATGGGTAGGAGCCTTCTCTCCATCTCACAGCTCCACAGTGAAAGTGCACTGGGCCACAAGCTTTATGGGGCCTATCTCTTAAGAATCCATCCTGTGCATCAAGTAAAGAGAACACAAAGCAGAGCCCAGGAGCAGCTGTTGGGAGGCGCAGGACTTGAGGCACTTAACATTAGAGAGTTCTGGGAAGAAGGCAGCATCACCAGAAAGCTCTGATCTGGTTGCTCAGGAACAGTGAGATGGCCTTACAGGAGACTACAAAGCAGCAGAGGGAATCACGGGTGGCTAGTCTCAAGGGAAGCACACAACCCTGGTTTTGAGGAGCATCATCTAATTTTTGCTCCTATGCTGTTTCCGGATAGCTCTTTAATCACACTGAGCCTGCTACTGAGGCTTTCACTAATTCTGCTGTATAGCTGCTCTTTGGTTTCAGTGTTCCTCTAGCAGTTGCCATCAACAAAATACTATGTGCCTGTCATTCCATGTAAGAAAAAAGATTGGCCAGACAGGATACCTTAGGAAGATCAGTTCATTCCACCAGGTTCCACCTCTCTTCTGCGTCTGCTTAAGTGTCTATCATAAATCCAGATCTGCACCAGGCTCTTCAAGATAATTTGCTAGGGCTTGCATTAGGGCAATCAGACGTTTTTGCTCAGTCAACAGATCAATTGGTCTGGGCACACCTCAAAAATAATTTGGAAGAAGTGCTTCAGATCTCACAAGAACACAGCATCTCTCTGCTCTTCATTAAAGCAACCCTTTTTTTTAAGCTGCTGCATAAGACTGAAGAATGGATGCTGCTGCTTTAAGAGTCACATTAGAGTTGAGTCATTAAAGTAGCAGCACTTTTTTCCCACTCAAATAGAAGCTTTAAGTTTTAAGGAAAAGCAAAGAACAGTTGTGCTTGCAGCAGAGTGGGGTAAGTTTCCTCCAATTCTCTTTTAAATGTGTACAGCACTGCTAATCAGTTCTCAAGGATTTCCACGGGGCCTCGTCACCTCAGAGGCTTCTGGGTCAGCCCCTGTAGTCCTTTCCATTCTCAGACAGGATGCGAAGTTGAGCACAGACAATTGCACTTAGGTCACTGAATTAGGTCCCAATCTTAGAATGGGAGATTCCAGATTGGAGTCCTTGGCAAATGTTTACAAACCTGAGAAGGAAATGATTTATGCCACTTAATCAGCTACCTCAGAGTACCCAGAGAGTTAGGATCTTGCGCTAACAAGAGTAATTCTTGAGGCCTTAAGTAAAAACTTAGAGGGATCCACTGGGGAGCAGCCTATGAAGAAATGGTCTGCCTGTGCTCCACTGTTGTTTGACCACAGGGACAGGCTTGGCGCAACATGCTAAGAACAACACTCCAAAAATGGACAAGGCTGGGATCAAAGTGAGTGGGGCCATTTTATTTTTTATTTAGTTGTGTATGTGTGTGTTTGCAGCTCCGTTACCTATCAGTAGGAGGAGGTATGACACTGAAGACAATAAACATTCTGCAAGTTGTAATGCATTTTTTTGGAAAAGACAGAAGCAGCTTCCTGTTTCTTCCACTGATTTCAAAATAAAATGAGACTTTCTACTGTGCCATGGCCCCTCTATTAAAGAAAAAAAGCTATTTGGGGAGCAAGCCACCTGGCTTGCTGGTCCCTTCCATTTACAAAAAAACTCCTTCAGTCTTAATGACTGAATGGGTTGGAAAAGATTGGGAAAGGTTTGGGGGAGGGAGTACAGAATGGTTAGAAAGGGTAGGGAGAAGTGGAGGGTAGGAGAAGCAGGAGGAAACACTGCAGAGGCTGTTGTGGGAAGAGGGTGGTAGTGGGAAATGCAACAGTGGGGGAAGGTGGGGGAGCTAGCCCTAACTCTAACCTGGGCATTCCCCAGTGCCATGCCTTTTGCATTCTTGCTTTTAACCCAAGGAATCCACTCCTCGACTCTTTATCTACAAATTTACTATAAACAATTTCTTTGGGTGAGGACTGCACGCCAGGTGATGCAACATCTATTAGTAATGGAAGGAGGGAAAAGAAGATGCCACCAGGCATGAAAATTCATGGATAAAGTGTTGAAAAAATATCACCTCAAAACCAATCAAGAAGGGACCCTACTGAGCACATACGTTTCTCCCTCTCCATTCTCAAACGCACAAACGATTGATTCATAGAGTCATAAAACTGTAGGCTTGGAAGGGACCTCAAGAATAATCTAGTCCAGTGTTTCTCGACCTCAGCAGCTTTAAGATGTGTGGACTTCAACTCCCAGAATTCTCCAGCCAGCATGCTGGCTGGAGAATTCTGGAAGTTGGTCCACACATCTTAGAGTTGCTGAGGTTGAGAAACACTGATCTACTCCAACTTCTGCAGGAAAGCCAATTGATTAGGAAGCCTGCTGCAAAACAAGGAAAGCAAAAAGGGAAAATTTCGTATATGCATAATATAGGCTTGGCTCACACATTATATTAATTCACATTTTGCTTTACAAGCCACACTGGAATGAACCACAGGTAATAGTAAACCATACACCAGGCCCGCACAACATACAGCCCGTGGGCCACATGTGGTCTGCCAAGCAGTCTTGTAGGCCCACTACCATTTTTTAGGTGGTCAGTAAATTCACTGCTGCCAAACATCACTGCCTCCAGGAAGGATCTGCTGCGGGTGCCCCAAAAGACACACTGCCAATGTCTCCAGGCTTCACTGATGCCGCCAGCTCCAGCACCGCTGCCACTCCACTAGCTGATTGATGCATCAGGTATTCCTCTTCAGCCTGCAATTATTTTTAATTTATCAATGTGGTCCTTTCTTTTCTACAAATTTGCAGGCCTGCCATAAACTGGGTTCACAAACCATAATGGCTGTATTCACACATCATACTGTCCTAATGTGATTTGTATGGTTTCAGCGTAATGCTTTATACGTTTCCAATGAATGAGCAAATCACAACGCCAGTTGATTAGCTCAGCTAGTCAAGTTCATTTGTCGGTGTGCATGTAAGCATAAAGGCACCACTGATCCTCATTATAAAACAAGAGAAATAATTTAGGAAGGCACTGTTTCGCACTGGTGCTCCACTAGATTTCAAACAGGGATTTTGTATGCACTCAGCAAATATCTCTTCAATTAAAAAAAACCTCAGTAAAATGAGCATGCTAGATGTGAAGAAAAGGGATGGCTCTCCCAGCTGACATCTCAGTACCCCAGAGAAAAAAGGACAGGGTAGCAGGGAACTCTAGTGGAATGTGATCCAGGCAAAACTGTGCTACAAAAAATCCAGAAAGACATAATGAAAATAAGGCATGGTATATCCTCATTTGCAGTGGACCTGTAAACCATCCTGTGCACCTGCACTCATTGCAGCCAGATGCCAAGTGTTATGCTCATAGACAACTGTAGCTTTTGTGTTTCAAACAAAGGCAACGTTTAGAGATGACCAGAGAGGAAATGAGAGTTATATCTCTTCTTCATCCTCACTCGCGGCCCCATCTAGATGACTGGCGGCGTGTTCAGCCTGTTCCCTCACATACTGGGCTTTCAGCTGCTCCAGTTCTCTCAGCTCAGCCTCCACTTCCAACCTGTGCACTCCACGTCGATTCTGAAGCAACTTCATGGGAAATGGATTCATATCACTGAAGGCGATGCTCATCAGCTTCCTGGAAGAGGGCAACTACGTGAGCCAAACAAGAAAAGGAAACCTGGTAACTCTGGCTGAACATACATTTGGGAGAGAAATATTCTTGGTTTCTCTCACAAACATCAAGGCAGAGTCTCCAAAATATAGCGGCTTTGCCGAATGTAGGTCCAAGCTCAACGTGTTTGTGCTGTTTTGCAAAAGGCCTCTCTTCCCTCCATATTTTAGATCACATTAACTCCAGATTTCCTGGGAAGCTTTTTTACATGTAATTAAATAAAGCTTCATATTAAACAGTAGCATCTGCAACAAACTATGATGATGCCAAAGTGACACCTGGGTGATGACACTATCTCCCAAATGCTGCCATTATGTACTTGCATCTTGCCATGAGGCAAATATGTACAATGCAGTATTTGTATGATGTCATCATACCAGTGTCATTGTTTGTTCTACTTTGCCACACCCTCAGAGACACCCATGATATTAGATGTTGGTGGTCAGTCAAACCACCAAAACACAGACACAGAGATTTAAGGATCAGTGATATCAAACTCAAGACCCATCAGTAAATATATTGAAATGAGGAGGAAAAAGGGCATTAACAAGGCCTGTTCATTTTATTGGTGCTCAGGCATCCTTTTCACATCGTACAAGTAGAAGCCCCTTCCTTAGAGTTAGTGAGTTTCCCATCTGACCACTGTGTTACTCCAAGGTTGGGCAACAACATGAGGAACTAGGGCTGGTATGGCTTAATATAGGAGGAGGGCCTCATTTTAGCCCAGTAGTCAGCCTGACGGCTTCCCATTTGCCTCAGTAATATGATATTTAAACTACATTATTTTATCCGTGATCTGTACCTGGGCTTGGATCTGTATTTGTATTTGGCTTCTAACAACATATTTACCTGCCATCACAGATAGTTTTGGTGAAAAAGCGAAGATACTGATAAAATTCCAGATTGTCCTGAATCTTCAATATTGCTTCTTCATTATATTTAAAAATTGCGAGAGCGTAACGGAATATCACCTGGGGCAAAAAGAAACTTGGTTGACTACCATGTAGTATATCATTGGAGGGGATGTAGTCATACCTGAATAATTTACAAAGATGTAAACACTTATGCAGGAAAGTATCGATTCAATAAGCATATTTGGTGTCCAGAAGATTGGCCTAAATGTCTAGTTGCTGGGAGATATATGAAGACACTTTGCTAACTTTATGGATGGATATGACTTTCTTACCTTTGCCCCTTCATAGAGGAAAGCATCCCAAACTCTGAAGAGAAGGTCACTGACAAGACTATCAACAAAAACCACCAGGAACCAGTTGAAGGTCACTAAGGACAGGTCAATTTGAAGCTGCTCCAAGTGAGTTGTCAGCCTGGGAAGCTTCTCCGACAAGATATCTTTGAAGACCCTTTGATCTACCTGGATTTGGCAAAACAATAGTGATAAGCATTTATATTAGAAAGACTGGTCTTCTTTTCCATGGTCTCATGGGTTGATGGCCCTTATAGGCAGAAAGATCTATATGGGAAAATGTGGTCCTTTAGATACTCCTGTCTGAAACCATGTTTAAAAATTCTTTCCAGCACTTTGAAACAAACACCTCTCTTGAATTGTACCTAAAGCTGACTAATGTCTTAGACTGTAGCTAATTCCAACATGATCATCTACAATATCTGAGATGCTTCTAATAGGTCTTGCCGCACTTTAAGTAATTCTTAAAATAACTTATTTTTCCCAATGAAAAATCCCATAATTGTCCTGTTCCTCAGCACAGAAGGGAGCCTCAGACTTACTTGTGAGCCTATTAATGTGTTGCTGTAGTAATCTTGAGGCATTAAATTCTTGGTGATATGAACTAGGCACCAGAAAGCTTCTTCTTCCTCTTCTAGAATCAACAAGGCAATGGCAGCTAGTCTAGGATGAGTAAGACACCATTGTAACTAAAGCAGGTGAACATACTAATGCACTAGACCTGTGACACTTCAGATGGTCACAAATCTGAATTTTCAATGTTGAAAATAACAACAAAAAATGCTGAAGAGTCAGAGGATTCTTCTAAAATTTTGGCCACATTTGAAATTAAGAAGTAAGAAATAGCAGGCACCTGTTCAATCCTTGGCAATAGCCGATGGTTGGATTTTGCCAAGAGAATGCAAGTAAAACTCTCCTGAGTTTGGGAATAAACTGGGAAGTTGGTGACATAAAATGTCTATTGTTGGGCAGTGTGCGATGCAGATCCAGTTCAATTTGCTGGGAAGCTGGATGCTCAGCAACTTCACACTTCTTGAGTAAATTGTGGTAATGGCCAGCAGAACGCATTTGCTTAACCCGATGGCTGATAATCCACTTCCATACCCTCTGGCGATGCGCCATTGGGACACCACAGCGCAATAAGCTTTTTAGCTCCGAGGAGGGAGTCAGTTCTCCAAGGTTATTCCATCGCTCAGAGAGAGATTTCTCTGTGGTCTCCTTGTTCAGATTACTGCATTTGATCTCCAGGGCTTGGATTTTGGACAAGAGCTTCCAGTCTGCAGCTTCATATTCAGGAACTGTCATAAACCCATAATCATCATATTGACTAAACAGTGGAAAGAACAGAATTAGGGAAATGACAAATTATTAGGAGTCTTTGGTGATGAAAATATGAATTGTCTTCAAACATTGTAACAATTTTTTGAATGTTAAAGAACCGGAGGCACCTTTTAGAGATACTGAAAGAAGCCTAGCATATGATCATGCACAGTTCAATCAAAAATAGTGCTGATAGGTAGATGAAAAGGCCATCTACTTTTTTTTTAGCTTTTACAATAACACACTGGGACCAAAACACTCTTACAGCCTCACTTAACAGCTGTTTTAATCCACAAATGCAGGCCAGCAGCTAAAGGTTTATTTTATGTTATCTTACCTTACCTTATCTTATTGCAAAAGTAGCATAAGGACATATAGCATTATCAGCTAGCCATCAGCTGAAGAATGAATCTGAAATTCTTGCTTCCAGCAACAGTGAGCCTGGTGCGACAACCACCATTCCAGTGGCATCTGCAGACTCTCATTGCTTTCATTAGCATGACTGAAGAAGTATTATGGCATTGCACTATAAGCTCCGCCCCTTTTGGAAGTGTGTGTGTGATGTTGCAACACATGTAGAAAAGGCCCCGATCTTGTTTTCATCAGACTGACCCCTTCCCAACCCCACTGAAGATAACACTGATCCACTCCACAGGCATGCCATGCCTCTTTCACACACGGCCACATCAGCAATTTACTTGACTGGGCTGAGCTGAATAGGAATCACGGTTTCTTCCTTCATATCCCACTGCAGCGCCTCTTCAATGAGTCCTTTCACCAGTGCCATGTGCTCTTTAGCCAAATCCGGCAGGCTTTGTAGCGTCCGGAGAAACATCAGGTACTTGCTTTCAATCTGGCAGTTGTGGGCTTGAAGATGGGCACACTGCCGTATGAAGAGAGAAAATGGTTGTCAAAATAGAGCCATTGTTACATCTGCCTCTTGGGTTCATTCTGAAGTCATTCCAATTTAAGTCTTTTTTAAAAGATAGAGCAACAGGCTTCTGATTAAAGTATAGACTATTGAAATAAATTGTTTGAGACAGGAATGTGATCTTGTTACTATAAATTCATGTATTCTGCTGTTCATTTGACTTGTATACCTATATATACCTATATATTTGCTCTTGTGTTGTTTTGCATGTTAATTGTTCAGGAGATGGGAATTTTTTTTCCATTAGTGTTTTCATTGCAAGAAATCTGCAATTCTATCAACCTTTTCTGAACTATGATTTCATGGCATTTTTGAAGAGAAGTGATTTTAAGACATTCTGGGATAAATAAGAGGAGGGTATTGCAAAGACCCCTAAGGAACAATTAATCTTTTTGTACACTGACACACACTCTTTTAGTTTCGACACATACGTTGTCTACTGTGGGAATTCTATCAACAAAAGCTAGTGCCAACCAACTTTAGGAGTAGTGAAAAAATTCTGCCCTTACTAATTTTTTCCCAAAAAGTAACAACTGCAGTATTTTACTTTTTCTTATAAGAATTTGGCAATCGGCCATTGAATTGGTAGCACCACTGGGTTATGGATTCTCTCTTTTCCAGTGGCCATCTCATCCAAGACAGCTTTTAACTGCTTTCCTTCATGTTGGATATCATTAACTGGTGATCCTATTCACATGTTAATTCATAGCATCATTGAGTAGGGAGGGACCTTATGAGTAGTCAGGTCCAGCCCCGAACTCAGTGTAGGCTCCTTGGTCATCTGTCAGAGCATCTGAGACAGATGACCATCCAGCCTCTGTTTGAAGATGGTGACTCATATGGTCAGTTTATGAGGCCAGGCATTTGATATGTGCAATTGATACTCATGCCTTAAGCACAGAATTCTGAGGAAAAAAACCAAAAACAAAACAGGTGTTAGCAGCTATCCACGTGTGGGTGTTTTCTACAATCATGAAGCTCCTACATCCAAGTATCTACTTAAGTCTCCATTGGGTTGTGCCTCTCTACCTAAATTTGGTCCCTGTCAGGGTTGCAACTTTTTAAAACTAAAAACAAAAAAACACTGAATTTGTTGTTCTTTACAACTTGTTTGGTTTTCAGTTTACATTCACATATCTATTAATATGATGTTTTTCGAAAGGTATGTTCTTTCTGACCACATCTTTCCCAAATATATGTTTTGCGCATATCTGTGAACTGGAAATGATAGCTTTTTAGCAGACTCCATCATTTATTGCTGACTGTGTTACAACTGAGATAATTTGGGTTGACTGTGGTAGCAACTGATGGCAGATTTCTTTTACTGATGTCTATTTACATCTAGGGAATTCTGAAATATTACAATCACACTGAACCAATCTGCACAAAACTGTGTTTGTGGGTAAGATTTTTTTTTTCAGATCTCTGAATTCACATGTGAAAATTGAGCCCACAGCTGGCCCAAGAACACAAAATTGGGATGAAGCCAATTATGTGGCCCTTCTCAAGCTGCATCATGTGAACAGCTACATGGCAGTGACATGAGAAATTAGTGAATAAAAAGAGTTCCTAAAGTTCTCCGTGTTCTGACAGACAAGAAGGAATCTTCTTATATATCTGAAAATCAAATTAAAAATGGAAGAAGAAAATCAGAACAATGATGTGGGTCAAATAGCCTTGCTTCTTACCTTCATCAGAAGGGTTTTTTCTCTCTGTGCCACTGTGCTCCATATTTTGGTAACCTGGTGGACTTCAGAGTTCAAAAATTGGTTCTGAGTCTTGTATGCCTCAAGATCATCCTGAGAAAAAGACATGAAAAGTCTTTTAAAATAACTCTTACCCAACTGAAATGCTCATGCAATTAGCTATATATTGGTGGACATTGGGATCTCAAGGAAGGAAGAAATGAAAGAAGAATCAGGCTCTTTTTATTTCTTTATAGTAACCCTTCCGTGGTTTCACAAATTGATCAAGAGCATTGCTGCCTAAAATGTAACATAAGCCTTCACTCTTCTAATGTCTTTGTAGACTTAGACAAACGCTACAGCCACAAAGATAAACAGAACGACAGTATTAATGTAACTTAGCCAATGGGAACTAAGCCCCATACAGTGGAGGACTCAAGGCAGATTCAGGCCTTCTCTGGCTTAGGAGCAATCAAACAAGAACCCCAACTCCTGTACAGTCCATCCCACACTCTTAGATCATCAACAAGGCATCATTTATGTGTCCTGTTGCAGATACATTAGACATTTATAATTAATTCTTTCTCTTTTAATTATGTTAAGATTTTAATAATCTTAATGATGTTTTAAAGTTTATTTTTAGTTTTCCTATTTGAATGCTAGATTTTTAAGCTTCTGAGCTGTTAAGGGAACGAGTGGCATAAAAATATTCTAAACAAATAAAGTCTAGGAAGCAGCAGACTCCCTTCTGAAACCATCTAACAGCTAGCTCAGGTTTTGAATACATTTTAACCTGATTAACAGTAAGGACTAGTTCCATCCAAGGAGGAAACAAATTCTCATGAAATGGTAAATATGTCTATAAATTGCAACAGCTGAAGATGAACCCCCACTACAGAGGGGGTTCTTTATGAGGGGAGGGGGAATCTTATCCCAAAACAACCAAGTCAGGATGACTATTAAGCTACAACTCTTCTTCCTGATGTAGCAATCTTTGTGTGGAGATTTGTTTTAAAATAGAAGATTATTTTGGCATGTGAGTCTCCACTAGTTATTTACAGTGATTCAGCCCAGAGGTTTTATCAGTTCATTTAAAATGATGCCTAAGAGTTCTTTCAATGAGAGGCTATGGTACAGCAGTCCTCACTTACTGACTGCAGTAAGAACTGGCAATTCTGTTGCTAAGTGGCACGGTCATTAAGCACAATGTCATGTGACTGTGCCGGCTTATGACATCAGTTCTGTCAGTACTGGCTGCAGTCGTTAACCAAATCGCCATATTATGTGTAATGTCATGTGACTACAATAAAATCAATCAATCAATCAATCAATCAATCAATCACCTTTATTGATTAGTCTTGCAACCATATCATGTGGCTACAACTTGCAACTTCCTGCTGGCTTTCTCATTGACTTTGCTTGTCAGAAGCCAGTTGTGAAAGTAGCAAATGGCAATCATGGAATGCTGCAACCATCATAAATGCGAGCTGGTTTCCAAGAGCCCAAATTGCAATCATGTGACCATGGGGATGCTGCAATGGTATCAGTCATAAGACTTCTTTTTTAGCGCCATAGTAACTTCAGACGGTCACTGAATGGTCAGTAAGCAAGGACCACCTATATTTGTTTTTTTCCCCTTTTTTTACATTTAAAAGACAGAAACAATTGAAGGTGAAAGAAGAAGAAAGAAATTATGAGCCAGTTGACTTTGTGGGCTTATTTGCAAAAGGAAAGTTTTTCTTCTCCTGAGTTTTCCAGAAGAATGTAAAAGGGTTTCTATTTGTACCTGCAACCAGAGAGACAAAATGGTCCAGGGGAAGCTTCAAAATTCAGTAATGTAGGTGGGGGAGATGAAAGTAGATTACAGGTGTTTTTTCTTTTATGTCAGTTCCATGAGTACTAAGTGAGTTTCTCCCATGACACACTCCCTCAGGCCAAGGCTATGCACCGCCAGTGCTAACAAATAAATAAAAGTTAAATTTGCATGAATAAGCATGCACTTGGTGCAAATTGTGGGCTTATCGCAGCTGTGCCACTCACATGAATGTTACAAAAATCATTATGCCATTTTCACTTACATGGAATATTTTTACGTAACTAACTATGCACAATGTATCCTAACTTACATAGATTTATTCTAGATTTCCCATTCATAGGGAAGAGCCAAGAACTGCAAAGAGCATCAGATTTTTTTTCTCAGGCCAGGAAATCTTATTGAACTGCATCTCTGGCTTCCAAGAATTAGGCAGGCATTGCCCACCAATTTAAACATGTTTTTCCTACTGTAATTGCTGCAAATTTGTTGTAAAATAAATATGAATCAATGTTTTTTAGGAGAATGAATTTGTTGCCCAATATTATATCCGGTGCTATTTTTAGAAGTTTCTACAGATATATGCAATGCACAAGCATGTCATTGACAAAACAACAAATGTGTGGAATTGTGAAAGGCTATACAGCCAAAGTGCAACAATACTTTACTGAATCTTCTCTATACTATTTGAGCCTAGTTGTGGCTTCCTCTCAGAGTACCTTTAGATGTTCAATCTCTTCCTGCTGCTTGTACAAGGTCTCAGCTGTGATACTGTCTGCCTCAGTAACGGGGTCATGCATCTCTCTAGTGAGCTGCTCTGTCAGCTTGAGAATGACTTGTTGCTTGGCTTGGTTTTTGTCCATCAAGATCTGCACGTGTTCTCTCAGCTCCTTGATGTGTTCCTCCTTCAAAGCAACCTCCTGCTCCAGTTCTTTCTTTTCCATTTCCAGCACTTGAACCTGTTTGTTCAGCTCAGCAATCTGCCTCACTTTGTGCCGCAGCAATTCCAGCCTATCTTCTTCCGTCGCTGTGACCAGATACTTGCAGGACTCTCGTTTCTCTTGCTGGGCTGCCTCCAGAGCTTTGTGGAGAAGTTTAACCAGTTCCTGTGGGAGAAAAAAGAAATGAAAGGACAAATCTATCAAAGACTACTAGATTGGGTAGTAGCGATGGAGGCAGTCCTCTGCTACAAACTAGGAGCCCAGGAGCAAGAATGGGAAAGAAAGGCTGCCCTGATCTTCCATTTAGGGCTTCTTAGGTACATCTGGTAGGCCACTGCTTGAGACAGAGGGCTTGCTAATTAAGTCTAGGCCAAATCCAGCAGGGCTACATTTGTGTTATCTTTTTCTCACTCTCATCACTTTGTAGGTCAACCCTTACAAAATGTCTCTTTAAATACAGAAAGAGGAACATAGATATAAAAGATGCAAGTCAAGATCCCCAAACATTTGGGGCTAGTAGCACATCTGGAATTTTGTCAGCATGTTTTAAGCATTCTCAAGAAAATGGTTGAAGTGAAAATGGCTGAAATGATGGGCATGGACAATAATAAGTCCCTTAATGGGAAACTGATGCAATTGTTTCCTAGCACCTCTTCCAGCCTCTCAGAATGCTCTCTATTATCTTTGTTTTTTCCTGAGCAATTGGGTAGATGCCTAAACAAAGCACCGAAGCCTGCAGGATCCAACATTTTGTTCTCTAAAAATGCCTCTGGGTCAGTTTGGAGTCCACACCACAGAGTTTGCTGGAAATAAATGACAAGCTTGAAGCTGATGCTTTGCTTTGCAGCATGCTATCTTCTTGGGGTTTTTTCTTACTTAAAAGAATATTTTTAAAAAATCAAGTGTAACAAGTAGTGTTGCCAATGCCAATCAAAGTACACTAGAACATCGTGTTGTGGACTGAGGTGTAGATGGATACAGTTCTTAGCTGTTCTGCAGACCTTCATCTAAAGTGAGGTGGAAAAAAATCATGGTGGCAGATTTGCCTTCCAAGGAACTTTGCATGATTAAAATGTTTTTTCATTCCCTACTTCTTCAGATACCACAGGCAAACTGACATAAAATAGTAGAGTAGCATATGTGCCATGCTGTGCCAAGAAGATGAAAAAAAAAAAGATATGGGCAAGATCTCCATGGGATTTTGAGCATAATCCAGCCAAAGCCATCACTGGGGTGATGTAAAGCTTCTCCTCATTATTATTATTATTATTTTGGCACAGTGATGGTTGGATGATTCCAAAAGACACTATAAATCTCTAGTGGCCATAAACCCAGCTCATATACAGTTTTAGGATTTTAGATTATAGTGTCAAGAGACTGTATATCTGACTTGGCTATTATAGGTCAACAAAACACAAAGTGAACTTCCCTGTTTCCTTGAATCACCTCAACACAATACAGCTGATTCATATATTCCCTATAGCCACTGGGCTTGTGATGTTCATATGATCTATCCCAGGGAGCCACTTCAAACTGACTTGCTGTTATATTAAATAACAACTCTTAGAAAATCTATCACAAATGTTGGGAATGTCCCCTTTGTTTGTTATACATGCAGCTCTTTGTGCAATTCTCTAAAAGCAACATCGCTGTTCCTTATTCAGTTTTGCACATTTTCAAGGTCATTGTTCACTTTATCAGAAACAAATGTTCATTTCAGAAGCCAGTAATCAGCTGACCTAACAAACCAACTTGGATCTCAGCTGGCTCATGATTTCCAAAACATTCATGTTGACTGGCAATTCTAGTTATTGTACTGTAATTCTAAGAGGCTGGGGAAAGCTACAGTAAAGAAAAATGTATTTTAGTAGCTCAGGGGTAATTTTCTCTTAAAAAGTTCCATTTCACTGAAACTACAGTATTTCTAAATCCTCACAGCACATGAGGCTACACTGGGCAGAACTGGTAGACTGAATCTTCTTTCATCCATGGTATTCTTACTAGCCATCTCCAAATCTGCAACTGAATAAGGTTTCTTCCCTTCATTCTTTTTAAGTATCCAGCTTTCATAGCGGTACATTAAAGGGGGAAAATTGTTTTAACTATTCTGATATGTTCAGTCATTGCAATGTCCTTCTTTTTCATGATCTTGTATGTCACTGCCCTCGTTGCTATGAAGAGCTTCTACCTCTCCAGCAAGCTATTCAAATAAATTCTTTACCACTTTCATTGCTTCAAGATAAATGGTAAAATCACTAAGCTTGTTGCTTGACATTACCTTTGTCTCCTTAATGTCTAATATTAACCTGGATTTGTCACTCCAGTTTTATTTCATAATGGGGTCTTCTAAATCTTTACTTTCAGTTAATGGAGTGATATTATTTGTGTACAGTAAAAACTTGATTTTTATGGACGCAATACAGTGGATTCTGAATGTAACAGGCAGAAATGTAGTTAAAATTTCAGCTGCAAAATATGTTTTTTTCTGAAGCAGTACTGATTACTAAGATCATTTAGATCATTTGCCTAATTACCTAATTGGCATTATCAATTTACGTCATTTTTATAATTAGACATATGATGTAATCTGATGCAAACAGTGTAATTATGTCAAGTGTGTAATCACACAAATGACGCAAATTACTTTGTTTTTTTTGTACATGTGTTCACTGTGAATATTTGTGAAAACATTAACAGCATAAATATCACTGTAAATAATCCTGAAAAAAAATCAGCTGTTCTTATTAAGGCCAATAATTAGTAATTAATATTTATTAAGGCTTATTATTAAGATCAATAATTAGTCTTAATATAGTCCATGTTCTGGCCTGAGTGTATGGTTTAAGACCTTGCTGTAGTCAAACTGACCACAACTTGAGGTAGGGGCAGTGGAAAAGTTTCTGGAATTCTTTAAGGAGGATAGAGCAAACATACTAGCCCTGCCCTTTTCTTGTCACCTTCCATGTGCAGAAGGTGAATATCTGCAATGGGGAGCTTAATCTATCCAAAGAGGTTCTTCACGCAAATGAGGATTTGGGAAAATCAGGTTTCTCAATTGGTGAAAAGTCTCCATAGACAGAAAGGCTCTCCTTGGGAGATACTACCCAAGGAGGGAAGAGAGGAGGATAGGACTGGAATGCTGGTTGAACAATGCTAGAAGTTCTAAGTACTGTATATGTGCCTGGGAATAAGTAGCACTGGTAGCAGCAATTTTATTTCAGCGAGACTTCCTACAGAATTAGCAGATGTACCTTTTCTTCTACTTGCAGCCTATCCCTCCACAGCTCATAGGAAGTAAGCTGGGCAAATAGATCCTTTCCAATTACACATCAGCCTATGTGTACTTAGATGAGAGTGCCACTGAATTCAATAGTATTTATTTCAGAGTAAGTATGTAATCTGATCCCAGATTGGCAGTTGGTGTCTGTGTGTGCGCGCATGTGTGAGAGAGAGTAGCTTGCATGTGAGATAATGATTTGTGTTCATATATGTAGATGGGGATCAATTTATTTTAAAATTGGGATGCCTTATTTTTATGGCAATGACTTGTAATTAGTATTCATTCACTCGCACAATTAATATTAATTAATTTTTTAGTTTGGGAACTGCTGTATTTCTGGAGTGGGACTTCTGGCCAGTGTGTTGGGGGGAGGAGGAAATCTTCCAGGATTGTATTCAGAGGGAATTGACAATTCTGGTGGATAAGGCAGTGCAGCTGAACTATGTATAGGGTTTTTGACATGTTTGTAACTATTTTATCTCTCTAACCTTTTTTTTTTTTTTTTTTTTTTGAGGAGTCAACATAAATTTAAAATCGCCTTCATTTTGGAGGAATACATTAATTACATGTTGGTAAAGCATATATTGATTCTCAGCAAAAGGATGATAAAAGGTAATATGCAAGCTAAAATTAGAATTAAATACCCACTAAAGTGCTCTTACAAGATATGTGTGAACACAGTCACTATAGTTTGTAAATCATGACTTATGACTTAGCACAATGTGTGAACCAAAGCAAACCATAGCTTAGTGTGAGGCACGGACGCTAATGAATGAATTCATTTTCTTAAAACAAAAGTACTGTTAAAGCATTTAATGACACTTAGCAGCTTAAAGGATCAATTTGGAGCTTATTTTGTAAAAGCTCCTTCCTTTTTTTCTTCTATGAAATAATCAAGAACAAGACACTTTTTTCAGCAGATGTGCAGGAAATGTGTCTCAACAGAGAATTTTGGCAGAGGAACTACTGAATGCAATATTTTCCAAGGTTATCTCCTCTTTTAACATTAAGTTGAGCATGTAAAAGAGAAGCCCAACAATTTATTACGGGAACAAATCAACTCAGTTTGATATTCTAGGAGTCCTTCTGTAGCTTCTGATATCTGAGACTGTTGCTGGATTAAGAACACCAGGATGAATAACTGATTTTATATTTTACTGGTTTTATGTATTACTTTTATTGGTTTTAAGTGGATTGTTATCAAACACTGGGAATCCTTGTAGAGTTGTTGATATATACACATACCAAAATGAATAAATAACTAAATCTGTGAGCTGTAACTATCTGGGAGTTAGAAGATTGTATAATATTCCAGCCAAATACAGAACAAGTTTTTTCTACTAGTCTGATTACAATAACCTCATTTATTAGTGACTGGAAACCCTTTGCTGAAGAAAGAAAAAAATGAACTTGTGATTTATGGGTTTCACAATTAGAATGGAAAGAAAGAAATTATGATGTAATCTTAGAGAGAGATGGTAAAGTATAAATGGTGTTAAGAAGATCAGAAACCACTTCTTTATAACCTTTTCTTCTCTTTTCTTTCTTTTTCTTATTTTCTTTCTTATCTATTCACTATTTTGCTTTGTTTTTCATTAATTTTGTCTAAAATTTGTATTGCTTTTATTTTGTTAAATTACGTTTCTTTAATAAAAATTATTTAAAAAGTTTTTTTCTACAGAACATACATTTGGATGCAATATTTTTAGGGGGGAAATTGCTTCATGGAGCATGAAAAAAAATATTGTGAATTTTTTTTTTCACAGTGCCCCTCACTCCATTAATGTAAGATTTTCATCCTTCCCTCCTTACAAGGTATATACTGTTTTCCCCTTTATTGTCAATATTATGCTCCTAAACAACTGTCAGACTGATTAGATTCACAGTGACAGACCCCAAATTATTTAGGAATAGCTTTGCGACTAAGTTAGAATTTGAATCTGGATCTCTCCTCTCCTACCTAATTATGTTGCTGCACCTAGCCAACTTAAAAAGCTAAATGAAGTCCCAAGCTATAGGCTAGACTGGGAAGTTGGGAAAAATCCTACAAGAAGGCAGTGACAAACCACTTCCACTATCATTAAAAAGGCTTCATATCCGTGGGATCAGTAGGAGCTGTCCTTGACTCAAAGGAAACTTTACTGTTACCTCTACAATCTTAACCTAACCCAACCTAATCCAATAACACATTGCCATTGATTGATCAATTATATGCCATCAAGTCAGTATCAACTGTTAGTGGCCTCATAGATACATTTTCTCCATGATAATCTGTCCTTAAATTGGGCCTTCAGGTCTTCCAATGGTGCACCCATCACCACTGTAACTGAGTCCACCTTGCTCACATTCCCATACATTACCTCAATATGATATGGACGTGTGGGACTTCTGGGGGGAAAATGGCAAAATGAAGACAGCTCTGCTAAAAGCAGAGCCGGCGACCACAGCAGAATGAAGAGCCGGAGAGTAGACCCCTTAAAGTTGCACCCAGCACGTGGACTAACATCTTTGAGTTTTGGTTAAAACTTGCTATTCTGCCTGTACGTTTAGCCCCATTTGTGCTAACCCATGTCCTTATCTTGAAATGGAAAAAAGGGCTAGAGGAGAAGCTGAGTGACTGTGGCTTTTCTCCTCACATGTTAATAACAAACCGTGTAGAACAAATTGCTTCTCTTCTTCTCGGATTTGTTAAACGCCTACAATCTGAGTTCCCCTCTTTTATGTTACTTCTGCACCCAAACACCATGAAATATCAAAAAATTATCATTTATATAATACATCAAATATGCATACTATTAAGAAGAAATGACATGCTGTTTCTTTTATACTGAAACTCAAACAACTTGCAGCCTAGCTGACTAAATATATTTATCAATGAATGATGCCAGTTCTATTTACAAGCTAGAATATGGTAATCCAAGAACTTTCTTTCAGATACTTTTCCAGTTTAACTTTGCCTTCCATTTGCCAACAACCTTATCAGCATTATCATTATCAACAACCTTATCAGCATTATCACTAGATGAGCTAGAAATGTACCGGAAAACAATTTCTAGCACAACATTGTCTTATATATGGCAGGATACTTGATTTAAATGTTTTAGTTGATCTAAACTAAATATATATTTGAAGGGAAGGCTTACCTTCTGAGATTTTACTTCCTCTGTAAGGATCAAAACTTGGTGCTGAAGAGAAGCTATTTTCTCCTGTTCTGCTCCTTCAACAAAATAACGGAAGCTGCTATTTGCTTTTTTGAATTTTCGGAGTGTTGGTGGCTTTAGCCTCATTTTTGTGTCCTTCTGCATCTCTGCCATGACTGAAATGAATATAAATGATAGTGAATAATCTTCTTGCAATGGAAGATGTCAGGGTTATATTCTGAGAAACTGGTAGATTAGCAGAACGTTAGTATCTGCTCTAGATTTGGAAAGTCACAGGATTTATGATGAATACAGGGCAATCCTCTGCATGTTTATCAGAAAGTACATTCCAGTGTATTCAATAAGACTTATTTCCATTAATGTCAAATAAAATTGAAGGCAAAGTTAAATAATTAATTTGCATTAGATTTAACCCTGGCATAAGTCCTACTGGATTCAGGAGGATTTATTTTTAAGTAATCTTAAGATAATGTAATTATTTTTGCTGTTTTTTGTTCATCTCCCACAGTTTCTCTTCATTAATCTACTTCATAATACAATAGCAAAATCTAACAGGAGATGCTTTTTCTACATTTTCACAATGCAAAGTCAAGTACCTGTATCCTCAGTTTCTCCTCTTAGGTGCTCTTCATCAGCAATATTTTCAAGATTATCCTGATTCCCCACAAAATTACCACTACTGTCTCTTCGGTTCTGGCGGCTGCCACATAAGTTATGCACTGTGTTTCTGAAAGTGGAGAATCACACAGAAGTGAACAGAAATGCTAATGCTTAGATCTTAAGTCTAGATCTCGCTACAATGACAAAGCGTTTTAGAGTGCACGTGGAAACTCATGTGATGGAACGTTCCTTCAAACTGAAACCCAAAATTCTCTGCAGACAGAAAAACAGCATTCCAACCCCCCACCCTGCCCCCCGCCCCTTCTCTCTGATATACTGGGTTTCTGAGTGTAGTAAGGCTACCATATCTGGGCTGCAAAATCCAACTAAGCCCCAGATGGCAACGAAGATATAGGCCACCATAGCTGAGCAGAAAATGCCAGGTCTTTGCAATCAATTTGTGGCTGACCAGATTTTTGCAGCCCATATGTGGTAGCTGTAATATGCAGAGAATATTTTTGTATAGTGAAACCCTAAATCAACATGAACTCCCACCTGGCATGAACAGTTAAAATATTCAACTGTTACAATAATTACAAATGCCAGTTTGTGTAGCAACTGTGGTTTGGTTTACTGAGATGGAAGGATTATAAAAGATTATAGATTATAGCAGGAAGCCAAGGTTCGAAGTCTTTCTGTTTTCTCAACTTCATCTGCTTTTAATACCAGAGAAGAGAAAGAATAGTCACAGTAATTGGTGTTAGGTTTAGTTGTTTAGGCTTAAACACCATGAAGAACTGAAGAATTAAGCAAGTATACTTGTTTTATATTATTTCTTATAACTTGACCAGTAAAAGAGAAGCAAAGTTCAGTACAGCTACTTAAATCTGATTCAGCAATATTTTTCATTTCTGAGATTTAAAACAGAAGCAATCATACACTTTCAAATGCAGCATATGTTTACAGTCTTAAGTATTAGAAAACACTTCCTGCTCCACTTGATAAATAAAAGTGCTCATTAAACTATACATGTACTCTGCAGCTAACATTTCACTCTGCTGTTGGATTATGGTATAAGCAAAGTCCAAATGAATCAAATATTAGAGGATGTTCTCCATTAATATCTACATGGCTAGTTTTGTGCAAGACAGCCAGTATGGTGTGGTTGTTAAGGCACCAGGCTAGAAACCAGGAGACTGGGAGTTCTAATCCCGCCTTAGGCACAAAGCCAGCTGGGTGACCTTGGGCCAGGCACTCCCTCTCAGCCTTGGTAAGGAGGCAAGGGCAAAGTACTTCTGAAAAACCTTGCCAAGAAAACTACAGGGACTTGCCCAGGCAATCACTAGGAGTCAAAAACTGACTCAAAGGCATGCATACACACACACACACACACGCACACACACCCCTCTACTACTACAAGACTGCTACAAGACTGCTAAGAGACTTACTACCAGCCATGGGGAAAAAGGAATCCTGAATACCACGAGGTCTCTATCTAGGCAATGCTAACAGAGGCACCAGAGCGTGTCCTCTGTCTCCCCACCCAGCTACTGATTACTTTAGTCAGTTGAGAAGTGAATAATAGTGGATGGAGCTATTCAAGGTTGCACAGGGAAGGCAACTGAGTGACATCTTACAGATTATTACTCTACTATAGAATACATGACTACAGCCTAAATCATGCTTACTATCTATAAATAAATGACAACGCTGTGCTTTCCTTTATCTTTTAAATTAAACGTGTTTATCTACAAATGCATATTAATTAATAATTTATATTGTGATATTTTAATTATTAATTTATAATAATAACTTTCATTTTATGTGTTAACATGTAAAATAAATGTTAAGAACTAGTTTGGTGTAGTGATTAAGGCACCAGGCTAGAAACCGGGAGATTCTGAATTCCAGTCTTACTTTGGGCACAAAGCCAGCTGGGTGACCTTGGGCCAGTCCCTCTCCCTCAGCTCTAGGAAGGAGGCAATGGCAAACCACTTCCAAAAGTCTTGCCAAGAAAATTGCTTGGACCTGTCCAGGCAGTCACCAGGCATCCAGACTGACTTGAAGGCATTCCGCCCCCCCTCCCCCCCCGGCAAAAGAACCGCTCGCCATGTCTCACATATATACAACAGAATACCGGTGCCTGTTTCAAGCACTGATTTGAAGCCCAATAAATGTGGGTGAGTATGGCTTCCATCACCTCTGACAACTTCCAGAGGGCACCAAGTTGAAGAAGGTGAATGTTTTACATATCTGATCAGACTGGCTTTTGTTGCTGTAAACTGATAGCACACAAGGACATTTACTTGTACTTGAGACGTCAGCAAATTAACATAAGTTAGTTTGCTGAAAAATATTTAGCACGGTTACTTTTCTGGAATGTAAATAGATGAAAGAGTTACTGTATTTCAATCCAAGGATGCTTGAGAGAGATGTTCTGCAGAGCGATAGAAGTCGATGGTGCTGGTAGAGAAGCTGCCTTTATGCCAACTACATCATCTGTGGGAGTTTTCACAAGGGGTAAAAAATCGTGTTCTGCCTCAGCTACAAAGAAAGAGATACAGCTTAACAGCTGGCAGTCAGGCATGCTAAATCTATAGTTCCCATGGCACAGCAACAACCCGCAAGGCGTTCTCAATTGCCTCTTGTGCAAACACTGCCCTTTGCCTTGTAACCAACCACTTCTCCTTCAAATCTGTAGACTATAAATAGAGAGACTCTGGGGGAAGGGGGAATCCTGCCGCTGATCTCCATTCTCCTAGGGGGCAGACTGGGTACAATCCAGTAATTTAAGGTGAATTCAATGTTGGCCAGTTCTCAGGCTGTCTTAACTTCCTACTTCAAAAGGAAAGAAACAGCATGATCTGCAACTTACTTAAGGACCTCTAAAAATATGGTTCTTGGCCATCTAGAAGTAACTTGCACTTTTCTGTCTTCTGTTGTCAAATTGGCCTGCTGCAGTTGGGCAACCTATGCTCAGCCTGTGCCTGATGACAAAGCAGGAACACACCCATCCCCCTGTTACTTTGTTCCCAACAGCTGAAATACAGAAATTCTCTTTTCATTGTGTTGATTACACTGACATCCTCACTTCCCACAAAATGGGGCCTAACAGCTAACACCAATCATTTAAACAGTATGAAGTTTAACAAAATACAGCACAAGAACTAAGGAGCCTAAAATGGAAAAGGACAGAAAGTTGGTAAACCAGTGATCAAAACTTCATTAATTCAAGGTTTATTATAACACCTATGAATGACAAATACATAATTCAGAATCCAAAATCCAAATTATAAATATTGACCTCTCATGATAACTTGAAATCAGTTTCAGGGCATACCACATGTACCCAATATGTGATTTTACATATCTCCTTCCCTCAATTTGGAAAACTGCGAGCACGTTGATTGGGCCAAGGCATGTGGAACTCCTGTGGCATGAACACCTATTTCACAAAATGTATCCGTGTAAGGGAAGGCAGCATGGAGCTTGAGTATTGTGGGATGTGGGACTGAGAAAGACAGGGCAGGTATGACCCCAGCTGTCTATTGACAATAAACTGGGGACAACTTGCATTATGTTTGTAGAAGGCCTTTTGCTTGCAAACATATATGGACCAAGATTGAAGGAGTATGTTCAGGATGATGGATGATGGACTAGTAATCAGAAGAGAAGAGGAAGAGAAGGAGGACTGGGAAGAAGAAGGGCAACAATAACAACTTTTGCAGCAAATATACGCATTTAGAATTCTTATATGATGGAGAGCTGTAGGTAGGAGGAATCAAGCCCCAAGCTAATGGCCTCATCTTGATCTCCATCAAGGCAAGTAGACGTTGAACAAATCAGGAGCCACTGCTTGGCCTTCCATTCATGTGGAACACTGAAGGACTCATTCTGCAATGCTATTTTATTTATTTTCTTTAATAATATTATGCTGAACTGATTACAGCATGAAGGGGAAAGATATTGAAATACTATCAAAATTAAAGGAAGGAAGGAAGGCAGGCAGGCAGGCAGGCAGGCAGGCAGGCAATGATAATACCAAAAGGGGTGGAGCCATCTTTTTCAGCCTTTTTATTGGGGGATGAAAGCAAAATTAGGAACAGGATGCTTTGGGAGAAAAACACTCTCACGCTATCCCTCTTCTAAACAGGCCAAACTTGTGCTGATACTCAGCACCACAGTCTGGTGGCCTGCTAGGGGATCAGAAATAGGGCGCCACCACAGGCAGTCAAGGGACCAGGAGCTGTCTACCCTGGCCTACATAGCCTCTAATGAAAGTGCTGCCTCCTCTTGCAATTCAAGACCAAGCTATTATATTGTTATTACTTACTGTTGCTCCACTGGGCCTCATCTATGGAAGGAAAGGATGACACGGCTTCAACAAAACCCTTAGCCTGATTATTACAGAATTCCCAGCGTTTCAGCTGCAACTGTTGTAGCCAATACATCATGGCTTGTTTGTTAATAGCCTGTAGTTCAATATAAAATCAAAACAAAAGAGAAAAGAAGTCAAGATATAGTCTTTGTAATTCAAGTAGTTAGTGACTGAAGTAGTCTTTTCCAAAATTGTTGCTCTTCAGATGGGTTGGGAGTGCCACTCCCAATGTTCTTGTTTATCACTAGCATGCTAAACATTTATTGTCCTAAGATTTTTTAAAATCTGATTTTCCTGGAGGGAATATATTTATACACGAAGCAAAAAGTTACATTTGTTTACATACTATGTCATGTTTCATAATCAATCAATCTATCTACTGAGACTGTTTAGAGGTAAGCTTATTGCTTGCCCAACAATGTAATGCTATTCTCAAAAAAAGATATTACTCATCTTGTACATGGTGGGGTGGGTTTTTTTAATAAATCTTTTCAAGCATAGCAACTAGCCAGATCTTCTCAAGCCATATTTGAATACAAAGTTTATTTAAATATTCTAGCACTCAGTGGGAATTTCTTTAGCTACCACAAGAACATAATCAGTTTCTTGCTTCATAATGTTTTATGTAGCAAATTTAAACTTGGAGAGTTGAATCCTTTGTTTAGCCACTTCATCAAAAACATCCTCCCAAGATGCTGAAATTCATATTAATTGGGAATTTAGGAGCTGAAATCTTAACATATTGGAGGTTAGAGAAAGCTGGCTTAGAAATACAGCTTTTTCTGCATTGGCAAGTCTGAGGAAGCCACCAAAATCTATGCAAAATCTCAACGTTTTGGCGGCATTTGGATGATAAAAATCTAGTCCACAATTTTTGCAAGAAAGAGCTCTGTCAATCTCTGGCTATAATCCACACATGAAACTTCAGAAGAGGGAAAATTATTACTAATTACATTCTGCAGCTTGCTTTCTTGTTTTTATTTTTCAGACCATATTACACTGGTCTTGTGCCAACTGTACTAGCTGCTGATCTGCTTTTCAATTCAAGATTCTGGAAAATGCTTTATAAGCCTTAGTTGGCTTAAAGTCAAGATATCTGAAAGCTGAAACCTTTTTAAAACTGCTTGGCTTTTATTTATTGGTTTGTTTGAAGACCAAAGATTCTAATTCTACTCTTAACTGTTTTCTTGCTTTCTTGTTTTTGGAGTATTTTGCTTATAAAATGCACTGGGGCCACTGCAGGCAAGAGGGAAATGTTTTATAAACAAATAATGTGTTAAAGCTAAAAAATTTGACTTTTAAAAAATTGACATGCAAAAGATGCTAAAAATTGGGGACGGGGAAGAGTTCTGAATGCTATTATACATCACAGTGGAATATTTTCTTTAAGAAAGTATTTGTTGGAAATCATGCGTAAGGCAATTTCCTGGAGACAAAAGCTTTGTCCTCATCACAGAGCATTTTGAAATGGGAACAAAAACATGAAGCTCACTCAAGATCCAAAAAACACGGAACTCTTTTAATATGCCATTGTGATTTAATTCTAATTGTCCCCACTACTTCAGCATCCATGATAAAAGGTTTAAGGACAGAAGACTGAAATCCTTATTAATCGTATGCCAGTTACAAATAGATGGAGCTGCATGAACTGCACTCGATAAATCCAGATTTTTTGGTGCTATAAACAGGAACAAAAGATACGCTGATTTATATTTCTACTATAAATCCTCCCAGGTGTTTAGACATAGCTCTCCTGTGGACTTCAGTCCCAATTTATGCTACCAGCCGCAACATCAGCCCCCCATCTCCCCTGCATTTACATACCTTAAGAATAAAGTCTTTGATGGGAGTCCTGATTTCAAAAATACCTTCATCAGCTCCCACTTTAAGATCAAAACTCGCAATAGAAATCTCTATGCTTCCCAAAGGGTTAATATCTTGTGCTGTCCTGTAGTAAAGTAAGTGGCACTTATTTTCATCATAGGAAAACCAGCGTGACTTCCAGGTCCTGATTGATGCTTTAGGAGAACATTTATATAAATAGCCACATAGTTTTTTCTTAGGGGTTTCTTGGCCAGGTTTCAGATCAGCATTTTCCCAGTCCTCAGGGCAAGGAGATACATCTCTGATGACATAATCACTGCTACTCCCAGCATCTTTAATTTTTTCCTCTGGTAACATGTTTGATGACCCAGGTACAAGACCCTCTCTGTCCTCATTAGCTGATTTCATGTTTCCTTGAACAGCAGGATGATAGAATACTAATGGCAAAAAAGAGAAAAGAGACACAGGCTAAGAACAGTAAAGGATAACCAAGTACATGCAATAAGACCAGTCACCTAAAATTATCTGAAATTCCAAATAGAACATATTTTTCTTAGTGCCAAAATACAGGAAAGATTTTTCCATTTGCCTTACTTAAATGAATGGGTGTTATTCATTCTGCTAAAACCATAATTAAATAGTAAATCTATTTTTTAAATCTATTGTTGACTGATACTTTTATTAGGACCAAGGAAAATGGCTCAAATGTGCACGTTTTTGAATTCTCCAGAACTCTTTTTGGCCATGAAGTTATAAAATGCATAGGACAAGAGGATGTAAGTATTCCCTTTCTGTTAATTTCCTTCTCTTGCCAACAAGTTTAAACAAAACAGGAGTTGAACTTTGGACATTCATAAGATTACACATAATGCAATGGAGGCACATTTCAACAGAATGTAAAGTTGTGACCACAATGACTTTGAATAATCACTCTTCCCACTACAGCTCTCTGCCTTCTCCAAAGCTATGACACTTAGCCTCTGGTCACCAAAAGGCTGTCCAGCCCTGTCTTAAAATGTACCTGAAGAGTTTTTACCAGAAACAGAATTGGAAAAATCCTGTCCCATCTACTCTGAAAGTAATATAATAGGAACTAATAACATTAGTCAAACATCAAGGTTTGCACAACTGTTCGTCTTCCACTATCAACTTTGTTATATAATTTTGTGTTAGACAAACATGCCAGTCCCTATGCAAAAGAATGAATGAACGCAAATGGAGGCCTCAAAAATGTCCCAAAACTAGTAGGAAAATAGATTCAGCAGGAAAATAGTAGGTCCATCTGATCACTTTGCTACTCAACTTAAAAGAGAGATCCTAGAACAAAGCACCTTCAGAAAGAAATTATAGCATGCATTTTCATGTCTAGTTTCATTTTGACTGTATAAAACAGGCTGCATGAAACACCTGATCTAAATCCAAAGAAGGATGGAAGGAAGGAAGGAAAGTAGGTAGGTGTGGTAGAAGAAAGGGGAAAAGGAATGCTTCCATTTTTAAAAAAAATTATTTTGTTCATCTATCACTGTCTTTGCGCCTATCAGTAGCACAGGACTCAGCAAGTTTATGCTCCTGTAATAATTCCTCATCTTACAAAAGAAAGAATACATTTTTGTCTGGAACTATGATGTCAAAAAAGGCATTGCTTTCCTGGAGCCTGTATTCAAGATGAGACCAAAAGACACATGTTGTAGTACCAATAAATTACAGTACTGGATTACAGCCTGCATTTAGCAGTACTGCTGAATTCAATGGTTGATTAAATCACTTCCAATTCTATAATTCTTTACAAGTGTTAATTTATTCAGAAATGCTTGCATGATTGGATTGTTTAATCTTCAATTACTGCTGCCAAGAAGGATTATTTTGCATGGGTTTAGTTCTAATTGTATTCTCACCAATTAAAGCCAAGGGGATCTTTTTTTCACTGTAAATCCTGCAGCCTCAGGCAGTGAATGAACATTAAAATGAATAGAGAGAAGAGTGAGAATGGCTGGATCAAACTCTCATCCCTTCACGGGGGCCCCACGAACAACAGAAAATAAAAGGAACCAATCTGCCTACTTCTTTTAAAGCATAATTTGCCGTAGGATAAATTCTGTACTTTGTATTACACCTCTCAACTCACCCTACCTCTCAGGGTTGCTGTTGGGGGGAAGCTCCCGGAGAAAAGTCAGGCTATAAAGCAAAGCAGAACAACTCGAGTCCTCGTCTTTTTTCTCACACCGCGTGACTGCACATCTCTTTGGCCGCTCCGGCGTCACCTGCTATGCCTCAGTGGCGCCAAGCCCAAGAGAGTAGATGCCGTAAGAAGACGTGCGAGTGGTTCAGGTGAGCAATGCGCGGCCAGCCACCGCTGCTCCTACCGAGATTTCAGGGATGTGCGAGGGCGCACGCCTCTGCTCGCCCATCCAGGGGCGCGCCCTCCTGAACTCAAGGAAACCGCTTCTGCATAACGCGCGTCCCGAGAGTCCACACGAGCCGTTCCCCCAAGGAAGCCAGTGCTGCGACCGGCTCTTTTTACCTCAGCTCAGCCTGCCCCCGGACCTCCAGGCAACAACGCTCACAGTCGCCCGAGCCGTCTCCTGACGCCCGGCACAGCTGCTTCCTGGCGGGGCGGGGCGATGCCAGGCTGTCCCGGCCTGGCAGGCTCGCAGCAAGCGGAAAAGGCAGCGAGGAGGCTGCCTCGCCCAAGAATTCTTCCCGATCGCTTCGTGGTCAGGAGCTCCGCGTGCTTCGAGTTGAATCGGCGTTGCCCGACGTAGGAGTCTGCAGTCTTCCTCCCTATTCCAACTATTTCAAGAGAGGCTTCACTGTGTATTTTTGCACTGAGCAAAATACAGTACTGGGTGGAACTGGATGGCGCCAAGGGCCTCTTCCAACTTTTATGATTCTCTGATTGCAACCTCGGTTCCACCAGCTAAAAGAGCGGGTGAGAGCAATCGGCAGTCCCAGAAAGTATTAAACCCTATCGTAGTCCGCCCACCTGCACCCTCTTATGGCTGTGAAGAGGGGTTGCGTTAAAAATCGGAAGCAGGGTTTCCAGAGCGTCCGCGCTTAAGAAAAAGGACGTTTTGATACCGCACAACCCACTGAATCATAAGCTAGCCAGTCACATTTAGCTCCGTAGGTAAACCTTTGTTATGGTCTTTGACCAACGTGTACACGCATCCGTATACATATACATACATACTTTAGTCTCATATTTTGAGTGTTCCCAGTCAGCATATTTAGTTTATGGTTCAGTCTGTTGTGTGAACTGAGAAAACTGAGTTAACTGAAAAGCTTGAATATATGTGGCATGAGAGCATAGATTTTAAGTTGTCTCAATCAGCTTATGATTAAGATTTCACTTTACTACTGTGCAGCCTGTTAATAGAGATACTGAGCTTATTTATTTAATAGATTGATATCCTGCCTTTCTTCCAAACGTTCAAGGTTCCTTTCATTTTATCTCAACAACAATCCTGTGAAGTAGGCTGACTGAGAGAGTGCAGCTGGCTCAAAGTCCCCAGTGAGTCTGGGTGGACTTGAACTTCAGACCTTATCCTGTCCTCACCACTCCACCACATGGGCTCTCAATGACTTCCTCCAGTTCTAGGGTTCTGTTATATTTATTTGATTTTTAACAGCTCTATGATGCCTTTCCCTAAAGCAGCATACAGTGATAAAAACAGTTATAAAGAGCAATGTGCGATCAAAATCAAAATAACATTTTATTAATGTTTGTTTTATACTACTAGCATCCTCTTCATTAAAAGCAGTTTGAAATAAAAGCATTTTAAGGGCCCTCAAAAATAAAAGTGAGAACCCATCTCTCAGCAGATAAAGTGCCATGGATAAAGAGCTACGGTCAGCTCTGAAATCATTTCACCCCAGACCACCTTGCTCATACATTACACTGTTATGGTTTGTTTAATGATAATTTATTCCATAAACAGCAACTGGTAGGTTCACACAATGAGACATAAACCATTGTTTACTAACCACAATGTCTGGATTCACACATTTAACCAAAATAAACCATATTATGGCTTAGTGTAATGTGTAAATCCAACCATTTCTCTTCTTTGCATTGTGAGAAAGATCTGGGATTTCCCTGTTTTGCTCGCTGTAGGAAAGTATGTATCAGATGAATGTCTAATTCTCCTTGGAAGGATGACCCTGTTCATTTATTACTGGAAGAAGTGTGGTAGCAACTTTTCAGACTAGCAAATTTCATTAAAAAGCAGATACTTTCAAAGTTTCTGCCTTTGTCTTTTAATCAGACTATTGATTTTGGGCTACCAGACTAACACAGTTCTCCTTCTGCAGTACAGGAGTGTGGATTTATGCTGCACAAATTTGGATAACTTAAAACACTTGCCACAAGAATGTGCCCAACACACAATCTAGAAATCACTGGTTGCCAGAGATGAAACTATGTCTAAAAGAGACAAGCTAGCCTATCATTCATCAGTTATCATTACTTACTTGATATTCTATATGCTCTGAATATTAGTCTTTTTCGAATGTGTTACTCCCTTTCATTCACTCAACTAGCATTTAATCAAAGTTAGCTCTGAAAATCCATTTTTTTTCAATACTGAACATATCGATAATTACATTTTGCATTTTTTAACAAAGGAAAAACGCAAAATCACTGTTAAAAGTAGCTGGGTTTCACTGAGATGCTGTAATATTATCCTGCATTAACATTCACATTAAAGACCGTGGAACGGAGTCACAAAACCCGGAGGAGACCTCGAAGCGTCCTTACGTAAATCATCATGGTCCTCGGCTGGACGCGCGTTTAGTTAGTGGCTCTGCCCTCACCCAGTTTGCCTTCAAAACGTCACTGAGCATGCGCAGCTGAACAGCCGCGCTGCCCTCATTCTTTTTAGCTTCACAGGTTCACAGAGCATGCTCCGGACGGCCTTTGCCCAGACAGTGGCTTTAAAGATGGCAGGCGTGCTACGTCTCTAGTTTGGTTGCACGCGGGCAGTTGTTGCAGGGAAAGGGAGCGTCGCTGTCAAGAGTTCGGAGGTATTTTCCTCGTCTCATTTGCGGATTTTGATGTAACCTACTTTTATCAAGGGGCAAAGGGAAGATAAAATGTTTGGACCTTTATTTAAGGATTCATCTTTTTTTGAATAGCATGGTCAGACTTCAGAGCAGTCATGGAGGGTCGTGTTCCAGCCACTGCTTAATCAGTGTTTCTCAACCTTGGCAGCTTTAAGAGATGTGGACTTCAACTCCCAGAATCCCCCAGCCAGCATCCTGGCTGGGGAATTCTGGGAGTTGAAGTCCACACCTCTTAAAATTGCCAAGGTTGAGAAACACTGGCTTAGCTCTTTATACTGTTCAGCAATGAATATATTAAGCTTTTAAGATAGGCAAAGTGGGGTGAGCAAAATGCAAGAATTATCTTGCTCTGTCTGCTGAAAGAGCTCTTTAGTTCAGTACTCCTAAGTGTTTTATTTCTGATTGTGTGTTCTGGTGAGACTGGTTTTTCCAGGAATCCCCCAAGCAGGGCAATAGCCTTTTTCTGTTATTGGTTTCCAACATTAGGTGTTCTGAGATACACTGCTGCTGTACATGGAAGTCCCTGGCTCCAGAACCACATGCCTCGTGTTACTGAGGCAAATTAAACAAAACCAGCCAGCACAGTCCTTGTAGCTGTGCAGTTCTTAATCATTCACTGGGGTCATTCATAATGGTGCTAGATTATGATTATTAAATTGTTATATTATATTTTATTGTATTTTAATTGGTGTTTATCTTTTCTGTAAACTTCCCAGAGTCATTTTTTAATGAGATAGGCAGTGACAAATTTGATATATAAATAAATTAAATAAATAAGTAAATTCACTTTGGGCTTAGCATATTCTATGAATCTAACTACATGACTTATAGCTAGCATACTGTGTGAATCTAGCCACTGTGACTCATTCAATAACTATGGTTAAGTTAGAACATGGCTTAGAACAATGGGTGATTTCGGTCAATCATCAAGAGCCAAGTTTGTTCCCATCTTTATAGCTCATGATGGGGTCTGTATGTCATCATTCAGTGTGGAATGCTGGAAAGCAGATCTCTCTTTTTCAGTTGCATGTGTGGAGAACAAGATGAGAAACCTAAAATTACTGAGAGCGCAAGAATGCCAGCCTGTCCGAGCTCTTGGAACTCCTCAAGGTTTCACTGTCCGCGCAGACAGGAGAACAGTGTTGATCAGCACCGAGTATGGAATTGTGGAGCTGGATCCTGTTACACAGGAGGTGAGGGGTCACATGTTATGTCAGATATGGCTCTTGGGTTTGAAGAATTGTCTTCCTAGCAATGGCTGTGAAAGGAAAACTGGGTGATGCCAGCTGCTTTTACTCCTGTCCGTAATGGACCCTTGGTTCTTCACAGCGTTAGGTTTAATTATGTAAGTATCTGGGCACAAGAAACTTAATTTAGAGTTTCTGACACTGTGTATTCCTCAGGAAGAATCTGGTCTGCTTGTGGTTTGTAGAGCAATCTTTCACTCTCATCTCCACAGAGATGCAGTTGATGGATTTAAAAACAAGTCAAGGTGGGGCCCTCATTGTGTGAGACACAGAATATGTGCAGGCAACCTTTACTAAATACTTTGTTCAAATGTATAGGAATGTATAAAATATATAGGAAGAAATAATCAAGACTGTAGATGAACATTTTAAAAAATCTTTATGGGCCCAGACTTTCTTGCTGCATGGTCTGCACAGAGCCATTTTTCTGCGCTTTGCTAGGATGTCTGTATCATGCAAGGAATTGGGGAATGTGTTTCATGACATGTTCCCAGCAAATACAGTTACCAATCTGACTTGAGTATTTTTATTTTATCTCATGATTCAAAAATAGATCTTATCCATCCTATTGTTCTCCAGATATGTTAAGCTTGAATTCTCATTATTCCTACCACCAGTTAACCATAACCTGCCAGTTATAGATAAGAAAGCCTGGCCTAGAATGTGCCTAGTGCTTAGTGGTAATGAAACAGCTGACTTTCAGTATGGGCAAAACTTTAATTTTATGGACCCCCATTCAATGAACTTCAGGTGCAATGGACAAAATCAGGCTTCAGATTTCATTCCCAAATAACAGAAAAGTCCATTATTTGGTGAATCAGTCTGAACAATTTACATAAATTTATTTTAATTTTATGTAAAGTACATAATTAAGCAAGGTAATGTGAATTACAGAAATTTGGATTTAACAGACATTCAGATTTAATGGACACCTCTTTCCCCAAATGGTCTGTTAAACTGAGGTTTTACTTTTTAAAAAAAAATTTGCTATGCAGAGACTCCTAACAGACTTTTAAAGAACTTTGGAGCATCCAAGAAAATTCCATTCTGTAAAATTTTCTAAACTGTAAAATGTTCTATCCTTAGATGCCACAATCATATACATTTCCAATAAGAAGATTTTTAAAATATGAATATTCCCTTTCTAAACCTAAGAACTATATTTTATTGTCAAATCATGCAGGAGGAAGCTTAATGTTGCATTCAGTTTAAGTGCTGTGTGCTAAGGAGCCTCTTGGTGGGTTGCTTCATGACATAATGAAGAATGGCAATGCTTACACCCTAGTTTGGAGCAGTACCAAGACATAGATGAAAATTCAACAGGCTTGGATGTGTTTGTCAGACTTTTGAAAAGCTAACTGTAATGATCCAAGCGATATAAAGCACAAAGTGGAGAGATTTTTCATGACCCTTTGTCTTGTCTTTGTTTTAAAGGTCATCAATGAAGTTACTTTGACAACTGAGGGTTTTCTGCCAGACGATGGAAGTGGGTGTATTGTGGGCCTAGAAGATTTGCCAGATCTAGAATCAGTCTGTGTGGCTACAGCAATTGGTGATGTTATACTGTGCAATCTAAACACCCACCAGGTATGGCAGAATGGCAAGTACAGCAATGTATAGAAGAGTATAGCAAAGTATAGAGTAAGGCATGAAATAGAATGCACCAATGCAAAGCATAATACAAAAGTACTTGCTTTAATATTGTTAACCTCAATGTAGCTGTTGTCCTTTTAAAGAAATATACTGGCTTCTTGCACATAAGAATAAAAATATCTGAAAAAGATATAAATCATCATATCTATATATTTTCTGTGGCAGTATCTGCCCTTTGGAATGATCTTCCCCCTGATCAGATGGCCCCAACCCTAGAAAAAAATGGTTTTCCCCAGACATTGGGCCAGGGCAATAGATGAAATGAGAAATGGAATGTGTGTTTTGCTTGACCCTGGATGTATGTTGTCTAATATGTTGGTTATGGATGTAATTTCTTTCATTTTGAATAATTTTTATTTGTAATTAAAATTTTCTGATTGATTTTTACTTGATGTACACCACCCAGAGTCACTCTTATATGAGTTGGGCAGCTATGCAAGTCTTTTAAATAAATAAATATTTTGCCACATACTGTAATATTATGTGGGAATGACCTTGGGAGACAGGAGGGAGAGCTGCAGACTGGACAACTGGCATGTAAAAGATATCTTAGCCCACGGAAGGAGGGAGGGTTTGTGGAACATTTCAGAAGGGATCCTCCCTACTTTTCCAGAGAGTAAAAGGAAAGGAGGGGAGAAATAATTTCAGTCTTGCAAGATTCTGTTAATGTAACCTTACAAAACAGGTAGTCCTCACTTAATGACCACAACTGGGACTGGCAACTCTGTCATTGAGCGACACAATCGTTAAGTGAAATATCACATGACCATGACTTGCAATTTTACTGCTGGCTTCTCCATTGCTGGCTGTGAAGTATGCAAATGGTGATCACATTGTAAACGTCCACCAGTTGCAAAGCACCCAAATTTCAATCATGTGACTGTGGGGCGCTGCAAAGGTCGTAAGTGTGAGGGCTGGTTGCAAAGTTACTTTTTCAGTGCCGTTGTACTAAGCAGGGCAATCATTAAGCATGGACTACCTATAAAGATAGAGCTAGTACTCCTGGTTATGCTTCTTGTCTGGACTGCTTCACAGGGCTAACACATACACACCATCACATTAAGATGTTGAGCCTACCCATAATGTGGCAAAATTATGTGTCATAACTTGCAACATTAGGGAGGAGCTAACAGCTCCACCAACACCTACTGTTAATGAAGTGTATCTTAAAATCTTTAAGATGAATGTATTAATAGATGGTGGGGAGTTGTAAACAGTTAATGCACTTGGCTGTAATAAAGATGAACTTAACTTGAAAACGTTGAGTCTAATTTCCATTGAGACTATTTTTAAGCAGTTAGTATTTTCTTCTTTTAGAAAATAGCAAAGTTATGCTACATTGCAATACATGGGCTGCAAACATGCAAGTGATCAGTAGATGGGAGCAAAGAGTTAAATAGTCATAGTACATAATGATGATATATTGACGTTATGCTCCAGCCTCATTTCTAATTAAATACTATGGAGAGAAGCTCTTATGCAAGACTACTGAAATAGTGATAAGTGTTACACGACTAGAACATGATCACTATCCATCTGTATTTGACCAGGTCCTGTTTTTCCTGACTTGAAGACAATTGATGGAGAACATGTAATTTCCTTAATTTATCGGTGTTGTTTGCTGTTAAAGAGACAGAAACAGTATCAAAGTCTTATTCTTTTGCAGTTGGAATGTGTTGGGAGTGTGGACAGTGGTCTGACTGCAATGAGCTGGAGTCCTGACCAAGAGCTTGTTCTTCTTGCTACAGGTATAAATTGAAATTACAAAACAGGCATTCTCAACTTCATTCCTTGTCTTTTGGATTCTGGCAGAGGCAACAGTGGCTCACCTCAGCCTATGGTTTACAAAACAGAAACCAGCCATGGATTTGCATTAACTATTCCTTGTTTGCCTAAAGCATTTTGGGTTCATACAACATGCATTAATATCACCTAGCGTTTAATCATAATAAGCAACAATGCCCCTATAATGACACTGTTTTTGTGGCAGAGATGATTAATATTCTGCAATTATATTAGCTCTTATTTCAGTTAAAGGTCTTTGATGTATCCAAACTTTACTCTAAAAACATTTTTGAATTGATTAAGAGTTGTGTTTTCCCTTCCTAAATTTATTCCGTTGATCACTTGAGTGTTGTACTTAGCAATCATTTTAACAGCAATAGAAATGTCAAGTTCTGTTTCTTATCCCTGAAGAGTCAGATGTGGAATAATTATTTAAACTACAAGAAGGACAATCCCATTTGAATGTTAGAAGAAACTCCTAAGAGTAACAGCTATTTGATGATGGAACTGATTACTGATCAGTGGGCTCCAGGACCATCCGTAGCGAGTAGGGCCGAGGATCCAAATGATGGGCACAATCATGGTTCAAAGCTCTGCCCCTTTATATGACATTGACACAGATAGACAGGGATGGGGCTTCAAGCCATAGTTACTCCCACTGTTTCCCCCCTCTTCACTGTGGATAGCACTGGTGGGCTCCCTTTTTCTGGATGTTTTTCAAGGAAAGAGATTTATTCTTCAAGGAAGATTTAATCTGAACCAAGCAGGGGTTGGACTTGAGAACTTTGATAGCTCCTTCTAATTCTATGATTCTGCAAGATGGGTCTGGAAAGCCAATTTGAATCAACTGCACTTAAACATTTTAATTTCAAAGCTCATTATATATCTTTGCTGTGACAGGTGAGCAGACACTGATTCTGATGACAAGAGACTTTGAACCAATTGCAGAAAGACAGATGCACCAGGATGACTTTGGAGAAGGTGAGATGGCAGTGCAGATACTGGAGCCTTACAAAGTGCACTACTGCAGTTCTGTGAAAGTGAGCTATACGCAAAGAAATTAAATTGGCTGAAACTAGCTCTGGCTGCTCTATCAGCTATGATGGATGGAAGTCAAGGACTATGTGTTCGTTGGTTGTTGTTGTTTAGTCGTTAAGTCGTGTCCGACCCTTCGTGACCCCATGGACCCTATCGCTCCAGGCCTTCCTGTCCTTCACTGCTTCCATGAGTTTGCTCAGTTTCATGCTCATTGCTTCATTGGTACCAGGGCAGGAAATTTAAAGAGAACATTTTACAGTCACTTGTTATAGCTATACAGTACATGTGATGCTGCCATCAGTCTGGCTGGCAATCTACTGAATATAAAAAAATCAACTTGCACATAGTGTGGAAAGGGCTTTTTAAACTTGGAAGCTGTCTAGAGCAGGGTTTCTCAACCTTGGCCACTTGAAGATGTGTGGACTTCAACTACCAGAATTCCCTAGCCAGCAAGGTTGGCTGGGAAATTCTGGGATTTGAAGTCCACACACCTTCAAGTTGCCACGGTTGAGAAACACTGGTCTAGAGGATGTTTTTGTTATGAAGCGGCCCATAAATACTATTGCCCCTGGTCTTCCATAGAGTGCCAGGTTAGGATTAGGAAAAGCCAAGTTAAGAATTTTGGATGTTCTTGTCAGTCTTTATCTTGTTATGTATAACTTTATCGCACAGAGTGACCAGTCATGCTTATCTTTTTATGCTTATGGAAAGACAAGTTAAAGAATAATTCCTTGATTCAATAAAAACATTTGAGGGACTCATCAATGCTCTTGGATTAGTTGATAGAATAGTATTGCCAAAATAAGCATGGAGAGATCTTGTTAGGAAAAGAATTGGAGGAGCCTCACTTAAGAACAGAATCTAATTCTAATACAGTGGTACCTCAGGTCAGGAACGCTTCTGTTCACGACCAATTCAGGTCACGAACAGCACCGTTCGCAAAATTTTGCTTCCGTTCGTGAACTCCGCATCGGGTGACGAACAGGATCCGCGGCCATTTTCCCTCCCGTGACACGTGGTCACGGCTTCCTGTAGGGAGGGTGACTCTCCCTCCAAGCAATAACCGCCTCCCCACCCGCCTTCCTGTCCTCCACGCCTCAAGCAAGGTTAGTGTTCTCTCTCTTCGTATTGTACTGTACTGTACTTTGTGTCATATTTTTGTGGTTTAAAAAAAAATACATATGGTTCAGAACGGATTAACCATATTTACATTGAATCTTATGGGAAAATTTGATTCAGGTTGCGACCAATTCGGGTCGCGACCAGAGTCGCGAAACAAATTAAGTTCGTGACCCGAGGTACCATTGTATTTTTATAAAATCACAGATGCATCTTTAGCAGTGTTTGCTTGCTTCTGGAAAACTACATGAAAACTGTTGCTGTTCCAATTTCTGAGTAGAAAATGCAAGATGGGATGTGTAGTGGGTGGCATATTGTAACAACACGTGGTAAGCCTTGTAGATATTTGGAAAGTTAGAAGGAATTACTAGAAAAGTTGGATTGTAACTTTTTGACTAATGTATGAAATGTTGATCTTCAAATACTCTTTATTTGGTTGATTCTTAGACAGGTTTATTACTGTTGGATGGGGTAAAAAAGAAACTCAGTTCCATGGATCAGAAGGCAAGCAAGCTGCTCACACGAAGCCGATGGTACTGTATTTTTAATAATATAAATATTGATTTTATACATAAATATTTAATTAATAACAATGAATGCAAGGAGTATGCACCTTTATTGTAGACATGAATATCAGAATACATGCAGTAAGTCATAGAAGTAGGATAGTGGTTAGAGTTTGGAACTTGGATAGAAAAATCCAGATTCCTAGTAACCATGAAGTTCACTGCCTGATCTTGACTCAGTGGCACAGCTGATTTTGCATGTAATGGTGGGCCAGGATTTAATATTACATACATGAACTTTTACAAGTCCAAGTTAAGTCCTGAGTTCAATGTGCCTGTCTTTTGTCCCACCTATTCAAATACAACCAGATGGAGATATAAACTATGATTCAGTTTGGCTGGTGTGGGTCTTCCAGGCTGTGTGGCCGTGTTCTGGAGGTTTTGTTTCCTAACGTTTCGCCAGCACCTGTGACCGGCATCTTCAGAGAGCAGGAGCACAGACAGGCAGCCACTCAGTAACCCAACCCCCCCCACACCCCCAATCCCCCCCTTTCCCCCCCCTCGGATCTCTATAAATACCCACAAAAGGGTCACATCACCCTGGGCACAGAGAGAACTGCTCCTGTCTGTGCTCCTGCACTCTGAAGATGCCGGTCACAGGTGCTGGCGAAACTTTAGGAAACAAAACCTCCAGAACACGGCCACACAGCCCGGAAGACCCACACCAGCCATTGTATGCTGGCCGTGAAAGCCTTCGACAATACGTACGATTCAGTTTCATTTTCCTTGATTCCTGCCTCTTTTGTTCAGATCGGGAACTAATCAGAAATAAGCCAACAATAAATCATTTTTAATGAACATGGCTGTGCTGTAAATTGTGATTCCTGATTCATACCTAATGTCAAGCCAAGAATTCAGAAAACTAAAATTAAAGGCAATGAGAGTTCTCCCAGCTTGTGGGAAGAATAAAGGAACATAGAAGCCTGAGGTGACACTTAATAGTTTTATATATATAAATATATATAAATTATATTATATATGGTGCTAAGTCCTGGCTTATGGTTATGTGTGAATGTGTCCACATGTTTGATATTGCACAGCTACCTCATTGGCTTGTTGTGGGGATAAAAGGAAGAGTTCCATGAAAAAAAATCAGCTTTTAGGTAATACTGTTGGCCTCAAGAGCATCTAAGACCCTCTTGAGTAATTTGTGTCCCTGCCTACGGAGGACATTGAAAGTGGTAGAGCTGCCCTGCAACTTCCCCTAAAGTGAAATGTTGCTAGATTTTAATTCCATGGTGACTACTATCTCAACAGGCTTATTGAATTTGATGAGAATTGAGGGAAGACTGATATGTTGAGGCAATATTTGGCTTGGATTCTCTAGTAGCTGAGCTTGCATGGTAACATTTACTAGAATTACAATTTTATTAAAGGTGGATAGTTAGATGGTAATGGTCCTTTAGGAGGAAGATAGATAGATAGATAGATAGATAGATAGATAGATAGATAGATAGATAGATAGATAGATAGCTTGATCGATCAATCGATCAATCAGGGATCACCGCTTTGCAAGTGATGAGCACCATTGCAAGTTTTAATAATTTAAAATTTTAAAACACCTGAAATCTCATGAAATCTTGTGATATTTATAAGATTTCAGCCAATTTTATTGTTTAAAAATACCTTAATTTTTTCAAATTTTTTCCCCAAAATTTTGCATCATGTGGGCATCATGTAGTAGTGTCAGAGACACCCACTCTGTTACAGATCCCCAGCAGATATAATTGAAGAGCAACTTTACAATCATCCCCCTATTGCTTCCAGGTTAACAGAAAGTGCTTTTCCTATTATCTTTTTCAGGAGATTTTGCCTGCTTTACCATGGGATGACCATAAGCCTCGGATCAGTTGGAGAGGAGATGGACAATATGTAGCAGTGAGTGATATTTGCCCAGAGATAGGTTGGTACCAATTTAAAATAATAGCATGCTAGTTCCTATCAACTTTTGGCTGAGCAGGGGAAGAAAGGAAAGTCTTGGTTTAAAAAAAGAAATCTTCCAAAGTCCCATGGTTGTATCCACATTCTGATGCAGCTTTCCTCGACTTGGTATCATCAGGATGTTCTGGATTTACAGCTTCCATGATGCCTCGCCACAGTGACTTGGAATTATGGGAATCCCACTGAGTTGTAATGACTCTCTCTCCCTCCCTCTCTTTCACCCATCCATGGATGCCTCGCTCTTCATCCTCTACCTTTTGCAAACGTTCAGGAGCTCGAAAAGTGAGAGTGTGGAGCCGGGAACTTATTCTACAAAGTACTAGCGAGCCTGTCCCAGGACTAGAACAAGCACTGGCCTGGAAGTGAGTAAGGAAACATTGGGCAATTCAGGATGTGTACATTATTGGCTTTCTGATTATAATTTCCTGTATTATCTCATCAAGCTGATATTTTAATGAAATGAAACTCACCATTAATTGTGGATCTGGGGTGTAGGATTATGACCCCCTTCGATAATTCCTAATGTATTTTTTTAATGTATTTATTCATTCAATTTACATGGCCACCCATCTCAAACATATGATTCTGGGTGCCTAACAGAGAATTAAAAACAAGAGAAAGACATAATAAAAACAATAAATAACCAAGATAGGAGCCAAGATAAAACCAACACCATCAAGCATGTTACGGGCTTAACCACACATAATGACAGATATTTTTTAGAAAACTCTGTGTGCTTGGAGAGTTGTTGCTTGAAAACTTGTTCTAAATTATTCCTTCATTCCTTTCTTTTCTGGTTATATTTCAGGCCCTCAGGAAGCTTGATTGCATCTACACAAAATAAAGCCAACAAACATGATGTTGTGTTCTTAGAACAAAATGGGCTTCTTCACAGTGAATTTACCCTTCCTTTCCGGAAAGACCAAGTAAAGGTAGGATTTTTTTTGTCTTGAAGGATCTGTTAACTGAATCCTTGAACCTGCAGCCTTTTTTCTCACAAATGTATTTGATAGTATTGTTTTAAATTGCAGGTTATCTATGTGAATATATCTGCAAAGTCCCAGGAGTAGAGCTTGACTCAAAGGAGACTTTTTAATTAAGTAGCTATATATGGCAGGAGAAATTTTTATCGAACATACTTTACATAGGTGATGGCCCTATTTGCATTGCTTTAGGTAAATGAGCTGCTCTGGAATTCTGACTCTATGATATTGGCTGCCTGGGTGGAAGAACTGGAAAGCGACAATAGTTCCCAAAGAAAGATGTATGGTAAGAACATGCTGTGTTCATTTCTTAATTTTACAGAACTTTTTGGATTGTGTCACATAATCAGCTGCAGTCTTTGCCTGGTTCATTTTGGTTTTGTGAATGACTATTTTCAGCAGTTTGTTATCTGGAGGGTTCACTATCAAAGTTGCAAATATATCATATGCGTTATCATTGCAGTAGAGGACATGTATTTTTAACTCTTCTCAACAAAACAAAGCAGATATGAGAAAGGGAATCAACAACTGATTGATGATGAATATATACCATCAAGTTGGTATTGAGTCTTAGCGATAGAGTTTTCTCTAGGAGGATCTGTCCCCAGCCTGGTCCTTCAGGTCTTCTAATGGTGCATGCATAGCTGCTATAATTGAGTCCATCCACGAGTCAGCAACTGGCAGCCTCTAAATCAAGTCTGGATCCTCTTGGTGTTGCTGCCATTCCTCTTACCTGCAACTATGTTCATAACCGATATAGAGGAAGAGGCAAGCAAACATATTATGTTGAGTAATTAGGTAGTACTAGCTTTTGTAGTAACCATCAGTTGGGAAGGGTTCATTTTATAATCAGTTTGGGTACCACACCATCAGGAAGATTCAGAACTGTGGTCATGCTGTAACTCATTTACATATCTAAAGTACAATGTACTATTCCCAGTCCTGTGTTCTAGAATCATTTTGTCTTCTCTATACAGTCCAGCTGTGGACAACAGGAAACCATCACTGGTACCTGAAGCAAAGCCTGCATTTTGGCAGCTTGGAGGGCAGCCCACCTCTTGTATCCCTGGTGTGGGATCAGGAAATTCCCTATCGACTTCATGTCCTCTGTGAACAGTGGCTTTATCTCTGCTATGATTGGCAGTGGAATACTGATCACAGCACCAGTGAAGGAGCCAATGACTTGGCTAGTGTAGCAGTCATTGACGGAGGTACGTTTCCAATTTCTCTTCGCTGCAACTACAAGAATTTCACAAGAATAATATGGATATGACTTTAGGGAAGGGTTGGAAGCAACTTGCTGGCTGGTTTGTAAAGGCTGGTGAACTAGGTAGAATTGTGGGATAATGTGATACTGACAAATAGCCAATAGGAGAAAATGTATGTAGCTTAGGGTTGAGCTGTTGGGTTCTTGGTACTCTCTGAGCTTGGTGGTTTTCTTGCAGATGTTTCATTACTAGGCTAAGTTACATTATCAGCGGGAAGGAGAGTGGGATTTGCTGACTGTTTATATACACTATCTTGCCCTGCCCATCTTGGGGAGAGGGCGGGGGTGTGTGTGTCCTTCTTGATGGTTTCTTGTTGGGATATCCTTTTCTTCCTGCTTATCTGGGTGTTGACTGTTGGGGAGATGTGTTCTAGCCTATGTTTGTTTCCTTCCTAGGCTTTTGAATGGCAAATTTACATATCATGGTAAATTTACATAGCTTTCAAAAGTCACAACCAAAAGCCTTGGGTTGTGTTATCTAGGAAACTTTTGTTATGATGATATGTTTCAACCTGGTCATCTGTTATGGCAGGTCTCATGACAGGAGAGGGAAATGATCTGCTAAACACTTTGCTTTCAATCATTCAAGGACTGCCCAAAAGCAAAGATGCTGCTATTATAATTTTGTTATGTCTTACTGCTTGATTTTAATGCAAACCAACAAGATATTGTCTAATCACATTTGAACTATATCATCTGTTTGTATATGTACCTCCCCACACTGATGCTTATTTGAACTTTTTTTCCCTTTTTGTTTTGAAAGATAAGGTTCTGTGGACAGCCTTTCAGCATGCTGTGGTCCCCCCACCTCTTTGTACATATCAGCTCCAGCTCTCCTGTGCTGTCAATCAAGTTGCTTTCTCTACAGAGTCTCAGAGTGGAGATCTTGCTGTTCTGGATGCTGAGAACAAGTTGTCCATTTATAGATTGGGTAGGTAATCTGAGTCTCTGACCAACCATGTCTGGGCTTGGCAGCTAAGCAGGGTCACCCTGGTTAATGTTTGGATGGGAGACCACCAGAGAATTCCAGGGTTGTAGGCTAGACTGGGAAATCAGAGAAACTTCAGGAAAAGGTAATGGGAAGCCAATTCCATATTATTTCCTAGAAAATGACATCAATACATTCACATGACCACCAGACAATTTGTAGGCATCTTCGTCTTTGATTTTTGGTCATGGGAATATGGCTTCAGTTCTGAATGTTGGCTGGGACAGTGCTTTGTAGATTGCCTCAGGTCTTGCTACATTTGAAAACTGACCTGTTATATGTCTATATTTGGGGATATTCTAGAAGAGAACCCCAGTTTTTCTAATGGCACCTTTTTTCAACACAGGATATTCTCTAAAAACAGAGAAACTCCCTCCAAGGATGTGGGGGTGGAAGTCATGTAAAACCCCATACGTGGGGGCATGTCGTATATGACATCCATATCTCTCTGCTCTGAAAGCTTAAGGGAAGATGGGCTGTATATACCGTTCTAAGCCCTGCCAGTGACTGTGCCTGAAAAATTATGAAGCACAGTAGTGAGTTTTTAGTTTGCTAGTTTCAGAAAACTTCCAGCTGGATCTAACTGTCCCAGGATCTCTTTGCTTGGCAGTAGATGTGGGAGCAAGTTCTAGGTACAGAGTCCATTCTCACAGAAAAGGCAGATCAGTCATGTAGGGCCTCCTGACTGATTCCCTCACTTCCATAGGCAGTCCCACCACTCTTCAGCAGCTGCTTATTGCAGACAGGAATGATGATGAGCTGATTGCTGATTGGTTTCATATGAAGAGCGGACAATCTCAGTGTAACAAGTTTAGCCAAAAATAATATAGAAAAAAAGGGTGGCAGTTTTCCTCCTCCTCATATAGCAGTAGCCAGATGGTTCCCTGTTGTGTGAATTTCTCTCTTTTATTAGTCCTTCACAGTCACAACTGAGGTGTAGCCAGTTCTCTAAGAGCAAACATGGAAGGAGGAAGAGACTCAGATGTCTGGAAGAGAAAAGATCTATGATAGCTTGTACATCTAGTCTGCCTCTTCTTATCTCAGTCTCCATTGTTCAGCAATCTTTGATATAGAAGAATCATGGCTCATATTTGCCTGGAAATCATAGAGCCCTCCTTTAGGGACCAGTTTGAACAGTTTTGGAAGTGTCCGTGTGGAATAGCCACTTGATGTTTTGCTCTCTAGGCCATAACTTTAAAGAATGATATTGTGGCAATAAAGATAAAGAGGGTGTGTGATTTAGCTCAGCGACATACCTTGCTTATTGCCTTTTGACAGATGATCATCTGGAAATGGACTCCACAGTTAAAATGGGTGCAGTTGGTGGAAAAAGATTTACAGCTGCAGTTCCTAGGCTGGAAAAGTCATACAGGTACTGGATGTCACACTTGATTCTGGAAGGCACTGATTGGAGTCATTGGTTAGAGACAGGGGATGGTTCCCCATGACCCCCATTTCCCTTTCATTTTCTAGATTGGATTCTCCTAGTTGCCATTTGGGAGGACTGGGAAGGTATACATAAAAGTAAACAAAACATAATCCACACTAAAATATAATTAGTTAGAGTTTACTCTTTCTATCTCTGGACACAAAGGTAGGGCATACATTGAATAAATAACAAATAGGTAGTTGTTATGCTGTTGTCCTGAACCTGATGCTGTTCAGATATGTTAAATTAGAACTCCCATAGCTTCTGGCTAATTGATCCATGCTGGCTGGGGATTATCAGGGCTGTTATCGACTACATCTGGAAGTATCAGGTTGGGAAGAAGGCTGTAACATGTATGAAGTAGCCTTCAGGTCTGATTCTCATAGGCAGGTCTTCCTAGATTTTGTACAGCTTTTTTCAGTTGCATCACCCTCCAGATGTGTGGCTTTAGTTCACAGAATTACCAACCAACATGGCCATTGCCAAGAATTAGATTACACATGAAGAGAATGCAACGTTTGGAGACTTGCTGTACACCTGCTGCTAGTCAACATATAAAATAAGTGAACTGATTCAGTTTAAAAACACTGCAGTTGAATTGACATGTGAATAGGTGGTATGAGTTTCCTATGAAGTCATCCATTGATGGTGTACTATGAACATGCACATGTAAATTGACCCTTGAATAAATTGTGATAACCTAACCTGGAGTATATATCTCATGAAAACTCTTGTAGAGTCACTGATTTTTGGGTGAGTCCATACTTTCTGCCTTATTTGCCTAGATATATTTTAGAAAATTGTATAGTTTAGCATTAATCACTCCTCTGAATGCCTATCTTTGGGGGGCAATTGTCCTAGAATTGACCTGTGTGATGACAAAGGAGGAAGAAATCCACTGTGGCTTCGCTTTCTCACTTGGCTGCAAGATGACTTGTTCCTAGCTGCTAGCCAGGGCTGTCTCCCAACGCGCACAGTCATTCACCATCTGAAGGTGTGCTCTTCAGGACAAGAAGGATGTGCTGATATCTGGTACTGGACCGGGCTTTATGTTTATTGTGTTAATGAAAATCAAACTCTTTTGTGTAGTCCTGGAATAAAAGGCAGCTTTCCACCTGAATGCTTTTTTGGAACTGTTGGTTGAACTAATGTAGAAACTTTGACAGTGTGAATGCTGGTGGTGGGGACAAGGCCATTCTTCAAGATTTATTTGTTCTTCTATAGCCTGCTGATGTATTTATAATGCATTAAACAGTGTTGTAGTGGAACAGCCCTTTAAGATGCATGATTGGTAGTGTTAGGAAATGCTCACGGTAAGAGTCTTTGTGAGGTAGTTCGCCTTCTTGGCACTTTTATGGGTATCTTCGAAATACATTTGTTGTTGACATATAGAAAGTGCAGTCATGCTATAAATTATGTCAGTAAAGGAGCACACATGGAGACAAGTATCAAATGCTATCCCATATCTGTAAATTCATTGTCAGCTTTCATTTTTGTCTAATAAAAGCTTTGGTGCAGTTTGGAAACCTGAATAAACCATTTCCAAGTTGATGGAAGTTGCTCCAATTTAAAAACAATTGCTTGGCCTGCTGTGCTGGTTTGGAGTCTCTCAAAGCAGCATAAGAGCAGTTAAACCCATTTTCCAAATGCCCTTTGATTTTGTGTTTCTGTTGTTTTTATTGTTGTTATGGTGGTGCATCACTTTAGATTCAAAGGACAAAATGTGATTTAGAGCATGGGTGGGTTTGCATATAGTACCCATCAAGAATACCTTGAACCAAACATGTATTTTCCCAGGATTGTGTGGCAACTGCAAAGGGCAGCTGTGCAAGCCCAGGAAAAGATGCAGCTCCTTTAGAGTTTCTAGTAGGTGTTACATCTGGTCCAAGCATACTCAGAATCACATTTTGCCTTTTGAATCTTAAGTGCTGTACAGCCCAAATTTTATTAATATTTTTTAAGATACCTAATATGATTTTATCAGAGAGAGGTATTTATCGTCTGCATTTGTAGATCGCCCTTCTGTCCCAGAACTCAGGGTGGCTGTTCCCTTTTATCCTGGAAAATAGGTTAGGCTGATAACTATTAATTTGCCCATTGTGAAATTTACAGCTGCACTGAGGATCAGAAATCAGAAGCCTTACAGTTCAATTTTCTGTACTACATGTGCCCTAGTTATTCCAGACCTAAATACCCAGGATCTTTATATATCTGAAATATGTTAGCAATTAGGGTAATAGTAGTTGTTAATATTCCAGAAAAGTGCATTGTCACAAAGATTATTGGAGCAGTGGGGGCAGGGGTATTAAATCATTTATTAACGGCTTTATAAGGCTCAGTTTACAAGCTGCTCCATACTGAGATTCGTGCTTCAGATGTTTCCATTTCTTTTCTCTGTGGTCATTGCCAGCACTCATTTGAGTACAAGGTGGGCACAGATTGAGCTGCTTTCTCCCTTTTTTGCCCTTCTTTATAGGTCCCCTGTGAATGTGAATGGCGATGTGATCAGCCTGTGTTGCAACCCAAAGACCAAAGCTGTGGCTCTGCAGCTTTCTGATGGGCAGATCCTGAAGTATCTGTGGGGTGCGTGTGATGGACTCTATCAGTGAGTTGGGCTTGGAACAGAATCCAAGTCTTTGTGCCACCTGGGGAGGAGCTGCTAAGGACTTTGGCACCCATGAATCCGGTTACCCAGTAGCCAGAGTTAACCAAGACAGAAAATTCCACGGCTGCTTCTTCCTCTCCCTAGCAGTGAAAATAGAATTGTGATACATGGAAAACATAAAAAATCAATGCCCTTTCATATTCAAAACCATATGCTAGCTAAAGTGATCTCATACAGCAATATTGGATGGATATGCAGTGGAACCTCGGGTTACAAACGCTTCTGTTAACGAACTTTTTGGGTTACGGCCAGCTCCGGCCGCAAAATTTTGCTTCGGTTTGCAAACTCCGCCTCGGGGTACGAACAGGATACACGGCCATTTTCCCTCCCATGACACGGTCCACGGCCATTTTCCGCCCCTGACACGTGGTCCGCGGCCATTTTTCCGCCCCTGACATGTGATCCGCGGCCATTTTTCCGCCCCTGACACGTGGTCCGCGGCCATTTTTCCGCCCGACATATGGTCCGCGGCCATTTTCCCCCCAACACGTGGTCCGTGGCCATTTTTCGCCTCTGACACGTCCACGGCCATTTTCCGCCCCTGACACGTGGTCCGTGGCCATTTTTCTGCCCCTGACACGTGGTCTGTGGCCATTTTCCGCCCCTGACACGTGGTCGTAGGGAGGGGGACTCTCCCTCCAAGCAGTAGCCGCCTCCCTGTCCTCCACGCCAGAACGGATTAACGGTAATTACATTGAACCTTATGGGGAAATTTGCTTCGGGTTGCGACCAATTCGGGCTGCAACCAGAGTCACAGAACGAATTAAGTTCATAACCCGAGGTACCACTGTGCTTTGTTTCAATCCAAGGTAGTTTCACATGCTCAAATAATCTGAAAACTCATGGGCTGGTTTTGTAATTTGATCACCTTTACTTGCAGAGTCCATGTTCAAATCTGCCAAATCCTTCCCCACCCAATTCCCAGGGCCCAGACTACTGGGCCAGAGAGAACTGCCTTTCGCTGTCTTCTTCTCAGAAGAAAAAGAAATTTTAAAAAGGATCTCTTAGCTGGCATGGGCCATTTCTCTGAGAGAAAGAAAGAGGTTTCTTTCCTACACAGATCACTGTTTGTGTGATGTTATATTGAATGTCTGGGTGGAAGTGGCTGTGGAAAGTGGAAAGTTGCATCTGTGTGTCTACGTGTGTCTGACCATGTGCATGATAGTTCTTATATACAGGAGCCCTGATTTAACTTGTAATGCATCTTTGGGGCCCAAAAATGTGCCTATCCCTACTGTGGTGCATTGTGTATATGAAATTACATATCCCCATAGTTAGATGTATCTAGTAATCTCACTGGAAGTTTCAGAGCGTGAAAGAATGTTGAACAGATTTGGAGTGAAGTGGACTCCTGAGGCCCAGCTACCCTACTCTGCTCCTCTTCTCAGTTTCTCAAACATGTAAATTGCAGCCATTCATAATCTGTGGGCAGAGATGTTTGGGCAGCCTCTGTTGCTGTATAAGATGCCATATTGGCTGAAGCCAACACAATTTCAGGATATAAAGCTAAATGAATCCAGCTGCACCTGCTAATATACTTGGGTTTCTTGAAGATTGTTAATCAATCCTCTCTCCATTATGCTCCAGGAGATGAAATGCCAGTTGCCACCCCTTGGCTTAATAACAGTGGTTCAGCTGTTTGGTTTCCATCCCCCTGTATGCAGACTACGCTGGCTGTGATTGATGGGGAAGTAAGTAAATAAGTATGAAATCTTGGGCTGTGTCAGTAGTCTTCCATGCACCTGTCCTGAGTGTTTCTTGCTTAAGTTTCTTTGTTTGTTGCTATTCTTCATAATCCCATTTATACTTTGTGAGTAGAAATGCACAGAATTGCTCCATGACACATAACGTCTTAGAGTTAATATACTTTCAGCCATGCTGGAATTATCAGTTGTGATACATTGGCTTGCCATCACAGGTAGATCCCTTCTCCTGATGTCTTTAACTATATTGTAAGCAATTGTGGAGAGTCTAGGAAAAGAATGGAAAGGAGGCTAAACAGAGATAGCAGGCAAGTCAATTGGTAGCTTATCTCACAAATGGCAACTTAGCCTAGGTGGCAAGAAACCTGGGAAGAAATATTTCAGATCATTCAAAGAGACTCCTCCTTAATTAACTCATATAAATGAGGGTGGGAAATTCCTCTTATATTTTCCCAAGGTTCTGTATTTACTTCAGACCATCCTGTGGAAATCTGTGTAGTTCTTGCTTCCTTGATCTTGCCTGGCTGCATGGAGCTTGACAGAGAAATGTACAAACTTTAGTATCAGGTTCTGTGGACTTAGGAGATCTACTAAGTTTATATAGCAAACCTGGGCTACCTCTGTTTCAAAAAATCCACATAGATGTTTGAAATTCATAAATTTCCATGTGAATCAGTGGTTTCTGAAATAACAAAGAGCCAGTTTGGTCTAGTGGTTAAGACTCCAGGCTAGAAACCAGGAGACTGTGAGTTCTAGTCCTACTTTAGGCACAAAAGCCATCCAGGTGACTTTGGGCCAGTCACTCTCTCTCAGCCCAGCTCACCTCACAGGGTTGTTGTTGTGGGGAAAATAGGAGGAAGAAGGAGTATTAGGTATGTTTGCCACCTTGAGTTATTTATAGTTTGTTTGGTTTGGTTTAGTTTATTATTAATTGATTAGTCCCACAACTTTATCAATAAAACCCTTTATTGGATACCCCAATTTGTTCAATATATGGGGTTCTTAAGACCACTGCCTTAGTTATAAACTTAGCAGTTCTGCATACAATATGCACATTAGAACCCAGGAGGAAATAAGACTGGATCCCAGTATGCTGTTCTTTCCAATAGGGAAGATAGATATTTAAACCTAACAGGTGCATATAATTGACAATTGAACAAAATATGGAAAATATTTTCAATGGCTGGTGAACTGCATATGCAGGTTCTCTCATGATATGGCAAGTGGTGGAAACGCCCATATTTGACCATGGAATCCATCACCTCAAATCTAGCTCTGGAATAGGCCCTTCTTAAAAATTGTGGCAGACTCATTGATAGATATTTTTCAGGTTGAAAAGTAATTTTCATTTTTAGCCAACCATCTTAACGATGTATTTTTAGTCAATAATTCCATGTCAGTTTGCACACTAATATCTAGGACTCTCTGTTTAAAACTTTCCCTTGCCTGAGAGGCCATTGAAAGCAGATGCTGAATGGAAAACCCATATCATGAAATAACTTCAGAGAGTTGGCTGAACCAGGAATCGGGCTGTGGCATATTTATCTGTTCAGTTAAGCATATTTTGGGAAGTCTATCAGAGTCCATTGATTGGATCCTCAGCCAGTATGTGAAAACTTTGATTATTAGATGACTATGTAAGGAGTGAATACCTAATTCCGCTCTGACTGCAGGGGGAGTTATTTATAAAAAAATAAGAAAGGCAGGATAAAAAATCTAAAAAAAAAAAAAGATTCGTTCAGTATGTGAGGAACAAGAGGAAAGTCAAGGAAGCAGTTGGTCTTCTGGCTGGAGAAGATGACAGAATGGTAACAGGCAATAGGAAGAAAGCTGAACTGCTTAATTCCTATTTTGCATCTGTGTTTTTGAAAGAGGAAAAAGTGATCCAGTCTGTCAGAAGCTACACTATGGGGGGAAGAAGAGAAATGTAGAACAAATAGGTAAGGAATTGGTGAGAGAACACTTAGTTGCTTTGAATGAACCTAAGTCTCTGGGACTGATTTACATGGGCTAAAGAAACTAGCAGATGTGACTGTAATCTTTGAGAACACCTGGAGTACAGGGGAAGTGCCAGAAGATTAGAGAAGATCTGAAGTTGTTCAATGAACTTACTAATCACCCCCAGCAGCCACTCGTTAGTTAACAACTCAGTTGTGATGGACTGGAATGGAGGAAGGGGGGTGAAAACGGTGCTCTCGTCTCCAGAGCAACGCTCTGGAGATAAGCGGAGAAAGCTGGCGCATCCCTAAACATTCCAGAAGATAGTAGAGAGTTGTGCCTGGGAACTACTGGTCAGTCTGAAAAGTTTCTGTAAATAAGCGCTAGCTAATAAACCTTGCTGATTGAACCTACACAGTCTCCAGGAGTTCCTTGGGCTAGGCCTGACATCAATAGAAGAAAAAACCCTGCCTAATCCCCAGAAAGATACACACATATTTTGATACCAAAACAAGCAGCCACTCGTTAATCCAACCACCCCCCCAACCCCCCCATCCCCCCCCCCTCAGATCTCTATAAATACCCACAAAAGGGTCACATCATCCTGGGCACAGAGAGAACTGCTCCTGTCTGTGCTCCTGCTCTCTGAAGATGCTGGTCACAGATGCTGGCGAAACATAAGGAAACAAAACTTCCAGAACACGGCCACACAAAAGGCTACTTTTAAAAGGCTAGGAGAGAGCTTGATGTCAGTACAGGTAGTCCTCTGGTTAAGAACGCCTGGTTTACAGACGATCCAGAGTTAAGAACGGAGCCTATTGTAGCAAAATTTGAGTTAAATACACAATGATTCCAGTTAAATACACAACAATTCAAGTTCATTGCACAATATTACTTACACAGTATTATACAATAATACCTATTCTGGCTTACATACAAATTCAATTTAAGGACAGACCTTAGGAATGGAACTCATTCTTAAACTGGGGGCTACCTGTACCCCAGAAAATCCTAGAAAAGATAATCAAGCAGAGTGTGTGAGCACTTGGAAAGGAATAAAGTGATTACTAGAAGCCAGCATGAGTTTGTTAAAAATAGGTTATGCCAGTCTAATCTTATTGCTTTTTTTTGACAGAGTGACTAGATTAATTGACCAAAGTAATGCTGTGGATGCAATGTACTTAAACCTCAATAAATAGTTTGATAAAATTGACCCTAGCCTCCTTCTTGATAAAATGGAGCAATGTGGGACAGATGGTCCCACTACCAGATGAGTTCACAGTTGGTTGACTGACCATAACTAATACACAGTCCTTTATAGATCTGTGTGTACACAGAGGGAGGTATGAAGTGGGGTATCTTAGGTGCTCCCTCAACATTTTCATAAATTACTTTGTAGTGGAGAAAATAAATCTAACAAACTTTAGATATGACCAGGGTCAAAACCCAGTTCATCTCTTTGCCTAATCCTATCAGACTGAACTTGACCCTCCCTGACCCCCAGACAAAGCCTCCTGCAATCCCATCTAAACCGAAGAATAGAAACCTCCTCATCAGCTCACAGTACACCCAGCGGCAACTCTGACAAGGAAATTGCAACTGAGAGAAACCCCAATCTTCCATCCTGTCACCTGATGACCTCAACATTCCATTGCCTTTAACAATTAACTTCCTCAGCTCTGCTGCCCTCCTGAAAGGCCCCTTTTGCCTATCAATAGAACTCACCCCAGGTACACTGACAAGGACCTGCCTAGCTTCCCCAAACCGGCGGGCAAAACAGATCCCTGGGATTTTCTACCTTGTAGCCCTCAACTTCTGTAAAAACCTTTGCTTCTCCATTGTTCAGAGTCCCTCTCCCTTGTAAAGCAGGCACCCACCAATCCTTGCAATAAACATGGTTCTTCTCAGTGTTGTGCTCCTTCTTAGGCTGAATCCACAACAACAAGATGATAGAAGGGATGCTCATCAAATTTGCAGATGATACGAACTGGAGTGGGTATTACTAACACCTCAAAAGATGGGTTTGGGGTTCAAAAGGTCCTTAATAAACTTGAACATTAGGCCCTATCCAGCAAATGCTGTTCAATAGCAAGAAATGTAAGTTCTACACTTAGGAGGAAAAACCAAGTACATAGATTAAAAGATAGGCAGTACCTGGCTCAGCAGTAGTATTTGTGAGAAGGATCTGGGCATCCTGGTAGACCATAGATTAAGGATAAGCCAGTAATGTGCTAAAACTGCCAAAAAAGCCAATGCAATCTTGGGCTGCATCAAGAAAGGTATAATATCAAGATATGTAATTCTAGGCAAATAATATTGTATGGTTCTTATTGGTAGGAAAATATGCTTGAAACAAGGAAGTGGTTAATAAGATTTCCAGGGCTTAAGGGATGGAGTTTTGGACCTCTGCATAGATCCTCCCATATGCCAGTGACAGCAAAAGCAAAATTAATTACATAAAATGCACAGATGTTTTATCTACAGAATTTATGCAGGACCCAAATTTCAGCTTTTTAATTAGAAGAATTTAGAGCATTGATTCAATTCTGGGCTTTACTGTATAGACTGCAATCTATAGTTTGTTTCGTTTTATTCTTAACTCTGGTTTGCATCCTGCTTCTCTTTCTTAGGAAACCATATTTGGCTTGACTGACAGATGCCGGTTTTTTATTAATGATACTGAGGTACTGATTGTTCTCATGGTTTTATATCATCTATATCCATAATCCCTTAATGTCCCCCTAACCAACTGGCAGCTTGATTCTCTGCTTTTCATAGGTTTCTTCAAATGTTACATCCTTTTCAATCAGTGATGAATTTCTCTTGTTGACCACACATTCCCATACCTGTCAGTGCTTGTCTCTAAGGAACACATCCTTGAAAGGTAAAATCACGATGACTTCTTTGCAAAAATTTTTAAAAAGAGGCCCTTACTAAGTTATTTTTTTCTCCAATCTCTTGCTCATTTGCACCCTTCTCCAAGTATGTTTGCTTATTTATGAAGATCCATTGCTTTTGAGTTGTCCGAGATCCTGTTGGGCTCCTGCATTTCTATGGTCATTCACATTTCCATTGTAGAGTAGCACAAAGAGGATGAACCTGGCTAGCACCAAACTACAATCCCATTCTTGCAATGCCAGTTAAAATACCATTTTGAACATTCTGCATGCATGTTGCAAAATATTGTCATGATGAGAATGAGGGTTGTGGCATCTGGTCCTGGCCTTGCCTTCTTTTCCTGCATTTGCTGTGTGGGCACACATTTTACTTGTCTAAGCCCAAGAGAGTATAATTCTGAAAGGATACAGATTGCATGTTATTGGGCAGGTGCTTATAGCAAGGTGCACAAATATAACCTTCTGTTTTTTTGCACACACGAATATATACACGCTTACATACAGTATGAATTGGCCAGGTAAAACAGAAGAAGGAGCAGATTGGGTTTTTATTTGCTCAACAATGTCACCCTTTCAAACTTGCATTTTTAAGATGATCAGGGTATTCTGTCTATTTATTAGACAAACTTATTTTAGATTTAAGCTCTTAAGGAGACATCTCAGTCCAATGAGGGTTTGGGGCACATTTGTATCCCACCTCATCATCGGGACGAAGTAATGTTTGATTCAGGCCATACTGATTTATTTGAAAATAGCATCTTTATGACATTATGACTATAAGCTTTGTTCTCTCTGGGAGATAAGGAAATGATGTTCCCATCACTGAGTACCACTAAAATTGATACTGAGGATGTGGGGAAGGATTAACCTGAGCAAAACTTAAATACATCTTACTGGTTAACAGTTCCATGATGAGACTTTACTCCTCAAGATCAAGCAGAAGTAAAAGTAAAGAGATGGAGTGTCATAGGAAAATACTATGTTTACTTTTATTTATATGTTTTTTATTGCCATACTTTTTATACCATCCAATTCAGAGATTCTGGGCAGTGTATTTATTTGTTACAATGATTTCTATAATACTATATATATAAAAATATTGCATTGCATTGCCTAAAAATATTCCATTCCATTCCATAAGTTTTTTTTTTTTTTAATGAGCTCTATTTTTTGTTGTTGTTCTCAAATGGCTTCCCATTAAGGGCAGACTTCCTTAACTCCAGAAACTGATTTTTTTCTTGGACTTTCAAGTCATACTCCAAATTACTATATAGGATTTTTACTGTTGTATACAATGATTTCATACTTTGGTTTCTAGTGTTTGTCCTGTTCGTAAAAGCTATTAGGACATTGTAGCTTTGAGCTTGGGTTTTTATGTTATTGACTGTGGCATCTTCAGCTTTGCAGTCAGGCCTGGCCAGCACTTCTCTCCCCAATAGCGAGACTCTGCGCAAGATTGAAAGAGGATCCCGGATAGTCACAGTTGTGCCACAAGACACAAAGCTGATATTGCAGGTTAGTCCTTTTTCTTTATGCATATGCCAAAATGACTTGCTCCAATGAGGTTTTATTTGTAGCATGGAGGAAAGGAGTGGGCTAAAAACAAATTGAAACCTCGTGTCATCCATGTGGCTGTTGCTGGAGTATACCATTCAGGCAGCAGCCTCAGTCTATACTGTCAAATATTTGCCCATATGGAAAAACAGCATATTGGATGGAATAAAGAAGAGCATTAATTAAAACATATGATATCACCCCATTTACAGCCTAAAGTGGTACAATCTATCAGAAGCCATACCGTATGATTTTCCTGCTCATATGAATTGGCCTAGAGCAGTGTTTCTCAACTTTAGATGTGTGGACTTCGACTCCCAGAATTCCCCAGCCAGCAGGGAGTTGAAGTCCACACATCTTAAAGTTGCCAAGATTGAGAAACACTGGCCTAGAGAGAGAGAGTTCTATTTCATCTCCTGGTGGGGGCAGCTTCCTGCACACACCTGTAAAATACATGTGTGTCTAAATGAGGAGCAAAAAGAAATTGTAGGTATGTCTCATTCCATTTGGAGACTTCCGAGTCGGTGTTTCAGCAAACACACGTGCTAGACGTGCCAAAATGGCCTGGAGTTCAGTAAATGCTCAGCCAGAAGTATTTTATTGATTCATTTACTATATAATCATAATTTCCATTAGCGTGTTCAAAGGACTAATAGATTTCATGAGTTCTGCTCCAAACCACTATAGAACTGGAAACTTGGTGCTTCTTGTGCTAAAGCTGATTGATGTCAAGTGGCTACAGCTCAGTAGGAACCAACTATGGCTCTTCTCTTCTGCTGCATAGTGACTTTAGGCTGGGGTCTCTCCATAGGTGCCAAGAGGAAATTTGGAAACTATTCATCATCAAGCCCTTGTTCTAGCTCAGGTTCGCAAATGGCTGGATAGGTGAGTTGAGAAGTGACCAACTTCTATACATGTTGGCTTCAGGGAGGTTGTACAACTTGGTGTTTCTCATTCTGCACTTACACTGGAACGGACAAATTCTGTTCTGTCTCTCCTGCCAGTCTTCAGTTTAAAGAAGCATTTGAATGTATGAGGAAGCTGCGAATCAATCTCAACCTCCTGTATGACCACAATCCAAAGGCAAGTTGAAGCTCTTGGCTCAGTTGGCATCTTCTGAAGGGATGGCAGAGAGACTGGAAATAGATTCTTATGAACTCAAATGATAGCCTTTCAGGATGTGGACAGGGAGGTGGCACCTCTTTTTGCCACCACCTGGACATTAAAAGTCATCAAGGAGTTCAACAAAATCATAATTGATTAGTGGCATGGAATTTAGGTGATGGATATTTCTATTTATATGGTCAGGTAGGTAAAAACAAGAGCTCTGGAGCAAGATGTAAACTTGATAGATGCTAAGACTTTCCCTATTTTTTAATCAAAGTTGGGGGATTGGGAAATCTTCCTGAATCACAGCAGAATTTAATTATGTGGAGAGGTTGCATGGAAATTATTCAGGTTTTTCCGTCATGACTGTGGGCTAGCAATGAAAGCCACTTCATCATGGTATTTGTTTGGGGGTATTTTTGGCATTTTAAATAGATGCATGTGTATGGCAGTTTAATGGAAAATTTAATAATACTTGCTTCCTTTTTAGGTTTTCTTAAAAAATGTGGAAACATTTATAAAACAGATTGATTCTGTAAATTATATCAACCTGTTCCTCACAGAGCTGAAGTGAGTATTGATTGCTTAATAATATTATTGGGTTTTAAGGAGAGGCGTTAACTACACCTTACACTTTGAGGGGGCTTTTGAAACGGTGAAGGGGATTAGGAATGCCTCCTCCTTCCGCATTAAAACAAGCTGAGTTCTGTGCCCAAATACTCCATTTAATATTTTTGAGGAACTACAGCATATAGCTGGCTCTGCCAAACATTTTTAATTAATATTATTGCCTGATACCATCCCACTGTGTATACGTTTGTATTGTAAATGCAGTAAGACCATTCTTTCCTTTCCTAGAGAAGAGGATTTCACAAAAACGATGTACCCTCCTCCAGATCCCACCAGTGTCTGTGAATTGCACACTTCCAATAATAAGAAGATTGACCTTATCTGTGATGCCATGAGAAAAGCAATGGAGAACATCAGTGCTACTAAGTATGGGGCAATTACAATTACAAAACATCTACATATACAAAGGCAGTTTCAATACACGCCAGACTTTTAACAAGTGATAACAAAGCCCAGGATGGAGCCCATGGCTAGGAAAAGTCTTGAGATAGTCCTCCTTCAGAAAGCAGCCCCAGTGCAAGAGTTATGAAAAAGGAAGACATGTCTCTCCTTCCTCACCCATTACTGGTAATCAGACTTCACCCACTGAAAAGGAGAAAAAGGTGCTTCTGACTTAAGGAGTAGGAAGCATATCCTGTCCCTTTTCTGTCTACCAAGACATGCTGCATTCATACACCCTGCTGTGCCAGACTTTTGAAAAAGTTCATTAATCTTTCAATACATAGACAAATTCAACCACAATTTCAACTGGGAAACCGCTGACATTTTAGATCAAGTCAAATCCAAAACTGCTAAGGAATTCCTGGAAGTTTGGCATTCTGACAAATCAGCTACCAACAGATATATAGAGATAAACTCCATCTATATAATATTTAAAAGATGTAACCAAAAGTCAAGGAAAAGAGCCCAGAGCACCTCCTCCCTAGCAGCCAATATCCAAATAAGCAGGAAACTGCACCAGATAAACAATCAAGAAAGAGACGATTACTAGTCAAGGAACCATCAAGGAAGAAAACATAGCCCGACCAAGTCTAACAGGGCAAGCTACTATGCATAAACAGCCAGCCATCTCCACTCTCCCATACACTGATGATGTTACCTAGCCCAGTAATGAAATGTCTGCAGGAAAACAACCAAACTCAGAGAACATCAAGAACCCAACAGTTCAACCCTGAACCACATATATTCCCTACCATTGGAGACTTTTTTTAACATTGATTTGTTGAACAAGCCAAGTGGCTTGGTTTGCACATAATACTAAGCCATAATGGGTAAATTTGCAGAGTATGGTAAGCCAAATCAAACAAACCGCTTTATGTATTAGTATTTGATGCAAGCCAATGTCTCTTCAGAATGGAGAATAGGTTTGGAAAAAGAAAACTAGCCCATTCTTCCAGGTTAACACCTCAATGATGCTCCTGCAAAATTCTGTTTATCTTATTGGGCTCCGCTCAAACAACCTGAGATGGAATTGCCACATTCATTTTTAAAGATTTTTGTGTTGACTTTGCAGTAGAATTCAGCAGCAACCCTACATCAGTCAGAATTGTTGTCATGAGAGAAATGAAAACAAAACGAACCCCCTCACGCTCCCCAATGTCTAACTCTTCCTTTTTCTCCCTGGACTCTTTAGGTACTGCTTAGCCATACTGACCTCTCATGTCAAAAAGAGCCCCCCAGAACTGGAAGCAGCCCTGCAGAGGATTCGTCAGCTTCCAGGTGCAATATTGGCATTAGACTGCTTAGTCAGGTAGCACTCTTATGGCTTCCTAAACCAGAATGCAAATAACCATTCTGGTTATTCTCCCCAATCTCTCTCCATTTGTTGTATGTGAGTAAGTAAACAAACCAGGAATGGTAGGGTTTCAAATGACAGTCAGACTAGTATTGTGATTTATTGTATCCAAACAAGGCAGATTCATAAGCCAGGTTTTTTTAAACCAAGCTTGTTGGCTTGTGACTTTTGGTGTATTTGAGCACAATAAAGCCACGATCCTAGATTCACACATCATGTTTGTTTATTTATTTGTTAATCAAACTTGTACACCATGTGAAGCTGTTCCTTTCTTGGTTTACAAAAGAAAGGGTAAAGATGGAGAAAACAAGCCAAACGCATGGCCTGGTCATCCTTCATATTTGAATTTATTAAACCAGAGTTCATGATTTTAAAAGCTACCGATTATGACCTTTTTTCCAAACAGATTCTCTATTATAGTGATTACTAGATTTAATGGATTTAGGTTCTTATTTTTGTACCCTGTTTTATATTTATATACTGTATAAATATACAGTATGCAGCTTTTATGGCTTTGTTTGATTTATTTTTTGAACAGTGGTTAACAAATGTTATCAGGTTACTGAGTGACATAAATCCATGATACACAGAGAATAAAGATATATAATTATTTTAAAAAATCTGCCAAAAAGTAGAGGGATAGATAATATACATCTTCATATTTACTGTATATCTAAAGTGTTGCCAGTAGTCAGTGCTCCAGATTGACTGGCAAGGGTGAGGTATGGTGGTGTGGGAGTAGAGTGGGAGAAGATTTCTTCATGGCTCTGCTGCTCAGGGGTTGGTGTTCTCCAAGTGATGATATCATTGACTCTCCATAACTCTGATCAAGAGATAAGATTGCCTGTCAGCCAAGTAAGGAGCTTTCTTATGCACCTCCTTACAAAGACTGCTGCTTTAGATCTGATCACTGAGAAACGTGAACATCATTCCAAAGTCCTGTGTGGCCATTCAGATTTTTGACACCAGGCAACATCATCAAGAAAAAGCAATGGAGCTTAGGCCAGGTCCCCACTAGTGACTTAGAATGCCTTCATAGCCTCACCAAGCCATCACTGAAGTGATGTAAAACCTCTTGTCTTTACTGAGACTTTGGCACAACAGGGGTTCAGTAACTCTAGAAGATGCCAAAGAAGAAATGACCTTATTTTTCTTTGATTCATTCATTCAATGCCCAGTCACTCAAAGCAAGGTACTGATGAGGTCCAAAGTATCCGATAGGGTGCTGTTTTTGCTATAGGGGTGCTTGCCTGAGTGGAAATTAAAACTTGACTTTCACTTCCTTCCCCACCTGATACCTGTCAGGTGAAAAGCATTCCCTACAAACCCTGTATGGAGGATAGGACAAAACAGCAGAAATTGGTAGCTGCAAATTCCGACCCAAAGATTTAATCACTATAAAAGGAGAAAGCACCATGATACATTTATCAGAGAAGTACCTCTGCATTGCCTGTTAGCAAAAATAACACTCTCTTGCCCAAGGCTTGCTTATTACATTATTACCTGTGTTTCTGGGGAAGTTTTTGCTTTTTCAGCATTTAATTCTTGAAGATTGAATCCACAAGAGTGCATGGAAACAATGTCTGGCTTTTAATTAAAATTCATCTTAGCAGGACAGACTTCAGCAACGGTTGAATCTGTCAGTGTAGAAGAAGCGTTGAAATACCTGCTGTATCTGGTGGATGTCAGTGAATTGTATGATTATTCGCTGGGGACATATGACTTTAATTTAGTCATCATGGTTGCTGAGAAGTCTCAGAAGGTAGGATTTTGATCATATTCTGATTCTATAGCTCTTGGTCTAGCTAAGTTATGAGGAGAATTATGAAATGCATTCAAGAACTGCCATCACCACCACCCAAGCTCTTCGGCATTTGTAAAATACAATAAATTGTACATTTAATGTAAGTCTTAAACATCATCTGTTTCTCAGTGCTGATTGCTCTGTTGCTCAGCCACATTATTCCATTTCATTGGCCATTTGGCCATTTAATCAGATTGTCAACAGTGACTCATTCTTCCGGCTGTGCGTGCATAAGAGAGAAAGCATTTATGGTTTCCATAATGTCAGAAGTAACAATGTGGTGTCATCCACAAACTCATGTTTGATTTCATAGCCAATAAAATAAAATGCCCATGAGCAGAATGAAGAACAAGAGAAATGGTGCAGAAAACAAAATGTGTTTGTAACAAGTATCAGATGTTAACTTGGTGGCCCTACTTCATGTAGAGATAAGCAGGCTATTACAATGTTTTTAATTACTGTAGCAATTCAGGCCCAATACAAGTTGTTGTTTTTTTTGCAGGATCCTAAGGAATATCTCCCATTTTTAAACAAACTTAAGAAAATGGAAATCAATTATCAGCGATATTCGATAGACAAATATTTGAGAAGATATCCAAAGGCTCTCTACCATCTTAGTAAATGTGGTAGGTACACTGGGAATGTGACCTCTGGTCAGAAAGTTATGAATAAGCAACCATTTTTTAAAGCATCGTCATACTGCCTAAAAATGACTGAAAATGCTGCTGGTCAGCCTTTCTTGTAAGCTTGATGAGGAAGCCACTGAGGGGAACCCCTGAACCACACAGAAGAGCATGTATGCAGCCCATCATGCTTTAGGGCAGTTTTTTTATCAGCTTGGTGGAAACTGTGAGGAGGGAAGTAGGAAAGAGGGAGGAGATCTTTTCAGGCCAGTCGGCATATTTGGAACGTTGAGGATGGATCCCTGTGGGGGACTTGTGCATTAAAAAATAGTTGCCATGGAGATATAGAACATAAAACCCCACGAATCAGAAGATAAGCTCCCCCCCCCCGTTGCTTCTAGCTTCTTCTTTATTTGTTTAAAAGATCTGTTTTTTAAAAAAAAAAATAGGTAAAGGAGACAGCCAGGTGGCTGCCAAGGGAGATGCTAGCAAATATATTGGGCCTCCAAAGCCACAGGTCTGGTATCCTTGTGGTATGACAGTGCCCTTTTTAAGGTTATGCAGTCATCCAGATTTGAAAAAGAAAAAAGGATTTGAAGTATGAGTGATTTGGAGTGCAAACTGTTGAAACTATTTCCTGGGTTTGGGCTGATCTACTGATATCCAACTAGTGCTGAACAAGTATCTCACATGCCCTGAATCATCTTTTCCTCTTAAATCTAGATTGCTGCACATTCCTATAGATTTCTAGTATTTCTGTCTTAGTAGGTCTTAATATTTTCAATAAATAAAATCAACCTTTTAGATATCTTTATTTTTTCATTAATTTAAAGACTATTTCCATTTTCTTTTGTATAGTATTTTTTTTGTATAGTATCCATCATCTGTATTGGTAATATATTCATAAAACCAAATCTTTGAAATTTATAAAAACACAACTCCCTTCTAGTTACTTGGTGATCAAGGTTAGATTATACAATTTTTCTAAGACTATAATTTAACCAACAGTTATAATAAAAGTACAGCTAAAATGCAGCTTGAAATCAACTTTCAGCAGAATTGGCAGAACTGTGAGTGAATAAAATGTTTCCACTTGCTGTGTTATTAAGGGAACAAAGAATTTTTTAGGTTGGATGTTAGAATCAAGAAAATCCCCAAATCTAATTAAAATAACAACAGTTAAAGATTGGATGTAATCGAGCCAAAGCTTTTACTTCAGAAGAGTGAATTAAGCATGGCCAAATTCATATTCAGACATAAGATTAAATCAGGCTTCCGCAAATTGGTGCCTTCCAGATATGTCAGACTACAACTCCCAATATCCTCTGCCATCACTAGCTGTTGTAATGGTTAAGGTTTATGTGAGTTCTTGTCCAACTCTGGATAGCACCATGCTGAGGTTTGGTGCTATGCAATATTTGATCCTATGTCAGCTTACAAACTGCTGCCAAAATAGGCTATCAAAGCATGATCTAAAGCTGGTTTGCATACTACAGTTTGTGTTAACTGTTATTTGTTGTTGTGTCTGAAAAAGCAAACAAAACCACAGACATAACAGTTTTAGGGTCATTGCTGTGCTTCAGAGGCTGTTGTACCAACAATGTAGGAATAAATTTAGAAAGCCAAACTCTGAACAGAAGAAAAACAAAGGCTCAAGCCATGGTGTGGGTTCTTAACTATGATTCGTCCAAACCATACTTTGTTAGATATTTCATTTTTTTCCTGTCTGGTCTGGGTCTAACAGGATTGTTTTGGGAGTCATGAATAATTATATTTAAAGTTTTTGTTTGGAATACCTGAAACTATTGCTTACAGTTCCATATCTGTGTACTAAAATTTAGATGCTCATTCTTGGGCATCTTACATGTTGCAGTAGAATCAAATGTCATCCTAATTAATCCAAATTGGCTCACACAAGCCTGTGCAGAGCCTTGCCTTTTCACTGTCAGAAGAAAATGTCTGTTTTTCTCAGGGTCAGAACATTTTCCAGAGTTCCTGAATTTGGTGGTAGATCAGAATTTATATAACGAAGCCCTGAAGCTCTGTCTGCCAGGCACACAGGAATACAAGGTACATGAAGAGTTTTCTATCCATCCATATTTGCAATACTTTACTTGAGAGAAGGGGCAGCTGTACTACAGTGATAAAATACATGCTACAGGCTTTGCTAGACACTGGCAGATATCTTTCTTTGAACACTTCCTTCATTTACCAAACCTAGAGTACTTTTGTTAGAAGTTCCTCTTGCATAGGTTTGTGGCTTCTGGTTCATGTAAGCTTTTAAATGTGATCTATTGTCCTTCTAATTAGAGAATAAATCTGATCTGCAATTGTCCGCCTTAAGGATGTGGTTTCAACCAGTGCTCCATTCGTGGAACCTGGATCCCTTAGAAATCTGTCAGAGATTCCTCAGTCGAAAGTTTAACAAAGCAAAGCGAATTCCCTGAATGATAGTTTTCACATCCATGGTATCAGTCTCCCCGTGAACATGCAATGGCAGGAACATGTTGGCTGCACCAACTAGTAATAGAAAGCAAAAATGTAGCCCTGGCTAGTTGGCTGCATGAACTAAAGGTACACCTTCAGATACTTCCCAAACTCGCCTACGCATAGGGCAAATCGCCTGTGTTCCTTTGGGTGAAGGAATACTCACTTTACAATTTCACTTAAGCATCTGCCAGTTGTCTGCAGAAACAACCAAAAACAATCGACTCTTTGATGTGAGAGAAGCCCTGGGTCCATTTCTGTGCAACTATGTCTTGCAGACTGTCAGCTATGCCTACGGAGAATATTTGATCCAGAAGCATCTTGCTGGACAAGCTGGGTTGATCTTTTTCCGATGCGGTGCCTTTGAGAAAGCTCTGGATGCCTTTCTGATCAGTGGCAACTGGCAGCAGGCTCTGTGTGCAGCCACTGAACTTTGTTACACTGAAGACAAGCTGGCCAGCCTGGCGAGGAACATGGCTAGTGAGTATCCATGTTACACCAAAGCTCTTGTAGTTTCTCTCCAGATTTGACACCCCCGTGTTTTTATTTTCATTATCTTTTTACAAATTCTTTTCCCTCCCAAAAGAGGTAAATGTGGCGTTTAAAAATGCTGTTCTTAATTCTTAATAGATAGTACTATTGACATGCATATTGACATACATGGCTCTTGGCAGAATCATTTAAGAACCAGAGCAAGAAAAGACAGGGATGTGCTCTGAGGAACGTGCAGTCTAAATTTCAGCTGAGAGGTAGACAAAGAGGGGAATTGGGGAGGCATGGAAAGCAAAAAATGAATACCTGCAAGTAGATGAACCCACTGTTAAGCTTGCAATGAGTTCCATGAAGTTAATTTTGCTTGTATATTGATCAACACATAGAAACTCATTCAAACACTGACATAGCCAAAGGCAGCTTGCCTGTCATGTCTTTCTTACTTACTTACTAGATGTATATGGCTACCCATCTCAAATATATGATTCTGGGCAGCTAATAGTATAAAAAATGATAAAAGCATATACAAAAACATAAAACCCATAGCAGTGGAGCAAACAACCTCAGCAGTCAAAATAACCAGGAGACAGGCTTCATTACACACTTGGGGCCCCAGGCTTAAGCACAGAGCCAAGCCTTCAAGGCCTTGTGAAAGGTCTACAGGGATGGGGCCAGTCTGATCGCCAGAGAGATGATATTCCAGAGGGTGGGTGCCATGACAGAAAAAAGTCTCCTCCTGGCCCACTGACTGACATTCCTTGGAAGATGGGACTCGGAGCATGCCCCCTCCTGCCTGGCCAGATAGGATGGGTAGAAACAGCTAGGGAAAGATGATCCCATAAGTAACCTGGTCTCAAGCCATGAAGGGCTTTAAATGTGACTACCAGCACCTTGAATTGCACCAGTAGCCATGCAGCTCACAGATCAGTGGTGTTACATGTGCTGAAATATAGGCACCACTAACTGTCCACACCACTGTATTCTGCACCTGCTGAAGCTTCTGAATGCTCTTCAAGGGCAGCCTCATGTAGAGCACGTGGCGGTAGTCCAATCTAGAGATGACTAGGGTATGAGTGACCACGAGCAGGGCCTCCTGATGCGTCCACAGGGGCTCGGTAATCCCCACCTGTGAGTGAAAGCTTGTAAATGAATTCCATGAGCAAAAGACTACTTCTACTTGGTCCTTCTCAAACAGCAACCTTGCCATACCCCTGAACATTTTTTTTTTTAGCACCAGCCAAATATGATATGGGGCTCAGGTGTTCAGGGAGATAGAAGCATTTGGGTCATGAGGCGATATCTGTTCTAGTTGTTCACTGATGTAGAATATTACCTGCAATGCAGTGATAAGGATATTATTATTATTCATTAATAATATTAATATAATGTTCATCTGAAGAGGTAGTATAAGCCACCACTTTTAAGCCTTAGCAGCTCTTTGGACTGTTCTCTGCCTGGGACTGTACATCAGGGATAGAGTGGTACCCTTTCCTTTTATGTAACTGTTACCAAGATTTAAGAGTAGGGATGAGTAATTGTGGGGCTATATTTGGTTTGGAGACTTGTAAAACTTTTGTAGACCTCAGATAGAAGCACCACGTCTCTGCTTCTATTTTAGGAGAGGAGAAAATAGCCATTTAAAAATCTCTCTCTCCTGAACACTTTCCTTCTTTTAGGAAGACTTGCTGAAAAAAGAAAGTATGTCGATGCAGCAATTCTCCTGGAACAATATGCCAAGGTATAGTTCCTATTTTACTCCCACTGGTCCTGTTTCTGATCCACTTTTCAGCTGGGGTTTTCCTTCCATGCATCTCTCTTCGCAACACCATCCACAGCAAATCACGATAATGCCAAAATGATGACATCATCCCACAAGTGCTACCATTCTGTACTTGTGTCCCAACATCTGACACAAATGTATAAATCAGCATTTGCATGATGATCTGATCACACTTGTGTCATTATTTTCAGAGTCCCCTGTTTCCTTGTGTTTTTAGCCTGGATTTGAAAGCAGAAAGTGAGTTGCTTCCTCCCCCAGACAATTAGATGTAAACGGAAGTTCCTGCAGCTCTGTCTTCTGTTTGTAGCACCATGATGTGTTGTCCACCATGTTTCTGGACAAGTTTCCTATTGTGTAGGACCCCTGCATCATCATCTTCCATTTATAACCCTCATGTTTTTTTCCATGTTGCTGTTTTGTCTGCTTTCATATCCCAGGAAAGTTGATAAGAGAGGAAAGATTGTATAACTATTTTTATGGTAGAGCTGAGAGCAGTTCATCTGTTAAGTCCCCTTGGATACATTGCCTCATTTGGATTTTGTATGCCATGTTCCAACTACATCCAAATGTATACAGTTTGTAGTGGTGAAGTCCCTGTTGCTTGATGGCACCAAATTTATTATGAAAACCATAATAAATGTTTATGTGGCAAAGCTATCAGCCTTTCATTCACTCCCCCACAAGTAGAATGACCTACAATATAAGTACTGCTAGTTGCTGTCCTAAAGATTTAACCTGCCTAATAAAATTAGCTTAATATCTCAAAGTCCTGGGAAGGATGCCGGATGAGGAAAAAACAAAAGAGCTGGTTTAGATGTGTATGGCTAGAAATAGCTCTTAATTAGAGGCATTCATCTTCTTATGCTCTTGAATAGCACTGTGGCTGAGTTGACCTGGAAAGATAGAAGCATTTGATAGGATCATGAGATTATATCTGTTCTAATTGTTCACTGATGTAGAATATTACCTGCAATACAGTGATAAGGATATTATTATTATGGTTGGTTCCAGTCAGCCAGATGTTTAGACTGAATTTGGCATTTTTATCCACCTATCGAGTCCTTCCCAAGGACCTGGGATAGGCAGATGTTGTTGTTTGATGGTGTTAAAGGTATCGTTGTAGGATATAAACTGTTCCAAGTAAAGCAACTGACTGATGGTGATTTTGTTAATGCTGATGGTCTTCAAGTGGGGCTCCAGATGTTTTGGGATTGCATCTAAGTTATTGTTATTATTCATAATAATATTAATATAATGTTCATCTGGGGTGATGGATTGCTGTGCAGATCAATCTTATTTTTATTGTCATCGTATTTTTTTAATCTATACCTTTCAGGTGGTTCCAGACCACTTTTCCATTAGTTAAAATAACAACAAACCACTGTTTCTTTAAGAGAGCAGCAAAACCAGCTCTTTGCATGACAGAATGCGGGAACCACTTCCCTACAGATACTCAAATGTGCAAAGCTCAGTGTTTCAAGTGCACTTCATTAACATTGACCCCAACACATGGCCACACAGTTCACATGGTTCACATGAAGTCCTCCAGTTCCTGTGCACTTACCTTGAACATGTGATGCCACCATTTCATAAATGTTGATCCATGTGTATGAACCTACTCTTAAACTTGTATTCATAAACACTATAAGGAGATCAAGCAGAATTCTCATTGCATACTAGGAATACTACAGGATTTGGGATTCCATCCCAAATGTCTCTTTTCTGCTAAAGGGCCTCAGGGAAGGGAGCTATTTGATTAGTTAGCCAAATGACAATGAATGTTTGATCTACCCTCTTCCAGGATTATGAAGAGGCCATCCTGCTTCTTTTAGAAGGAACTGCCTGGGATGAAGCCTTGAGAATAGTAAGATTCCTGAAACCATTAAATTCTTTCCATTATCTGTTGGAAAGTGTTTTGTTTTGTCACAGAAGTTTATTGTTTTCCATTCCAGATTTACAAATATAATAGGACTGACATTCTAGAGACCAACTTCAGGCCATCTTTGTTGGAAGGTAAGGCTGTCCTTACTTGTTAGGAGCTGATATGCTCTTGGAAGTATGAGCTTAATGAGGTTCAAGTTAGATGAAGGGGAAAAGGATGTTGGTCTGAGATAAGGACATATAAAGGGATATTGCAAATTTTTGTCTCTGTGCAGAAAGAACATGCGATCTTGATGTTTTTAAAATTGTTCATTGCCGAATCAAAACTTTTAATGTGTCTGCTTCAACTGTATAATGTTTTTTAAACTGTGATCACCTCTCTAGCCCAAAAAAATCATTTGGTGTTCTTGGAGACACAGAAAGCAGAATTTTCTCGCCATCGTAAGCGCCTGTCTGTAGTTCGAGAGCTTAAGCAGCAAGCCCAAAATGAGCTTCTAGGTAATGACTTGAATTGAATTATGTTTTGCGTCACTATTTCAAAGAGAGTTCCTAATTAGTGTGGTGCCTTAAGACAGGAGTGGGAATCTCACTTACTACTACCACAAAATAATAGAATTTAATGTTTTCAGTTTCTGCTAGTTATAAAGAGCTACGCAAGTGAGATTGTAGGGAGGCTGGGAAAGAAATGGTAAGACAACTGTTGTAAACAATCAGGAGGTAGCAGGTGAATCAGTTGGCAGCTGATCTCATAAATGGCAGTTTAGCCTAGATGGAGAGAAATCAGGGAAGAAGCATTTCAACTTATTCAAAGAGACTCTGTCTTAATTAACTCACTGCAAATGAGGGTGGGAAATTCCCCTTACACTTTCCAAGAGTCTGTATTTACATCAGACTAGCATTAAAATTATTGCAATCTGTGTGGTTCTTACTTTCTTGATCTTGTTTGACATCATGCCACCTCCATATTCATAGGCAGTGCCTTTCTGTGTGCCAGATACTGGAAACAAACAAAAGAAGTATTTGAGTTGATGTTTCCAGGAATATCTGGCAGACTTCCAAGAGAATAAGATGCTGGACTAGATTGATCTGATTCAGCCATTCAAATTATGAACTAAGAGATCAAAGTTCAGATTGCAATTCTGAAACATTTCACATCAGGGATCATTTGCTTAAGAACTTTAGAAGTAACTTTTTTCCTTGGTTTCACCTTCCCTGGATGGACCTGAAAGAAAAAAATAAGCACTGCAGAATGTTTCTAAAACAAACAAAAAGTGCTATTGAAATGAAGTAGCACGGGGGGAATTTGTTTAGGAGAAAAGAGGTGAATGATTTTCCCCTTTTACCGTTTTCCCCTTTTACTGATAAGATAATTGGCTTTTGCAGATCATGAAGCACCAAATTGTCCTGAATCGGATCTCTTTTCTGATACCAGCAGCTTGGTGACAGCCAGTGACACAAGTTCCAAATATACTCACAGTAACTCAAGAATATCCGCGTATGTTATTTTGCCTTTATCTTAGCTTTGGTGTAGTTTGATTGCAATTCCTGTCCCAAGTGGGAAGTTTTGGAATTCCATTGGACTCCAGATACAAAGGCTGGGTCTAGCTCTCTCTTTCAAGATCTCCCTTTCTTCCTGAATTCCACTGGGAGATTGATAAGCCTTTTTTGCCATGTCATATTGAGTCTATTATAAAGCCTGGTCATATATGAAGACGGTTGGAGTGTTTGGCTAAGTAACACGCTTCCAGCTTCCAGAACATGGGTGTACAGAGAGATATAGAAGAGATAGAGATAAAAATAGTTTCTTTGTTGATGCTGTTGCCATTCATTGGAGATTAAATTTCCCAAAAAGAGAAGGACATAAAAAGGCTTCAGTCTCTGGTAGTAATCACAGGCAATAGTGAAACAAGAAGGAAAATAGGTGAATAGCAGTGCGAAGTTTAGACTCGGAGTTGTCCCTGACATTGTAAACAGGGGCATTTGAATGAGGTGGTTCATAATGTGTGAGAATGAACAAGCAGTTCTTCAAATCATTAAAGCAGCTATATTTTCTGCATGTATCATGCATCCACTTCAAATGCTGCTTCTGTTTATCTGCACACTGTAAATCTGTGGATTCACATGTTGAATTGAATCTCCTTTGTTTCCCCTCCATAAAAATTCCAGAATCAAAACTTGCTGCACATAGAAAACAAGCACGGTAGGAGAAAATGTTTAGCTTTCTTCTGATGTGCAAGTTTTCCATTTTCAGGAAAGGAAGGGGATTGGGTTTGGGGGAAGCAGAGGGGTCGTCCTGTGCTATAAATTCCATCTGTAGTCTGAAATAATACAGTCCAAACCAGGCTTACCATCATCCAACTCAACACTTGTGCAAGTGCAAAAGTACTTATAAGACCAAGTGTTTATAAGCTGTCCTCCCCCAGTCTCCCTCTTCCCACTTCTCCACCACCACCTGGGCAGCTCATTTTGCAGCTGCTCTTTGATCTATTGTAGACGTTCCTCAAAGAATCGTCGCAAAGCAGAACGCAAGAAACACAGCCTGAAGGAAGGAAATCCCTTAGAAGATGTCGCTCTTCTGGAGGTTTTAGGGGAAATAGTTCGAAGTACTGACAACTTGAAAGGTTAGTTCCAAAAGTTGGTTCTCCAAATTTTGGACGTGGCTCAAAGGAGGAGCCCCAAAGGTGATCATGAAGAGACCTGATGGAGATGTCCAGAAGCAGGGCCTAATGACCATGTCTAGAGAGATTCCGAATGCTGATGTTCAGTGGTCTTCGGTTAGCATGGAGTTGCACGAAAGGCTGCCTTCCTTACTAGATGGGCCTAACTGCCAAATCCACATACCCAAAACCAAGTGTGTAGGTGGGCAATGCTAATGCTAATTTTCTGTTCCCTATTAGTCTTTTGATTTGAAAGTACTCTTAAGAAATCAGATTAATCTTAAAAACTGGATGCCAATGAGCTGTTTTAGGAAAACAGTGCTGAGGAGATAAAATGTAATGATAATTCTCACTCTCTTGTCTTTTACCCCCTTTCGTTTTCTTTTACTTTGTCTTTGTTCCTAAACACAATCAAGCCTGTAGTCCAGCGTTTCTCAACCTTGGCAACTTTAAGATGTATGGACTTCAATTGCTGGCTGGGGAATTCTGGGAGTTGAAGTCCACACATCTTAAAGTTGCCAAGGTTGAGAAACCCTGCTGTAGTCACTATTTTGATGGTGGAATAGCATAAGAGTAAGCTGTGTGTGCGTTTGTGTGCCTTTGAGTCAATGTTGACTCCTGACGACTGCCTGAACAAGTCCCTGCAGTTTCTCTTGGCAAGATTTTGGAATTGATACTGTAAAATAATAGCAACTAATTATAAGCAACTTTTTAAAAAAGATACTAAATATAATTCGCTTTCCATGGATCTCTAGAACCCTGGAACCATTGGATAGAATGCTGGAACTTTCTAACTTACAAGCCCACTCAGCCAAGATTGTTATTTTTAGGATATAGGACATTTCTGAATGCCTTTTTAGACTGTCCCTGGGGAAACCAAGCCCTGCGGTGTCCTCCAGGGCTGTTGTTCTGAAACCAGTGATTATGCCATGCTAGATACAGCTTATGCCTGTATCCCCAGAGGGGAGGATCTCATTATTTTCAGGCTAGGATCAGAGGGCAAGCAAAGAACAGGTTTATCTTATATGCCTACCTTGTTTTTTAAAAAATGCATTTTAAACTTATTGGGGTGGGATCTTTTTTCCCCAAGGTGAGTTGCACAGCCTTTTAAATTACCTAGTCCTGTTTAGCTATGATGGACAAGCCCAGGAGTTGCAACAAGCTTTCGAGGATATGCTTCACTTGATGGAGAGCTCCCTGCTTGAAATCTGGAGCCCAGACCTGCGGCACATCCCAGCCAGCCCGGTAAGACATTAATTCCAGCCTGTGCCCCCTTGGCACTCTTACTGGCATACTGTGTTACACTGTTTGATTTTGAAAAAGCATTCTTAATGAAGTAACTTTATTTGAAGAAAAATCAGTTGCAACAGAGGAATCCACAAGACGGTCTATCCATTGGGTGGGGGGGGGAGGCAAATGACAAAAGCAACATCAAACTGTCTCTTTTACTCTTTATGTGCACCGTGATGTTGCATGCATGTACGAAATAGGAAGAGCTTATGGGGCAACTGCATGACACTGCTTTCATCATTTTGACAAAAGGGCTGGATCCTGCAGACATTGCTGAGTTGTGGGACTCCAATCCAGAATGTGCTAGCTCCAGATTAGAACCCCATATCACTCTTCTGCTGAAAATTCTGCCCATTAGTTTGGGGAAAACAATAGCTGGATGGGGATTATCAGTAGGAAACTGCCAGAGAACCCTATTCTGAATTGGGTTCTGGATTGAGGCCGCATGAGTTTTTAAACTGAAGTGTTCACATGTTCAAAAAATGCTTTTTCAAAAATCAGAATGATTTTGTACAGACAAAGGTGTACTTTGGTCTGGAGAAGAGGCTAGATATGGTACCAATTTGGGTTATTTTTACTGCACTTTATTTTTTTTTAAAATCACAGCTGTACCCGATAATGGGTATCAGTGTGGGAGTTAATTTATTGAAGATAAGATGCTCCTATCAGTACCATACTATATAGCCTAGTGCATAGCAATTTTATTTACCTGATTTCTTTAAAGAGAATGCCATTTCACTGGTTTGTGTCAAGAAATCTGTTGCTTCCAGGAAGATGATGTATAAATGAGTACAGGTAGTCCTCGTCATTTATTCAGTGACCAAAGTTATGACGGCACCGAAAGAAAGGTGGTTACGACCAAAACTCAGAGTTCCGGCCATCCCAGCACTCCCGCAGTGATGTGATCACAATCTGGGTACTTGACAACCAATTCGCATTTATGATTGGCCACAGCGCCCCACAATCACATCATCACCATTCGCAACCTTCCCTACTGGCTTCCCCAGAAAGTCAGTGGGGAAGCTGGCAGGGAAGGTCATACATCATGGGGGCAAGTCTTCCCCACCTGTGCACCCTCCCCCAGCCCCTCTGCACTTGCGGCATGCTGGCCACTCATGCACTCCCATGCACCCTTCCCAACCTTTACCACACCTCCCTCGCGCTCCTGTGCACTCTCCCCGACCCGTGCTGCACCCTCACGTACCCCCCGACCCTCCCTTGGACCCTCACACCCTTGCACACCTTCCCTGACCCATGCCACACCCTCCCTGACTCTCCCCCACACCCCCATGCACCCCCTTGCTCCCTCCCACACCCGGTAGCAACCACTTATCTGCCTGCCAGCCTGGGACTTGCAGCTTCCTGCCGGCTTCCCCACTGACTTTAGCTGTAAGAAGCTGGCAGGAAGTTGCCTCGCCTAACAACCATGGGATTCGGTTAACGATGGCAACTAGGACTGCAGGGATTGCTGTCACTAAGTGATGCAGTTGCACTTTACGACTGCATCACTTAGCCACAGAAATTCTGGTCCCAATTGCCATTGTAAGTCAAGCCCTACATGTAAGCTCAAAGCAGGTGCAAGAGGTGAGTTGAGAAACAAAATCTCTTCTGTTATATCTCTTCTGTTCATTGCATAGGGAAAATAATGGTTTTCTATTAAAGCTGTTACGAAAAAGTCTGGCCCAGATTTTTATTTTTATTTCTGCTGAACTGCTATAATGTCATTATTCTACGTAAATGAACATCTCCTTTTGCCAATCCCTTGCAATTTTAGATCCTGGGTCCCAATTCAACTGCTAATAGCATAACTGCTGCCTACACTCAACAGAAAGTGATGGCTCCCACAGTACAAGGTAAGACATGTACTATGTAGCATACATTATTTATTTATCGTATGGCACATTCACATCGCAATTCAGTAGAATAAAAACACAAGAGATAAAAATACAAAATATGAAATATAAAATATAAAATTTTATATATTTTTAAGTAGTGTACAAATTAAATACGATTTGAATGTGTGTGTATGCATAAAAAATTTAAAAATTTGGGGATGCTGGAACTTAAGCTTGTCTTGAAACCCATCCCTCTAATCCATTTGTGAGCAACTTGTAGGCTGCACGGGACCTGTTGCAGTCCCAGTAGTGACAAAATTATAGTGTGAAAAAAAAGGTTTGATTTTGCCCACTTACAACGTAAAATGAAACAAATAGGTTTGTTAGCAAACCAAATTTGTTTATTTCAGTGATTTATTGAGCTGCCTATCTCACAACAGTGACTCTGGGCAGCATACAAATGCACTATTATCATCAGCTCTTCAAACACTGCTCACCTGTGGGCTGATAATTCTGGCCTCCTGTAATTCTGAGCTGCCAAAAAAATAAAGCTTGACCCCCAGTTGCAAGAAAGGTTACTTTATGCAGTATGGAGGGAGACTGTATGTTGAGCAAAACCCTTTCTTACGTATGCTCCTGGACTAGGCCCTAGCATTCAAGTTTTGAAACCAATCCCTAGAAGCTTTTCTGATTGTATTTGATGCGGTTACCATGAAGCTTACCATTTAGGAAAGCTCAGAAATCTAACCTTGCCGTATTAGGCCGAAAAGGAATGAAAAATAAAGTTTTAGTTTATTCTTCATTGATTTCAAGTAGCAGACAAAGCATAGGACTATCTTCACAGTGGTACATTTCTTTCTATCTCATTTGTGAGATTTTGTTAGTTTTTTTTCTGTTTCAGAATGTTTACATAAAGTGTACTATAATGTCTGTTACTTTTGCTTGTTTGCTTGCTTGCTCTTATTTGAAGAATTATCTCTTGCTTTTTCTTCTTCCCAGATCCGGAGATCTTTATTGCTCCCAAACTCAACAAAAACACTCAGTGGAAGTTGAATCTTCTCCAGTAATCTCAGTTCCACAGCTACTGATGGGATAAAGATCTATACAGGTAGTCCTTGCTTACCAACAGAAATTGGGACCAGGAACTCCATTGCTAAGCGATACACTTGTAAGGCATGATGTCATGTGATCGCACAACAGCAGTTCCAGCAATCCCAGTTGCCATCATTAGGCAAATCCTGCACAGTCATGTCCCGTGGTCATGTGATTGCCATTTGTGACCTCCTGCTGGCTTCCACGTTGACTTGTTGGAAGCTGGCAGTGAAGATCACAAATGGCAATCACTTGACCATGGGATGCTGTGACATTATAATTGCAAGCCTGTTGCCAAGTGCCTGAATCGTGATCATGTGACCGCGGGAATGCTGCCATGGCCATAACCCGAGGACTTGTCGTTAGTCCCTCTTGTTCAGCGCTGTTTTAACTTTGAATGGTCACTGAACAAGGGGACATTGAGCGAGGGCTACCTGTATTTAAGTACTTTTCTCATCACGTATCCTGAAATGAAGAAGGATGAACTGGCTCACAAAGCAGTGTAAATCTACTTTGCCCTATACCTGTCTGATCATGGGCTTCCTTCCACTTCCCCCCCCAGCATAGCCTGAATAACCAGATAGCAACCACTCGGCTTCTGCTATTGTAAATTATTTTTAATATGTTGCTTTGAACTCTCCAGACTCTATTTTGCAGTTTGATAGCTAAAGTGATCTTTGGAGATTTTAAAACAGGGGTATTAGTGGTACTTTAATTTTCTAGACTTTTTGCTTTAAAGATACACAACTCAGTACAACTGAGCAAGATTTACACTGAATTTAATATACGCTGCTTTGACAAAATGAGTATTGATGGAATGTTCTTTTTCTGACAGGAAGGAGGAGGAAGGGTTAATAAAGTTTTGTTGTACAGTAACCTTTTTCTTGGAATCTCTCACCTTTGATTTTCTTCATAATGAGACTGTCATAAAATACTGGAACGCTGAGCACACAGTCCTTCTGTATTCTGGAAATAGTTTCCAGTGATTGAATCAGATATACGGACAATCAGATATGTTCATGTATGAATGTTGATCAATGCCTCTTTAGATCCTTAATGATGGGTGCGTATTATGAGTACTGTGGGTTGCAAATTTCATGTGTGCAACCTCTAAAGAAGATTTATGCATGGCCAGCTTGTGTAAGTTTGCCTCTGAGAATCTGACTTTTCTTTCTAAAGAATTCTCAGAGCTGCTACAGTTGCCAGGATATAGTTGAAAGCATGTGGCTGGTGCAAGGATAGCACAGGTGAGGCTTAAGAATTCTGCAAAAACAACACAACTGGAATTGATAAGATAAGTTGGTCTTTTAAGGTGCTACAAGATTCCATTATTTTTTGATGCAACAGACTACTTAGCACAATCTCTCTGGAAATTATAGTTCAGATTGCCTATTCTACTCTTTTTTTTCCCCTTTGGTAAGATAGACACGAATCCTCAGGGATACTTACAGTAATTGTACAATCCTGTATAATTTACTCAAAAGAAAGTCCCACTCAGTTCAGTGACGCTTACTTTGGGGTGTATGAATATAAGTGCAGTTGCTGGCCCTTAGCAAAGATCATTTAGTTGGAAGATTTCCTTGATGCGCTAATCTTCTCTGCTTTTTGTTTGTTACTTGCATCAAAAAAAAAAAAAAAAAAGGAACACCCTCTTTTGCTGTTACAACAATGAGCTTTTAATACACAGAGAACAGAATGTAATCCAGACCATGTAACATTCAGGTTGGTATTACTGGGGTGGCAGGGAAAGTGTGTCCTTTCCTTCAACCAAACTGCATCCAGTTGAACAGGCTCTAGGTGAAGGGATTCATGCTGGGGATTTAGAAACATTTCCGGTAGATGTAAAAAGGACCACGTTCTTCATATTCTCTCCTATGAACCCAAAGCTGCTGGAAAGCCTTGAGAGATGCCAGGATGGAGCCTCCAGTCCAGACAGATGTTTTCCTTTCCGGAGAAGCTGATGAAATGGGATTATCATTTGGGCACATTCTAATCAGCTCTCTCTGGAAGCGGTCAGCAAAGCCTTTGAGCGTGGTGCAGCCCCCACATAACAAGATGTTGCCCATCAGGTTCTTTTTTAGGGTGACATCACACTTGTTGAGGGAAGTCATGGTCAGGAGAGGAAGTCCCAACTGCTGTGAGTTTATCAAGGATGGCTTAAAGAGCATTTCAGAACACAAGAATCTCTCTTTGCCAATAATGATAGTTTGCCCATCAGGAAGCTCATATTCAATCTCATACTTCCTGGGAGGTGCAGCTGCATCATGTTGATAATCCAGTGAAGTGAAACAATAGTTCTCTTTGATATCTTCTAAGATATTCCAGTCTTTCTCTGTGAATAATTTCACACTCTCATTTAATAACTTCATTAGGTATTGAGTGACATCCGATCCAGCATAGTCCACTCTTTCAGTAATGCTTGGCATGGTATATCCTTCGTAAATGGGAACTACATAGGAGACACCATGACCACTCTCTACAACAAGACCTGAGGTCTTTCCATAAGAATACATTGACAATCTTGACTGGTAAGCAATATGCATGGCAGGGGTGCAAAATGTTTCAAAGAGCATTTCTGCATATTTTTCTCTGTTGGTAGTAGGGCTTAGAGGAGGGTCTGATACTAAGACAGCATGTTCTTCAGGTCGAATCCTCATCTCCCTAAGGAAAATATATTCCCAGATATCTTGAACAGAATCCCAGTCCACTATTATTCCATGTCTTAAAGGATTGACAAGCTTTAAGGGTATTGTTGCATCCTGAAGTTCTCTTCCAACAAAAGTTTCCTTCCTGTTATCTCCAGTTTTTGCTGTCTCCTGGATATGCTTGCCCACAGTAGATGAAATCACATGCGTTGGCTTTTGTTCTCCAGCAAATCCACATTTGCAGGAGCCGGTACCAATATCTATGACAACAGCTCTTGTCTCCTTTACTATCCTCCTTGGAGTTGACTCTCCCTCTTCTCTAAATTTGGTGCTATGCTTAACTATTGGTCCTTTCTTTGATGGCAGAGAGCCAGAACTTGCACTTCCTCTGCTTGACATTTTATTTCCTGATGCTCATATATGCCTACTCTCCATGTACTGACCACCATTTCAAATGGCAGGAATGGACATGATTTAGAGTCCTGATGACACCAACAGTAAGCATTGTGACATCATAATGGGAATTCTTAGAGCAGTACTTCCAACACAGCTGGGAGCATCAATTTGGAGATGACTGTCCTAAAAGGGTAAGCTGCCTAAATTCAATTTTACCTACACTTAAGATCCAGAAAAGAAGGCTTTTTAGGTTATGTTTGTACAGTATACTGAACCATACAAATTAAGTTCACACATTTTAGGCTAAAACATGGCTTGCAAGTTTGTGGTCCAGCAATCATACAAGTCCAGCTTAAAGAACCACAGATATGACCTTGGAGAAGGAATGCAGCAGTTAGCCAAACATGATTTAAACAGAGGAAAGAAGACAACTCTAGAAAGAAATTTAAACTGGCTCTCTTCAGCACGAGGAAGGGAAAAGGCTTTCAAGATTGTTACTATAGCCTAAATTAAAGATCCAGTATATCTTGTGGAGTCTGTTTCCTGCCTTGGCCTATCTTGAAGGGCTGACACCAATCTTGAAAACTCCTTTTATTAGGAGAGGCAGAGAATCTTGCCTTTGATCGAAGATATAGCATCTGATCCTCAGGGCACCCGTCTGCTAAACATCTTGCTGCAGCATTATTGCAACACCCACAAGTGCAAACATGAAAATGCTGTGGTGCAACTAGCACAGCATTTGGGACAAGGCTCGCCTCAACCAACAATGGCACAGCAGCTGGCAGCCCAACCAATACTTCTGCACTTGCGTGGGAGTTTGCCAGAACAGTTTGGAAAAGCTCAGGATCAATTCCAACTTTCACAACTCCACACTGAGATGGTTTATGGCAGGTTGGATGACAGAACTTCCTACAGATCTCATCAAGATGATATTTGTTCTAGGTTTGGTGAAAGAAGAGACAGCCAAATGGGCTGTGCCCATTATTGAAAGCAATGGCCAACATAATTTCTGCATACACATCAAATTTTCAATTATTTACCAGAGATGTGGGATAGAATGTTTTGGCTCTGATTAACCAATTTTGAGGACTTGCTGACAAGCTAAGAGATGAATTGGTGAAACAAGGCACCCCAGAGAATTTGGAAGAGCTGTCTCGGCCATTTGGAAGAGTTGAGGCACAAAAAAAATGGCAAGGGGAGGGTTTTATAACCTCTCTTCACCCTAGCTCACCTGCCTATGGAGCCCCACGTCAAAGGCTGACACCCAGCCTTACATATTTTGTCTTTTGATTTACCTTCAGCTGGGTTTCCAAAGACTTCTACAATAGCAACGAGGTTGTGGAATTGCTTGGAGATCAATTTTAAGGACTATTCTAGCTAATTGGTTGATGCTGTTCAAAGGATGAATTGTTGGATCCATTTCAATGTTCTATCTGTTTATTTCTATTGCTATTTAAATTTGTTTTGCTTGCCCCATGGAAACGTCTCAGTAGGGTTCTTTTTTTTAACCCCATGAATACAAACATTTATTTGGACTGGTACCCCTGAAGTTAGAAGCATGAATTACCGGATTATACCTAAATGTACAATTTCATTTGTGCCTGCTCAGAAATAAGCTCATTGAGTTCAGTGAGACTGCCAGATTACATAGAATTGCAACCAACAGAGATAATTAAGATAAACACTGAGCTTTTTAAAAAAATTAACAACTCTTATTTAGCTGGATGAAGTGAAGTCTCTTAGCTCCTTTCAGCCTGAACTACTTACAGCACTGTGAAGCTATAATGGTGTGTATGTGTGTGTGGGTGTAAAAGAGAAATAGTATCTCCACTACCTTGAGATCATTTGAAGAAATGCAGGATGTAGACAGGAGTACAATTTAATAGGTATTGCTTTGCACATCAACATATACACATATTGAAATAAACACAGGATTCCAAGTAATATTCCTTTTTTAAATAAGATCTCAGATTTCACATTGTAATGCCACAGCAATCCACTTAGAAACAGTACAGTGGTAAAGTGAAATTCAAACTGGGAAAGCAGATGAATGCCTCCAACATAGCAAGAAACATTATACCTCAGGCTGCAAGACAAATCTCACTACAGTACCTTTTGGGGTTTTCATCTCTTACCCATGCCAGTTTTGAAATGTAGAATAGTACCCTGAATATGGGCACTAAGTTTCCTTCCATCATGTCAGAGCTAAAACACAGTTACTACATAGCAAGCAAAAAGATTCATTCAGCAGCAGGGCTCACTTTAGCTGGCCAATTAGTTATAATGAATTCTTTAGCACAGAGGGCATAGAGATGTCATGGGTGAGGGTTCCACTGCAAAAGCACAAGTACAACAACGTTGTACAAACCTCCTACACTACCACATCCCTCCTATCCATAACAGCCACCCGCCTTCCATACCATTGGTCACATTAAGCTAGATAATGCTTTGGTACACTTCATAAGGCAATAGCATCAATATTTGCATATGAACACTGGAACTGAATTTACCCAATACTCAGTAAACTGTAGTGCATGAATAAAGCCAGAGTCCTCAAGTCATTTTGGCCAGTGTTCTTTAAGGTGTTCTTTTAACTGAGGGATAGTCGGTAGTTGCTGTTTGCACATGTGACACTTCAGAGGCAATTTCAGAAGTTGGAGAGCATTCTTATCTACAGTTACTTTTCCTTTCTTCTTTACTATTGCTATCACATCTGAAGAGGGAAGGTGGGGAGAGACATAACATATCAAGGATTATAGGTCTGGCCATATCCATCCCATTACAAAACTCACATTAATGGCTTTAGCTACCAATACTTTTCTCACTTTGAGAAAACCCTAGAAGCTGGGAGGAGAGGATTCCTTGACATTTCACATAATTTTCAGCAACATCAGCAAGCTCAAAGTCCCAGGATTCTTTCTATAAACCCCAAAATTAGCATCTGTAAGATGGCTGCATTTCTGGAGCCATCCCCACAATAGCAGACATCCAAAAATGTTTGGTATGAATGGGTTGGCAGAAAATTTGCTCTGGAAGAATCTTATAATCCAATCAAAGAAGGTAGCAGCCACATTTGTTTAACTGTGTCTGGGCTTTTCAAATATATACAGGAAAGAGATTTGCCCTTTTAAGAAGCTGAGCCCTCCCACATTTTCACTTTCCACGGTCCTTTTCTCTCATACTGGGAGAACATTCTGCAGGAGAACACCTTCCTTGCCTCAATTCCTTTGGTGTTAAAGTAGATGCACTTACCTACCCACTTGCTTTCTATGGGACGGGCACAGGAACTTTATTAAACCAACATAGCTGTGGCTTTTAAACTAGTTTGATCTTAAGTTATAGGGAAAAAAACCCAAGTCTGAATGGACGTAGACATTAAAAGAGATAACCTATGTTATTACCTGTGGAGTCTAAGAAGTAATTGGTTGTGAAAGAATTCCAGTGCTTCTTGGTTTTAAACCACTTAGAATCAAAGTCTTGGCTAATGACATGAAGATGTAGCTGGCTAAGAAAATGAAGCAAAAACGATAACTAGGTTTGGTGTGGCTACAACAAAAAGAAAAACAATATTAAAACAGTCTTTTTTACTAACAAAAGATATGGGTCAGAAGGCAGCATTCCTTCTAATGCATGTTTGATAGAGGGTTAGTGCACCCTAGTTCTGCCTTACCTCATGCTGGGAATGGCATGGTAGCCTAGTCTGAAGCACAAGTTGTCTTTCTCTGGGCACTGCTGGATTATCATTTCTCCAACCATGTGCATGTGCTTCAACAGTTGAAGGTGCTCGTGAGTCACTGCAAATAAAGTGGAAATAGACTTCCAGGGCAACACTAACCAGTGATAGCGAGCTTTTGGATATTTATCCTTTATAACTACAACTTGTTCATCCTTGAAGACCTAGCAAATAGGGAAGGAAATGCATCAGAGTTTACAATGATGTTAATACTCTCATGCATATCAGTCTTTAAGCAAAAGCAACATGAAACCCTTACCTGCATGTCTGGGTTTTGCATGGAAAGCTTCAGACCTTGAGCCCAGTATGGCACACATTCCTAAAGGACAAATGGAAGAACATAAATATTATGGATATATAATTTTTAAATTGTATCCCAAAGAGTCCAGTAGGACACACTTCCTGCTACTTAAGTAAGCAAGCTTAAGATTGCAATCTAAGATCAATTTAATTGTGCTATCTCAATAACTACAAAAATTTTAGGAGACACTTATATACTTTTCAGAGTATATGTAATGCTAAAACACTTATCACTTTGACACTGCTCCTAGGAGAAACAGAAATATAACTCAAAAGGCAGAAAGTACCTTACTCAAGACTAAGACCAATTCAGACAGTGCCTGCCCCCAGATGGCAACCTAGTTCAAAATGCCAGCCACTCACAAACTCTGAGCAACGAAAGCATTCTCGGTACTTTTTCCCTGCTCCCTAAATAATTATAAGTCTTGAATTAACCTCTCTCAATGATGGAATGGCTTTTATCAGCAAAACAGGAAGGGAAGGAGAGGTTTCCCTCTTCCTGCAGCCCTAGTATGCTCTCATAATTTCTTCTGAACATCTGAAGGATCCTAGAATAAATTGGGGAGGGGCGGTTTCAGGAATTCCATGTGGGCCAAAGCGAGGCTATTTCAGTCTGTTCTCACTCAAATATTATGGCTCCCCTCAAAAAAATTCTGGGAATTGTTAGCAGGGGTGCAGGGAATTCCCAGTCCTCATGTAATGGGCAGAAAGAATAACCTTGAAGAACAGGAGGAAGAGCTGTAACCAAGACAATGGTCTGATAAAAGAAATCTGAGTCCAGACCAGAACTGTAACCTGAGAAAGTGTCTCAGACAAGACCCTCCCTAGTTCTCCAAAGAAGGGAGGGAGGGGTGAAGCACATTCAGACTTGAAAGATTCTGTTATTATAAACTAAATAACTAAGTAGTATTAGCGTGCATTACTTTGGTTTCCTAGTCTGGTCTACCTTGAAGGTCTGACACCTCCTCACAGAAAGTGGAAGACTTGCCAAATCATCTGAAAGCTGTTACAGATAAACTCCTGTTATCTCATCTACTCTTTAAAGCAGGGATCAGCCATTAAATTAGTTTCCATTAAACTGATCCTCAAAATTAAAACCTCAGGTTCAATCCCCCACCTTCTCTTCCATCATCCATATATCCTAAGTGAGTCAAGCAAAATTGGGAGGCAGGTCTTTAGAGTTTCTCAGGAAGCCCCACAGCTTGTAGAAGTTCTTACAACTATTTTCTCTTTGATGAGAGAAAAGCAAACACCCAGATGATTGCTCAAACACAACTCAGGGCAGGAAAAAGGAAGGCTGAGATTTTGGGAAAGGAGAGGCCTTGGTTTGAGGCTCCATAGACTGAAGATTCCCCATCCCTACCTTCCTGCATTCAGTTCTGTAATAATACCAGTTGTAACTCATATTTCTTGGCTCACCATTTTGCTAGAAGAGCTTTCAAATGAAGAAACAGAACTGCCATCCGTCACCTCACTACATGAATCGTAGTTTTGTGGTTCCACGTGGTCTGTTTTTATTTGTTTTCCTGATACACTTTCCACACTGTTCTCAGGTTCACTGTGTGGCCTTTTTTCACTTTGGAGTTTCTTGGTTTCCCGACTAGCACACGTGCCCATTTCCTCCAAGAATTGTACAGTATATGGATACAATTTATTGACAATATGGAGAACCTGTCCTGGCTTCAGTTTAGTTTCTTGATCTTTGCCAACATCCACTAGATCAATACTGGTTGGATTGACTCCTATCTTGATAGCAAAAGAAAAAGCCAATATTATTCATCATACTAATACCTGAATTCCCTGAAAGCCAGCATCCCTGAAATATATTGTGATATTTCCTACCTTATCAAACAATAACTGACCATCTCATTTTAGCAACATCATAACAAAAATGGATTGAGCTTTATAGGTTTACCTTTCAAGAAGAGATCAGTACGTTTTTGCCCCAGCATGATGCTTCGAAGAGGAATATTAGTTTGGATCCAGATAAGACCTTGACCAAAACCCCAAGGGACTATGTGTGTCAGGGGCTGGGTTTACATACAATGTTGAGCCATAATCTATAGTTTACATAGAACAATAGCTTCCTCTGAATTTTATACAATTCTAACATGAATTTTAATTGGCTAAATAGTGCAACAAAAGCTAGGATGTATTAAAATAGGAGTGACAGTGGCTTCTTATGTCTCTAAGGTATTCACCATCCCCTAAAATGCTCTCCTCAGTTTCCACAAATTAATTATACACACACACAAAATCAAATAGTGAAAATCTTGTGATGGGAGAGTGCCCTGAGGACTGTCAACCAGGGCCTGAAAAAAATGCTGATTTCTATAATTATTTATATTTTAATATTTAATAGTTTGCAGGTGAGGAGGACTAAGGAGACACAAGGGAAGAGCAGAAGGTCTGCCATAGCACGGACTGTACTTTTGCTTCTGCAAAATTTTATGTTCCTATGCAAAACAGGCTACATAGCTCTAGGTTAAGGTTCCTTTAATCTGAATTTATGCACTGAGGGGAGGGTCTCAAAGGCCTCTTAAACTCCATGATTCTAAAAATATCAAGAATTAGAAATATTTCCCAATCCATTGCAAATGCACAGAAACTACCCAGTCTATTTTCCACCTGCTCCTAGTTCAGACTGATTGCTATCCCATACCAACTAATCTGGGAGTAAGTCCCACAGAACCAGTGGGGCTTACTGCTGTGAAGACATATATAGGACAGCATTCTAGTCCTCCTATAAGGAACAAGGAAATCAAAGAAATTCAGCTTTACTTTCTGGATTGAAGCAAACACTTCTGGATGAAGTCTGTTATATATTAAAAGAAGACTGAGGAATGTAGTAGTTTTCCACCAAGTGGCATGGATCTTAACAGGTGGAGCAAAAGAATGAAGTTAATAATAAAGTTCAAAGTTAATAAAATATAAGTATAAAATAAAATATAAAGAAGTTTCTCCTGATGCATGGTCTTATTCAATAGTTAATCCACCTACTCCAAGCAAAAGCCTCCTCAGTGAAATCAAACCTTGGTTAGAGAAGGCAGCTGAGTCTCTTGCTTTATTGATCTCTGTGGAAGCAAACTGAGTAAAAGGGAAATCGTGCTAGAGAGTTCCTCTTTTTCTAAAGACAAAAAAGAAAAAAAAAACACACTTCCATTCCTTTGTGTCTGCGGATTCAGTTATAATATAGGTTCAAACCAGCCTAAATACTCTCCTGGTTTCCCCTTGGAAAATTCTGGAAACTGTAGTTTTATAAAGCATTTCCTGAGCACTTTTGTTACAAGCTATCAAGCCACCCAGAGTCACCTGATCAAGAACTGTGACAGTTACACTCATTAGGAACTGGCTTAAATGTGAAAAGTGAAGTTTCCTTAAACCTTAGCACACACAGTCACTTACCCCTCCCACTCTGTTTTTTAACGATTTGAAAGATTTCAAAGCTGCTTTTGAAACTGATGTGACACTGAAGTCCAAAGCAAGTAAATTCTTAAGAAATATAGAATACGTACAATCCTCTTCTCAATAGACTTGGCTTGCGGTAAGACAAATTGAGGGTTGCTCTGTTTGGGCTTAGCATGGTTTGTAAACCCAGTCACTGTGGTTTGCAAATTGTGGTCTATTTTTAAAAGCATTTATTTACTACATTTATAAAACACCCAATCATTTCAATTCCTTGGCCTCAGCGTGTAAACTCAACCACCAATGGTTTGTAAAACACATTTTATAGCTAAACATGTTTTGTAAACTCAGTGAACTGTACTGATTCAATAAACCTTTTTTAAACCATGGCTTAGCACAAGGTGTGAACCAGCTCAATAGCACAGCAAAGATTAGTTCTTATAAGACTGAAGGATTTTGTTCTTCTGTTTCAGCTTTAGCAAGTGCAAAGAAACGATTCAGTAATGCTGTATGGAGGGAAAGGGCGTACCTGTTTAACCTTGACATACCCTTTGTTGTAATCTGCTTTTAACTGTACTGAAAAAAAAAGGTGACAGAGAATGATATTAGGTTGTGAATTTTATGGACATGAGGGAGAAGGGAGAGAAAAATGGGTCAATTCAGAAAAGCAAACACTTTGACAATGATACAGTTTAAATTAAAAAAATAGGTGCTAGCAGACAACCAATTTATTCTCAAACATTTCTTTTGTCAGTTTGGAAGTAAATACAGCCAGAAAATGATGAAGAGCCATGGTCACATGGATTAAAGTTATTGCTAAAATTAGATGCTATCATGGATTAATACTTTATTTCAATCTCATACTGTCTCCCTACTCCTGATTAGCAGGGCAGTCCCTGGGTTTTAGTACCTGTCCTCAAGGAGAAAAAAGCTATATATTTTTTTCTTTTTCAGACTAAGTTTGTGTGCACATCTGCACTAGGGTTCTTCACATGCCTGCACCCCAGACTGTACATGAATGTCCTATACATGGACAGAAAATGTTAAGAAACTCCTCATTCAGTGCATTCCAGGACTATCTAAGCAGTATATGTGGCTGAGTGTGTGCTGGAGTCACTGTTATCCTCTGACAAGGGCAGATTCCACACAGGATTAAAGCTCTCTATTAAACTTTCTTATAATACTTCAGCTACTGTACAGGTAGTCCTCTACTTATGACCATTTGTTCAGCGACTGTTCAAAGTTACGACAGTGCTGGAAAAATGAACTTACAACTGGTCCCCAAAGTTATAGCCATTGCAATCCCCCCATGATCATATGATCAAAATTTGGGTACTTCGTAGCCCGCCCACACCTACAACTACAGAGGCGCTTCAACTCCCCTGCAGGGAACTGGGAGAGAAGGCAGCTGGGTGAAAGAATGCTTGCTGGCACTTGCTGAGGCTTCCCAGGTGCTGTGGCTTGCTGTGGCCTTGTTTTTTTGCAGCACAAATGGCAAGCCCGAACCCGGCCCAGCAGCCCAGCCAGGCACACCTCATCAGCAGTGGGAGCAAGACAGCAAAGGTCAGCTGGGGCAGCAGAGCCCAGGGTGGCAGGGGTCTCAGAGTGCAGCGTGGTGAGGGCGACTGCATCTGGGACCGGACTGGGGTGGCTTCCCAGGATGTGGCAAGCAGCCCCAGAGCCGTGTGGTCCTGGGACTGCTTGCCGCCCTGCAAAGCAGGGTGCAGGGTAGCCAAAAGGGCAGAGGGGGGGAAATAGGCGGGGAGGTGGAGGCAGTCCCTTACCTTACTGAGGCTTGGGGCTGGGAGGGACTGAGCCCAGAATGGCTTGGATTGGGGTGGGTCCTTGGCTAACAACTGGTGAAATTCACTTAATGATGGCAATGGGAGTTGCTGTTGCTAAGCGATGCAGTCATGTGACATCTCACTTTATGATCGCATTGCTTAATGATGGAAATTCTTGTCCCAATTGTGGTCGTAAGCTGAGGACTAGCTGCAGCTATTTCTACCCACCAACAGGCAAATTGCAAATATAAAAGTATGGCCTTCCTTTCATCTATAAAATGTTGGGAAGTACAGGTAGTCCTCATTTAGCAACTGACTTGTTTAGCAACTGTTTGCAGTTACAATGGTGATGAAAAAGTAACTTTGCAACCAGTCCTTACATTTAGCAGATCTGTAAAGCAAAGGAAAGCTGAAGTAAGATCATAAGCACAGCTGTGGTTTCACTTAGCAACCACTTCGTTTAACAACTGAGTTGCCAGTCACAATTGTGGTCGCTAAATGAGGACTACCTGTACAACAAAATATTACTTAGTTGCTATAAAATGTTAAATCAATGAAAATATGTCACATATATAATCTTGTAATCCAGACACCTATTTTTATTACTTTCCTCTGTAGTACATCTTTCAGAGTCTTTAGGAATAGATGGCCAATTAATAAATCTAATTAATAAAAGTAACCTGGGAAACTGAAAGCAGCCATCCTTGAGAGTTGAGCAGAAATTAGATTCAAACCACAGTTTTCCTAATCCATAGCTCAATCTCTTAGCTACTTAATTATTACTCACCACACCACCTATTCTGACCCTTTATTTGGCACTGAAGTACTTATGCCATTGAAAGGAAAAGGAAAAGGAAAAGGAAAAGGAAAAGGAAAATCAACTTACAGAGCAATCCAAAGTAAAAGCTATTGAATTTACTAAGATTTACTCCCTAGCATGCTTAGGACTGCTACCTTAACCTCCAATTTACCTTGTCTTCGTGAACATTTCTTGTCTGTTATCTCTGTTTCAGGCCCACGCCCTATCACCACCATTTCTAAGTGCGGTAGTTTAATTCGGTGACAGCTTCTATCTTTGCTCACTAGCCAGCACACACGCATTGTGCTCAGGGAGGAGAGAAAAGAAAAGAAAAGAAATACTCAGTTTTACTAAGATTCAGCTAGGGAGAATGATCTACGGTTCTATAGAAGTATTTTATTCCAGAATACCCACTAGAGGTATTCAATAAAATTTACTCTCTCCATCTACAAACGGAAGAACACAGAAATATACAAGACTTCAAATACCTTATGGTCCAAAATGTTGAGATACAAACTATTTTCATCTATTTTATAAATGTAAAATTCTTACAGATAAAATTGAGAAAATAAAACTGATTAAACATAGTTTACATTATGCTACATTTTCAATTATATTGTTTATGCATAACATATATTTATAATTCTACTAGAAACTTAATAATTAAATTATAAAGCATTCCAATTAAAGAAATTGTTCTGTAACTCATATGGAGTCTATGTCCATTTTTTAAAAACTATACTTTTGTATAAGCCACAGAATAATTTCATGCACTCTAATGATTTTCAGCATATTTGTAAAGCACGATTTTTGAAGTCTGCCAGTAGTTTTTAAGTAGCAATTTATACATTAATACAGACCAAAACCACTGCTTCATGCTAGGCAAAGCTGTTTCCTCATCTTCAGGAGAAAAGACAGAGAATCTACTTATTTGGAATGAGTCCACCAGCACCTTGCCTTTTTCAGCTGATGAAGTGCAGCGCTAAGCATTTTACTATTGGCCAAAGGGCAAAATTATGTAATGATGGGTGAATTAGCTGAAAGCACTGTGCCTATAAAATGAAGGTTTTCTATAATTGGAGCTGTTTCTGAGTGTGCCTACAGTAGAGTCCAAGCAACCTAATTATTTTTGCAGATAAAAACAAGGGACATAATCATATTTAAGCTGAATGTTTGCTCTCCTATTTTTAGCACGCCCAGAATACTCCAATAGGTAGCTTATTTAGTTTCTAAACTGAAATACAGAGTTAACTGTATTTTGTTTCATGAGAAATTCAGAAAAGAATTTTAAATTCGTTTGGGGAAAGTCTGCAAAACCTTAGCTTTTGAACAATGATAAATAAAAACATTAACTGCCTTTTTTTTTTTTTTTACTACATAACTACTGCAACAGAGGAACCAAGCAAAAAGTGCAGTTAGTTATTTTTTTTTTTCTTTGTAATTCTCAGTTTCGTAATCACTTCAGAAGGTGCTTTTTTTGAACTCAACGGGATTCCGTATCAGGCAGCAGCAGGGTTCAGCCCTTTCAGAATCCAGAAACTACTTTGCAGGAGAAACGGAACTGGTTAGCTTCCTTTTTTTTCATCGTGATATTGCAAATATGACCGATCAGGACTACGTTCGACACACACACACACGGGATTTTGAAGTGGACAACTGCAACGACTTATAAGAAGCAGCTGCTCACGGATACACGGATCCAAAGTTTGGCTCTACATTGTATTCTACCCAGGCTATGAGCCACATCACCGACACCCAGATTTAATGCATGTTTACTAAGAAGTCCATTTTACTAAGTTCAGCCTGCAAAGGACTGCGGCCGGAGTAACACGGAAACCCGGCACTATCAATGAAGCACTGGAGGAGCTGGAGTCTGGCTCCTCGCAGTTTAGAGTCACTGACTGTTTGGATATACGAGTTCTTCCTAGGAAGGTGTTATAACAGGAACATTCTTCCAGACAAAAAGCACACGCCTTGCGCCATCCCCCAATGCAATTTTGTGCTTGACTTTTTTACAGACCATTACGCCATCCGATTTCGTCCCTCCCATATATTTTCGGTGGATTATTTCTCCCTCCCAATAAATACCAGAAGCTTTTTCTCTTCCTTCCTCCAACTCACACTCCCTTGCGTTTCTGCTCACCTCCACGTTGCCATCTCTGCACACGTCTACATTTCCCTAGCCAATAGCGTCCCTCTGTACTGCTTCGAGACCAATCAAATCAGTTCCTGATTCCTTATTCCCACCCCCTAGGAGGAAGGAAGTAAATACCAGCGAGCTTCTCGGCCTTTCTTTCCCGCGGATGGAGACTAGAAAAAAAGTGTTTGGTCGCGTGTGAGTTGCAGATGTACAAAGATTCTTCGTTGGACTTTCTCTTTATGTTTTAAATGTACAGTAAAAGCTTTAAAAATATGGGATGGACGGATGGACGTTGGGGTTATTTTAAAGAACTATTGTACTATCAGTATGTAGCTAAATCAAATAAAAAAGGCTATGCTGATCCATTTAAAAAACCCCAAATCATTGCCAACTAATATTGCTATTAAGGCCAATCAAAATCTCACCAAATATTTAGCGAGCTCTTGAATTCTCTAAAACGTTTTAGCAGGCCGGATGTTAATTAAAGCAGAGATGGGAGAAGCTGCTGCTTTGAGGCTCCCATGAGGATACTACTTAAGTGACATAAAAATGACATGCAGCTAATGTGTATTTTTAAACAATTGCTATGCTGAATATACCAGAATTCAAAATCTTATGGAACTACTTTCAGGAGAATTAGGGCTTCCAAAATCTGGATGCAGAAGTCACAACATTAAGAGTTTTCTGAATCGCTTTGCCTCCACTTAGTAGTCTTGTGGATTTCTGCAGGCCTATGGTAGGTAGGTGTAGGATTTCAATTTTTCTGAGCACCTCTTAAGAGTTTGATTCTAAGCAGCTTTTGTTGTCCTTTTGTCTAGATGCCACTGCTGCTTCTGAAATTCCACAGTTGAAGATTTGGGAGGAATTAACTCCAGTAACCCATTTTTAGAGAAGTTGATGAAAAAAACGCTGTTACATATTTGTGCAACTCTGGAACAAATTTAAATGTCCCGCCCCAAACCATCAGGATTGTTTTACATAATATGACATTAATTTCCTATAATCTTTTGAGGGCAATACAATAAAATGGTGCTTTATATATATTGGATTCTTTTAAATATTTAAAAGGAAATGTGTAGGTATAAATATCCCAAACAGTAAAATCTTAAGATTAAAATTGGTATTAATATGTTTTTAAAATCCCAATGAGCTTATGAGGAAAGATAAACTTTGTAAAAAAAGGAATATTACATTATTACATATTATATTAAAAAATAAGAACTTAAATCTAAGGATTTAAAACAAGAATGATCCAACAAAAGATCTTTCATCTTTATTTGTTTCAACCAAAGAATGCTTGAAAATATTTGGTTTTCTGCCTCAGTATCCTGGAAATGTAAAATATTGAAGGGAATACTTACCCATATCTTATGGGCTTCGTGTGATATTGCCCTATTTCAGTTTAGTATCCACAAATTTTTAATACATTTGGGGAAGAGTAATATTTAAAGATAATGCAGTTGTGAAGCATAAACCAGAAATGTGGACTTTAATTATTATATGAAAAATTAGATTTATGAAGCATGTGATGTAGCAAAAAAAGGTTATTCTTTTACAATGGAACAATAGTGCTATCCTGGTTTTATTTGATTAATGTTACAGTATGTGTTCACATTCTGCTTACGAACTGGCTTTTCACTGGTATTATGGAGAGGGAGTTCAATATTATTCTATGTGGTCAACTTTTAATCATGTGTTTGAAAACTGAACTGCTTTCCATATATATTAGAATTTTGGGGGGAGGGCTTTTTTTCCTTTTGCTCCTTGTTCTTTTTCTGTATATTAAAGCAATTTAAAAATTGTGAAATGAATAGATTTTTATTAAGCTTACATAAAATAAGTCTCTTACCAATTTTAGTATCAGGATGTTAACTGTATTGTTGGAATTATATGCTGCCTTTTCTCCAGGAGCCTGAAGTGGAGTACTGATTCCTCTGATTTTCTTCCACTACAATGATCCTATGAGGCAGGATAGGCTGAGAGGTAATAACAGGTCCAAAGTCATCCAATGAGCTTTGGGTGGACTTGAATCTGGATATGTGCAATTTTAGTCCAAAATTTCATACAGATAGTCCTTAACTTCCAACCACTCATTTAATGATTGTTCAAAGTTACAACAGCATTGAAAAAAGTGACTTACAACCTGTCCTCGCAATTATGACCATCATAGTGTCCGTGTGGTCACGTGATCAAAATTTGGGCGCTTGGCAACCAGCATGTATTTACGATGGTTGCAGCTTCCCGGGGTCATGTGATCACCATTTGTGAACTTTCCAGGGGACTTCCAACGTGCAAAGTCAATGGGGGAAGCTGGATTCACTTAATGACTGCAGTGATTCACTTAACAACCATGGCAACAAAGGTCATAAAATCAGGCACAACTCACTTAACAACACATTGCTTAGCAACAGAAGTTCCGGTCCCAATTGTGGTTGTAAGTTGAGGACTACCTGTATAACATGAGCTTGTACAGGGCCAATCCTATCATTAGGTAAAATGAAGCAATAAATCAGAAGAGGCAGCAAAATAGAGGCAATCCCACACCCACTGACCTGTTACCTGGAGAAGCCACATCCTGGTGTCTGTGGCTCACAACTCTGTCCATTGTTCCAAAGACCTGTTCAGAGTGATGTATATATGGAGTAGCCAACTGGCCACAGTTCAGAAGCAGTCATTGACTGCTAGAGGGAAGACAGCGGATCAGTGAAATATTCTCCCATCTCGGGTAGAAAGCCTTGAGCTAATCCTCTGAGGATTAGGAACACTTAAACAAATGTAATTAAATTTAATTGATTTAAGTGAGCTTAACTGCACCTACCTATATAATAGGAATCAGGAATCTCAGTGAGGTTTACACTTTTTTTTTTATCTGCACTCAATCGTGGCCGATTCTGCGGCGACTGCCTGGAAGAGTACCTGCAGTTTTCATGGCAAGGTGTTTCGGAAGTGGTTTGCCATTGCCTCCTTCCTAGAGCAGAGCCCAGCTGGTGAGCGCAGGAGGCAGGGTTTCTGTTGCTTCGTGCCTTTTTCGGGCGTTCGTGGCTTCCGTGTTACCGGCAACTGGTCCCGTCTCCCATGCAAGGTGCCGCCAGCATTTTTCCTCCCACCAGGGTGAGAGTACCCATTTATCTACTCGCAGATGCTTTCAAGCTGCTGGGTTGGCAGAAGCTGGGGATGAGACAGGAGCTCACTCTGCCGCATGGAGCTGGGCTCAAACTGCTGAAGTGTCGACCATTTCTGGCCGGCAACTTTCAGCGTCATTAAGCCACCGCACCACCGCGTCCCCATATGGTTTACACTATTGGTTGGGAATCTTTGGACCCCAGAATTTATTTCTGCTTTTCCTTCTAGTGAAGTAACAGAGAAACAGTGATCTGGAATGGAATCATCATGGGAGCAAAGAGGATAACACTGCCCAGAGTCACCTGCGGTGAGATGGGCGGCTATATAAATTGGTTTAATAAATAAATAAATAACATTTCTCCAGTAATGTTGTTCCCAGCCACTGCTTCTCCACTGCCATTGTCAATGGAGATGCAGTGATTTTGAGCAGAATCGTTAAGTGAGAAAGACTAAGGCTCACTCTCCGCCAGCAGTTCTGTGAGTGACTGTGTGTTGGCATGTATATGCATGCCTGTGTGTTTGCTAACTCAAAACAAATGTGTCCCTCAAGGCCAAAAAGCTACCACCCCACTTATATCCTCATACAGCAGTGTTGTCCAAACTTGGCCACTTTAAGATGAGTGGACTTCAACTCCGGGAATTCCCCAGCCACTCATGCTCTCTGGGGAATTCTGGGAGTTGAAGTCCACTCATCTTAAAGTGGCCAAGTTTGGACAACACTGTCATACAGTATATGAATTTAGAATTATAGCCTCAGTTATACTTGGTGAGGTGCAACATACATTACTATCCTTTGCATACTTAGGTGTATAGAAACTCTAATGGCATTAAACACTTGAACAGGTACTTAACAGACCAGGAAACAGAGATATAAAATAGAAACTAATTTCAAGCAGAAACACCTTGTAAGTCAATCCTCCCAGTTGTTCCAGCAACACTCAGAGAGGCCCCAATAATGCCATCCATAGTAGTGATGAAAAACACTTGTCTGATGCATGCCATTGTTTGCAAGCAGAACAAACAACCATCTATACAAGATGATCAGAAAAGGCATATACAAAAATCACTGCATTTTTCAGCTTCCAGAATACCAAATATTGCCCTTAAGGAGATTGTTTTTGAACAAAGAAATGTAAATATGGAGTTTAACATGTCAGCTGGTTTTAATTTATCAAGAGCTTCATAAGGTAATCATCACTGTAGGTGTTGTCCATTTCATTTCCCCCTGATCTCACTGTTCACAACCCAGTCCCCCAGAGGTAAAATAGTAACACTTCATGCATGTGATGAAACAATTTTTATTTTCATGAAAAATAATGCCATCTTTTGTTTACTAATGACCCTTAAAGGTTATGATCTTAATCCTGTTTAATTAGTTTCACAGCTGACTAGACAGGAAATTCCCCAGCTGCTTTTGTAAGTAGCCTGTGCCTCCTTCCTGGCAATACTACAAGTAAAATCAGTAAAGTCAGTTTCAAAGTGGACCGCACTAGACAGCAAATGGAAGCCGTTATTGCTTAAAAGAACTATTATAAAAGCACCGTGGAGGGAAAAATCAGATTTGAGGGAAACTGTGCCAGGAGTCAAGATGTAACACCCATCTAGATTTGCCTTTTAATAAGCCAGAAAAGCAGAGTTTTTGCTGTAATCTGCTAATAAGATTTTTCTCTCCAGCCTTTTTTAACTAGGCCACGTACAAAGAATTACACTCCTACGTTAGAACCAGTGAACTCAATCCAGTTTTCATAAGCATCTTATGAAACTGGCTTGATACCAACTCAACTCTTTGCAAACGGTGACTCCTTTCTCAAGATAGCATGCCGCAAAAAATCTCGATTACCGAGGAGAAACGAGCCCCTGCGATTGCCCTCTCCCCTTTAAGGTTTTCATGACATCACACAGACTTTTCAAACCATTTTCAGGCGCGACGCGGTGTGAAAGACTGAGATTCTATATTTTCGTTTGCTTAACGCATTTCTCGCCCTTGCGGATTTGGGTTGTTTTAAACCTGGACTCGAGATCCCGTCGCTGCAGAGAACCGCTCCCGATCAACGAAGAGCGGCATCGCTCAGTCATGCAGGACTTCGAAAGGTCGAATGCTCCCACCCTCACCCATTTGCATTCTGGTCCTTGTAGTTTGCCCTTGTTCAGCCGCGCCGAGGAATGGCGCGCGGGCCGAGCACGTTGCCTACCTGGCATGATGGGACTTGTAGTTCCTGGTGGTAACCTAATCCCTCGACAGGCGATTGGAACGCGGCTTGTTTTGCGTCATTGCTTCTGGAAAGCCGGCGAATGCCAGCGATCGAAGGTACCAGCACAGAAGGCGGTGTTTCCGGGAATGGGCGGAGCTTCCTTGAAAAAGAAAACTCCCCGGATGCTGCCTAGCCTGAGACCGGCTCGGAACTTTCCAGAAAAGTCGCGGTCGTTTTGTCTGTGGGAGAGAAAGAGGCAGGCGAAGGTGCGACTCGACAGCAGGAGCGGGTAGACTTACGGGGGAGCCAGCCAGCCTCTTTTTCGGCCGAAAGCGCAAGGTGGGTGGAAGACAAAGGGAAGCTGCTGGCCGCGCCTTCCTCTCTCCCCCAACCCCCCCTTCTCCCCTCCTCGTTCTGCGGGGAACGGCCGCCCGGGCAGCTTCGTCTGCGCGCCGGGGAACGCGAGGCGCGCGCGGCGGGGGGGGGGGGGCGAGCCGAAGTGGTGCGCTTGGGGGGCAGCCGATGCGGGGGGGAGGGGGCACGATGGTGGAAGGGGGGTCGGGCGGGGAAGGTGGAGAGAAGTCTGTGAGAAGGAGCCCTGTAGAAGCAGGGGAAACGGGGAAGGAGCAGCGGGTGCCCATTGTCCGTGAAACGAGAAGGGTGACCATGAAGAAGCGTCCTTTCTGGTGCCCGGGGGGGGTGCTGGGAGCGGGGGGGGGGGGGAGTAAGTCCTTTTTCAGGTGAGGGACCTTCTTAATCTGCTCGGAAACTGGCAGGTGCGACTGAAGGAGCGGAGCCTTACTCAAGCAGTTTAAGCGGAGGTTGCCGGGTCAAGCGGGAGGAGGAGGAGGAGGAGGAGGAGGAGGAAGAAAAGGTGGCTTAATGGCAGATTTGGTACCTGTTTGCATAGCCATTAGGTGGTGGGCGGCTGGTGCGGGATTATGGCTGAAAGATAGGGGAGGATTGTTTCTGTTTAAGGTAAAGGAGGTACCGGGTAGCTCTGTAGGAGATAATGTAAGCAGGAAAGGGAAATAGAAAAGTATGGGAGACTCTGACAGCTGTTTTACTTGCTTTGTTTAACTGGTGTCTTCCTTACCACTGTTCTCTTCCCCACCACTTTCCCCTGAAGGTACAGTTTGCATCATGGTGAAGGAGACCACGTACTACGATGTGCTTGGGGTGAAACCTAATGCCTCCCAGGAGGAGCTGAAAAAGGCTTATAGGAAGCTAGCATTGAAGTATCACCCAGATAAGAATCCTAATGAAGGCGAAAAGGTAAGTTACAAGTTTTTATCTTTCTCCCCCCAACTTTCTGCTAATTAGATATGTGGAAGGTATTATGTATCCATTCCATTTTCATTTTACCTCTTGGCTGTGAATGAGTTGGATTCTGGTTGTTCAACCCACACACATACTTACCGTCAGAACATGATACACTTAAGATCTTCAGTGTTTCCATGGTCTGTTTTACTTGGCTACTGCCTTGCCTTTGAACGTTCTTCTCTCTTGTCCTGCAGAGTGCCCCCTATTGAAAATGCAGTTTGGTCTACAGCAGTGTTTTTCAACCTTGGCAACTTTAAGATGTGTGGACTTCAACTCCCAGGATTCCCCAGCCAGCCATGCTGGGGAGGGGATCCTGGGAGTTGAAGTCCACACATCTTAAAGTTGCCAAGGTTGAGAAACACTGGTTTACAGTAAAGTGTCTTCTCTTGGTTCTTGAGAAGGTTTGAAAAACCTATACAAAAATTTCTCTCCATTGTCATTTCAAAGTGTGACTGTGATTAAAAAGATTCCTTCATGATGAGCTTGACTCCTGGTGACTTATGTGAACATATCCACATAGTTCAGGATGTTTTTTGATTTCCCAGTTTGACCTGCAATTACTGCACTTCTGAAAGTTTGCAACCCAGCTCATGTGGTAGCACCTAAACATTGTTACTTCTTGAAAAAGCTAAAGCACAGCTGAACATGTAAACTAAACTTGGATATAGAAGAAAAATACTCAGAAAAACAGCAGCAAATCACTTATTTATAGCTGTTCAAGAAACCAACTTAAACATATCCGTGTACCAGGACCTTAAAGATTTACAATCAGGAAGGTTAAAATTTTAGATTTGAATTCTTATGCTGAAATAAAACATTATTTCAAAAAACTTGTCCTTACTCTTAAATAAAGTGAGAAAATACAGTCCCTAAAGTAGACCATTCATCAGTAATGTATGTTACTAATAATATTACATAAATGATCTAGTAGTACAGATGATAATGGTATAAATAATAAATGATTTGTCTGGTGACAATTACATAAATAGACTAAGCCTTTTGATTTTTTAAATGTTCTAGTTCAAACAGATTTCCCAAGCCTATGAAGTCCTGTCTGACTCCAAGAAAAGAGAGTTGTACGATAAAGGTGGTGAACAAGCAATAAAAGAAGGTGGTAGTGGAAGCAGTTTTGGATCGCCCATGGATATATTTGATATGTTCTTTGGAGGAGGCGGAAGAATGCAAAGAGAGAGGAGAGGTAATGTACACCTTTCTTTGATCTAATGGAAATTGTAGTGGTTGACATTTTATTAGTTAAAAAGAAAAGCATGGTTCCCCGCAAACATTATAAAGGTGAAGATGCCTGTTTCAATTTCAGAGTTTTTGTTTATTTAATGTAAAGTCTTTCAATTTTTTTTTGATGTAATGGTTGCTCTGGGGGCTGTTTGAAAGAGCCCAGTCATATAATGTATTAATTTCCACTAAAGCATCTATCAGCATTATTTGCACAGTGCCTCAACCTTTATTTGCTATTATTAATTGTATAAAGTATTACTTGTACAAGTTATACAGTTAGGCCAAATGTTTTAAACATACAGGTAGTCCTTGCTTAATGACCACAATTGGGACTGGAATCTCAACCGTTGAGCAAAACAGTTAAGTGAGATGCCCACGTGACTGCTTCACTCAACGACCGCAATCTGGGCACTCCCAGTTACAGTCGTTAAGCTGACAGAGCAAAAGGGCTGCCTTTCAGCTCTGTGTGAATTCCTCCCAGCAGGCAGCTCTTTAAGAGCAAAAGCTCTGCATGGAGCTGAAATCCTCCCAGCAGGCAGCCCTTTTGCTCTCAAACGTTCCTGTGTTCCTGTAGCCCACCAAAGGGTTTCCCCTCCCTCTTTGGACGGAGGGGAAATCCTTCATGGGGCTGTAGAAACAGAGCTGAAATTTTCAGGATTTGAGCTCTGTTCTTGCAGCCTGCCGAGGGGTTTCTCCTCCCCTCACAGGCTGCAGGAACAGAATTCAAATCCTGAAGATTTAAGCTCCGTTCCTGCAGCCTGCAGAAGGATTTCAGCTCCCCTCCATTCCCTCTGCTTGCAACCTTCCCTGCCAGCTTCCCCATTGACTTTCTGGGGAAGCCAGCAGAAATGATTGGAAATGGTGATCACAGGATTGTGGGACACTTGGCAACTGGTCATAAATGCGAGCCAGTTGCCAGGTGCCCAAAGTGCGGTCCCATGACCATGGGGGGGCGGGCAGTGTGACATTTTATGACAGATGGAAGTGCTTTACAGGCTGTAAAGCACCTTTTCCGAGGCTGTCACAACTTTGAACAGCCGTTAAACAACCAGTCATAAGTCGAGGACTACTTGTAGTTTAAATTGCACATGAAATGGGCTTCTTAACTGTCTTAGAAATGCCCCATTGGATTCAACCATATTTAATTTCCATTGTAATAAATTTGATTTTTCAAAGAGTGCTTAGCAGTGAGTTGTATTAATCCATAATAACATGCCTTTCCTTTCAGGTAAAAACGTTGTTCATCAGCTATCAGTGACTCTAGAAGACTTGTACAATGGAGCAACACGGAAACTGGCTCTACAGAAAAATGTGATTTGTGACAAATGTGAAGGTGTGCTAAAGCATTTGTTTAGTCTTTATAGAGATTAAAAGGCATGCACTTCAGGAAAAAGTGCAGTGTGAAAAGATGGACTCTACCTAAAATTAATTATTTTTATGTTTTCTAGGCCGAGGGGGCAAAAAAGGTGCAGTAGAATGCTGCCTTAATTGCAGAGGAACAGGCATGCAAATAAGAATTCATCAGATAGGACCTGGAATGGTTCAGCAAATCCAGTCTGTGTGCATGGAATGTCAAGGCCATGGGGAGCGCATCAGTCCCAAGGACAGGTGTAAAAGCTGCAATGGAAGGAAAATTGTTAGAGAGAAAAAAATTCTGGAAGTCCACATTGATAAAGGTATACTAGAGGAGAGATAAAGACTTGTGGGATGCCATAAATCCTAGGGAAGATTTACGTATTAATTTAGAAAGGGAAATGTTTATTCCAGTGCTAACTGCATCCCCTGTACTTGCAAATGTGAAAGGACAAGAGCTTAAAATATCCAGGGATGGTAGATTAAATACATTTGGTTGGTCTGTGCCATGAGTTGTGTCTCTTTCACTAATTTTCCTAACTCAAAATTGTCCCATATGACAAAGAATATGGTTCTTCCCCACCCATATTACATTTATTTACATTTGATTTTGGCTTTCTGCTTGCTGAGCATTAAACCTCAGGTACTTCTGTCAAGAGGTGGTGCTTTCATAAGATAGAAAATACAACTTCCATAATTTTTGTATTAAGTGTGGGTATTTAATGGCTACCAATAAGGATCGAGGGGCGCTGTATGGCTGACATAATGACTGCTTGAGCACTTGACACCAGGTGGCTCTGGAAAAAATAATTTTGAATAGAGGCTGAAATTGCAAAGAAGTAAACAATACAAAAGGAAAAATATGTTCACCTTTCTGATTTAAATTAAATTATTGCACTAGTCTACATCAACAGTGAAACTTCAGAATAACATTAAAAACTACAAACAAACAGGCCACTGGTACATTCCATAATGCAGAACTGGGGATTTTGGCAAAAGAAAATCAGTCATGAAGGAGTAGTTTAATGAGAATACCTAGTTGGCTTTTAGCAGCTGCTATGGAAAGTGCTTTCTGCTTTCATGCTTCTACTTAGGCTTCACCAAATTATTTCCAGCCCGAAGAATGCTAAATCTGTTAGTATTATAATTTAAAATATATTGTGCAAGTTTTAATTTCTAATTATGTTCCTTTTGAAATAGGAATGAAAGATGGTCAGAAGATAACTTTTCATGGTGAAGGTGATCAAGAACCAGGGTTGGAGCCAGGAGACATTATCATAGTCCTGGATCAAAAAGATCATTCTGTGTTTACAAGGTAAGTTTTAATAATACTGTGGAAACCCTATACGGGTAATGTGCAGTGACACTTTCTTGGGAACATATGTTGTCAGACATTAGGGTTTAGGTTTGGAACACACTGATTGGAGCAGAAAGTTTTAAATTTTGCAGTCAGAACAGGATGGTGGGAGACAATTGTAGAGTTTCCTTGACTTCTTAACTTTCCCTCTACAAAGTTGGTTTAATAATATCTGCAAATACCTCATTCTCTCTTCCAGTCTGTTCTAATCTATTAAAACTGAATGTAGATCACTACACTGTAACTAATCTACGGAAATCTACTTCATAAAAGCATACTAATATGGAACAGTACAGATTGCAGTGGCTGATTCTGTCATAGTTCTGTAGTCACTGTGGCCCTCCATCAATTATTCAATTGGTTTGAAACTTGGCATAGCAGCACTTTTTAATGATCAATTCTTGGTTCTTTGTTTAGGGAAATGTATAATCAATATAAGTTTTAAAAAATTTGTTCATACTGGTAATGTTTCCAAGTCAGTAAACTAGTTTTCCTTCTCTGGAAGTTAAGAAACGTCAGGTGTTAAATAAAAGATTATATTGATTTGAAAGGCATCTTTTCTCCAGTTCAACCTCTGAAACAATTTCTTGTGTAACTGGTATGTAACTGATTACTGTAGCAGGGAAAATCAGTTTTTTTCATGAGATCATGGCTTTTTTTTTTTTTAACTTAGAAAATTAAACATGGAATGTCACTGAGGTTCAAGATATTCCTTGATTTATTATGGGGGTCTTCATCCTTTTTGAGCAGATGAATACATTTGCAATTTTGAAAACATGATAGGAGCTCTTTGGCTGCTAGATGGGGAAACTTGCCTATTCACAAAATGGCTGCCATGGGGAAGTTACATAGAGCTAATGCCACCTGCTGTGTTGTTTAAACTCTTCCTGCAGGATGCTGCCTGTTACCATGCTTACCTTTGGTTTTTCTGGACAAGAGGGAATCCCCCCCCCCCGAAAGTATTTGTCTATAGCCTAATCATTTATTTTTCAGTAAACCTTATGGAGTCCATTTAGGATTCAGGTGCATTATTGGAAATAAAGTTAATGCTGGAAGATATCACTTTGCATTGCAGCATGCCAGCTTCACTTTTAAATTTTTAAGAAACATGTAAAAGAATTAGTGAGGAACCACCACACTAGATACTTGTGTGCTTTTTGGCACCCTTTGGTGGCATGCTGGGGAGATTTCATATCCTAGTATTTAAAGATAATCAGATATTAACATAGATACCTAATATAATCATGACAAGGTTTTAATAGTTACTCCACTGCTTGTTTTTTGGGGGGCATGCAAAAAACACTTTATCTTCTTTGTGTCAGATAAAGGAAAGTTCTGGTGTCAGAATAAATAGTATGTTATTTCACCAAAGAATCCTTTTAGTCCTGCAGGAATACAGATCTCTATAGCTCTCCTTCCCCTACATTTATTTAATAGTATATTTTACTATTTTAAGCAGTTTGATTTTTTCCTGCCTTTTTGGAATTGCTATCCTGTACAATATAGTTATAGCCCTGCAATTATAAGGCAAATAATATTTTCTCTGCAGGCGAGGTGAAGACCTGGTCATGTCTATGGATATACAATTAGTGGAGGCACTCTGTGGCTTTCAGAAACCAATTGCAATGTTGGATAATCGAACTATAATAATTACTTCTCATCCTGGTAAGTCTGTATTGCTCTGAAAAAACAATTTGGATACAATAAAGTCTGAATTTAAAGGACTATGGTTCAACAGATTTTGGATATCAATCTATTACTTTGTCTGCATAATGTCTTATTTATCTTTTTTATGCACATGTAAAATGTAATTTGAATTTAATGAACATTCTGCTTTAACTGACCTGCCTCCTACTATTAGTCTGTTAAATTAAAGTTTTGTAATTAATATTGGAGTCAACCATTAACTGTAATCTGCCATAAAATAAAAGTTACTGTATTGGAGAATCAAAGTGAAATGATATAAATACCTTAAGCAGCTATAACTTTCTTAAATTAGTACTGTAGTTAAATATCTCCATAGAATTTAGCATTGCATTTATCAAACTCCTGTTGCCTTGGATTGATAAGAATAGCACAAGCATTTGTAACTGATGAATTAGAAATAAATCTTCTAAACATGTCTTGGAAAGTTTTTTTTTTTTTTAAAACATGATTCTGCACTTTAGGAATATGTCATGTTTGCATTCAATTATAAAACATTTCCAGCAGTTGGATCTTTTCCCAGGATCAGGTGACTACCCTGTGTGGATGCCTTGTTCATACACATGTCCTTAGTTTACTTGTCTATGTGAGTTTCTGCTTGAATAATTAGATAACTATATCTTTAATTTTATATGAGGTTTATTAAACACAAGCTATATCTTTTTCATTTCTAGGTCAGATTGTCAAACATGGTGATATTAAGTGTGTGCTAAATGAAGGAATGCCAATCTATCGTAGGCCATATGAAAAGGGTCGTCTTATAATTGAATTTAAGGTAAGATGCAGTTGATTGGGTTACTAATTAAATATCTCATAGAAAGTTTCTTTGATATGTTTTAGGTAATGCTGCCTCATAATGCTTTTTTAAAAAAAATCAATGAATTAGTGCTATGCAAATTAAGCAAATGTATCTTTGACATCAAAATTCAGGCAATCATACTTACATTTAAAGAAAGTACATGTATGAGAAGGCATTCATCATTTTTTCTGACTTTCAGGTGATATTTCCAGAAACTGGTTTCCTTTGTTCAGATAAGCTATGTCTGTTGGAAAAGCTGCTACCGCCTAGGCAGGAAGTGGAAGAAACTGAAGACATGGATCAAGTAGAGTTGGTGGACTTTGACCCATCTCAGGAAAGAAGACATCATTACAATGGAGAAGCTTATGAAGATGATGAACACCATCCCAGAGGTGGTGTTCAATGCCAGACTTCCTAAAGTGGTCTCACATTACACTTGTGCTGCTTGTCCTGTATGTCAGTTGTGGATGAGTGAAGGACTAAAGTTGCTATATTCAGAATTGCTATTGTCTCTGTAATATTTAAACTTAGTTGTTTTTAAATCAAGTTAACAAATTGAAATCAGTAAAACTCTACTTGGATCAAGTTGGAATGTTCATATTTCTATACGGCCTCTTAAGGAAACCTGAAGCCAATTTACTCTGGCTTATTTTATTTTGTGCATCATAAGTGTATTGTGTGCAAATGCACTGGCTTAGTATTCAGTGATTTCTGTTTAGTATTATAAATTATATTCCCTCTTACGTATGCATCTGTATTTATGATTCATGTTAAAGATGTGAAATTAAAGTTTTGTATTCAGCTAGATACATTGATGTGTTTTGGATGTACTATGGCTGGTTGAGACTTTGCACAGCACCTGTATGGAACTGTACTTATTTTCTACTCTGGAATGTTGAACACCCCCTCATTCTATACTGAGCTTTAGTTAGAACACTGTATAAAATTCTTTTATTGATGTTAGACAGGATCCTAACATGGTTCATGGGTAGGAGTAAAAAATTCAATTAACTTCTTTAAGTGCAAATGGGACAAAAGCTGAAATCTTAAAAGGATTCTGAATAGCAAATACATAATTTTTTATAAAAATCATGCAACTGAAAATTAACCTGCCTAAGAATAATTGTACAAAACTCTACATCCTTGATCATTGAGTTTCATGTGTCATTAATATTCAAGTTCCACACTGCATGAGTACTAGCAAAAAACATTAATGCTAAATGAGTCCTTAATCACAATCCATGATAGGGTTTTTGTATGTAGTTTCTGAAAATGGCTACCTTTTACTATTTCAAAATGTCAATATAACATAGGTAACCTAGTATAGACTCATCCAAACTAATAATTAGGCATTGGATCATAACTGGGGGAAGGGTTAGCAAAGATTCAAGTACCTCTTTTAAATAAACCTAAGATTGTGCTATTTCTAAAAACTGAGTTGCTAACATTGTCATTTATAATAGACAAGCCCAAAACTTAAGTATCTGCTATGTGTGTGTGTGTGTGTGTGTGTATATATATATATATGTATATGGGCAAGTAGGGTAACAGAAAATGGCATTTCAGTTCCTCATGTAATTTCAAAACAAGTCCTTCACCATTTGAATCTTAAATGGGCAAATTTTCTGACTAGTCGCTTGAATCCTTGGAAGGGATTTAAGTTGTACAGCAAATTATTTTAGTCCTTGTGATAAGGATGAGTTACAGTGGAATTGAGTATATGTCTTTAAAATGCTTGATTATTGTACTTTACACTGAGTTTGTACCCATAGGGGGGAAATAAAACTATCCTTCTAACAGCTTCATCTCTTCTTCCTTTTTGGCCTATATAAATCATCAATTCCCAATATACTATGTTTAAGAAAATGTCCTAAAAAATCCTTGGTCTAGTTTGGCATGTTGCTAAAGCCTAATTTGGGATGATCCTGAGGCTCATACGCTTTTGCACCTTCCTTTATCCCACTGTAGCTCAACTATGAAATCAGAAGCTTTTGCATAACTTTCAATGAACTGTAGCTTATTGCCATAGCTAGAATAAACTGCCATTTGAAGCCAGTTACAAAAAATTATAATTAAGGCTACTCAATGTTTAGTTATGTCTAGTTATAAACTACTTAAAAGCAGAAAAGCACATCTGATTCCCTGAGTTGCATGAGGAAAAGAATATATGAGCCAAAGACTTGTTTGAAAAGCTAAATTGCTGTTTAATGCCAATGAACACTGAGCTCATTGAATATGCCAAACTATTTCAGATGAAAAAAGTAATCTTAGAAATGTTCTTAGAAATGTTAGATAACTTCAGTATATTTGTGACTCAGTTTCACTAAGAGAGTTTCCACTGAATACAGCAGTATGTTTTTAAAGAAATCTGATCTCTATTCCACTATATTAAAAGGAAAAATTGCCAGCACTCAGTAAAAGGTGTGGTATCATCTTTACCGCAGTGAACCATTTGCTACTGTACAACCACCAGGGAGAGTGTCCTGCTCATGAGGTGGTTATGCAGGGTTCTTGCATATTTGGGCACAATGCTGCAGTTACAGAATAGCATGCATCAGCTCAACCAGCTGTGGTTTGATAGCCATGGTTAAATCTTGGGCAGGTGGTGAGCAATTTCTTAGGTGGCGAGGGTCATAGAAGTCTTTCCAATTAAGAGAGACGATCAGTGTTTGAGGAGACTGGAAATGGGAACAGGTGGTCCAAGGAGCAAACCTTTATCATTCCTATAATTAATCCTCCCAAAACTCAGAAATACAACCCCACATTGACCTTTTGTAAAAGGGTAGAAATTAGGGTTCCCAAAGGAGAGTCTGGGTTTTCCATTCCTTAAACCTCCCAGCAACCTGAAAAGCTGTCCAAGATCATGCTGCCAATTTTGAGTGGCATAACCTTGGGGCACTGGGGTGGGAGCCATTACATAGATGCATGGCTTGGTTACTCCTGGCTTAGCACAATCAGCAAATTTAGACCTGATGGAATACATCCTGCCATGCTGCCTGAGTCTTGCATTTCCTAGATGGTGGACAAGACATAACCCCTAATGAACACACTCTCAAACAAATGCCAAGCCTGGACTTTTTTTTTTTAAAAGAAATCCTCAATTTGCCCATTTCCCTCTCCCTCTTTTGGCAAAGTAAAGCAATAAAAACCAGTGAGATTCAATCAGGTTCAGAACCATCACAGCAAGGGAGACTTCAACCCTCTTTATGTTCCCATTTGCTTTCCTCCAAGTTCCTTGCCTGCAACCATAGTGCCATGTGACTCTGTACTAGTCTCTTGGCTCTGTGTCTAGAGGCCAGAAAGGAGGATTAGTCTCAAGATCTGGACAAAAGACAGCTGTCAGGTTGCCGTGAGTAAATTTAGAAATAATCATGGGTAAAAAGTGGTTTGATCTGAATGGTACACTTTGCAAATGGCACACATTTGCAAAACAGTGCAAATGCAAATGCGGCCAAAATACAGTAAACTAGTTCATGGGGGAACAGAGCTGAATGCACAGAACCACCAAAACAATCCCAAAACTAAACAGCAAACATAAGAAACTATTACTTTACCTACAACAGTATCTAGCCATCTTTCTAACTTCACTTTCTCTTACCACCACAAATTTACTCATATAGTTCTTTCCAGAGCTATAAAAAAACTACTATTGTGATGTTTTTGTTTTATGTTAACCTGTTTAGACATTCTGACACAGTCAACTGCATTTCCTTAACAAGAGGACCTAGGATGACCATGTAGAATTCACTACAGCTTGGTTCACACATCATGCTAAGCCAGTCGGTTTTAACCAACCATATCGTGGTTTAATATCTCATCACTACTACTGGAAGAAGAGCACATACTATGATAGTCAAGTACACTTAGAAGATTGTTACACAGTGACAGTAACAAACACAGGATCCAACGGTACCCCTCCAGCATTGAAACACACAGATTGCCCCCTTCTTAAATGTGTTCCACATGGCTGGAAAAGTTGGAGATGTGCAGGGGACAGGGAGGAGAGAGGTTCCTATTACAAAATTAGATGTTTGCTTACACAACATTGGACGTAACACATACTGTAATTAATTCCTTAGCACCATAGACATACTGTAGTGTATAATGTCTACATTAATGTATCTAATCAAATTTCCAAAACATCAGAGTCATTGCTACTGACTTGAGGAACTATAGTAACTTGCAAAGAGAATTATTTAGTGTAATGGTTAAAGAATTAGAAGTCAGGGTCAATCTCTCATCCCAGCCTACCCCAGAACATTAAAAAAGGTGAAATTCCCTCTGGATGCCACTAAGAATATCTATAAGAAAGGTAGGGTATACATTTATTAGTACTAATTTACAGAAGCAACTCAGTAAGTGATTGTTTCTTCACCAATCCAGAAAGTAGTATTCTTTCTTCATAAACAAGTTAACATGCTGAATTTCAAGTTTTGTCTTGTTTATTCTAAAAGGGGAGTTAGACAGGTTCTAAGCCAAATGTCTCTATAAGAAATGGTATTTTATTGTAGAATAGGCAGACATTTAAAAAAAAAAGAGCTACAAAAAAAAATCTGCACAAGTTTAGAAACCACGAAATGTCCATTTTGAACAGCAAGATTAATCATTCTTCAAGAAAAAAAATCTATTTTATTTCTTATTTTCTGAAAATAAGACGAAGCTTGTAACATTAACTCAGTATATTTTAGGACATCAAAAAGTCTATAAAACAATGACAACATAATTTCTATACTATTCAAGATAACCTATATATTCTAAATAGGAGAATGAAATTAACATTTTACCAGAGCAAGAACCATCTCCCACCTGCCCCAAAGTGTGGCTACAAATTCAATGTGGAGAGTTCTGTACATATACCCACTAGGTAGCGCATTTACCTTAAAACAAGAGGTGTCACTCAAGCAAGTTACATAATCTGCAAGATCATAACTTTCAATGGGCAATGCTTAAAGATGTGTTTCACATTTCCATGAACACTGCTAGAATTTTAACATGTAATTTCCAAATGGTAAAACTGCACATATTAGTCCTCCTTCATTTTTGCCTTAACCAAAAGAATTCATCATTTTATTAAAAAAAAAAACCAAAATACATAGAAGTAATGTCATTCACGTAAGAAACAGAAATGAAACATATTAAAAGAACAGTTACTTTCTTAGAAATTGAACTGACTTTGCAATTTGGACACACAACTAGTATTACATATATCTGAAAAGGTTCCTCTTGGGACAGCTGAATATGAAATTCAGTATAAGTTAAAACAACCCTTTTTTATCTTTTAGGAAACATAAGCACTCTGCACATGGTACACACTTCCCAGGAATTGAAAAGCCACATACTGACACAAATTTATGCAGTTCTATGGTTTCCACAGCTTCAACAATCCATCTTCACTATAGGTAGCAATCAAGTTCTGGTGGGGATGGTGAGCAATACCAATGACATCTTTTTCATGAACCTTAACATCAGAAAGGAAAAAGAAACAAGATTATCTCCCAGAATATATAATCAAATGAGATATTTTCTATACACACCTTTCCCCAAACAAAAAAGAAAAAGCCTTTTAGAAAATGATCAAGAAAAATAAGTGTTTTCTTTTATTCCCATATAATCTGCACATCATATTCAGACGTGTGATAATATTCTTGTAAAACAGGCTTGTAAATTATAACCTTGGAACTTGTAGGAGGCTGGACAGAAATCAGGACTGCTCTGATTCAGTACAAAGCTCATACTGGGACAATTCAAAATAGTTTTTAAGTCAAAGTATGGCAGCCACCTCTAATTCATCCTACCACCAAATCAAATCCTCTATGAAACTCTGCAGAAAAGAGTCATTCTTAAATTCATTTTGGTATTTGCTTATAACAGTATTTGCTTATATATACTTAGTAGGAGATAGATGAAAAAAAAAAATTGGATTCTGAGTTCAACAGATTTGTCTTCCAATGAGAGTGACTCTTGCAATTAGTCATTGCAACCATAAGTCTTTTGGATGTGTGCTGGGACTGTAAAGGTGAGGTCCAGTTTGAGATAAGGAGGTATTATTTGCTGTTACTGTCACTCCGTTTTTGAACGGTTCTGCACGTGGCTGTGCTTTTCTTATAAAAAAAAAAGCAATAGATTTATTTTTTTTATCCTTCTTCATTGAGTTCAATCCAACTTTCCATTGCTTTCACAACTTCTTCCCTTTCTTTCATGTTAAACAACATAAAAGACTGAAGTGTAAAGACAATAATTTTTCACTTGTATTAGTTTTTAACTTAGCCTGTTTCCTTATTAATATACCCCTCTCTCAACCATTAATTTGCTTTTTAGGGGAAAAAAATTAAAAATTGTAAATAATCCAAATTCAATCTGCAAATGGTCTGGGAATGAGTGATGTTTGTGTTTTGCATAAAAAGCTCCACCAGTATTATCCAGGAATAAGCATTTAAATGTGAAGACCTTCACACAGATACATGCTGGAAAACTATAGTTCCTTAGCACATGCCCCTTCTATTTGTGCTGCTTTTCTCCTTTCATTTGCCTTGTAAGCAACATATCATGCCCTCATCCGACTTTGGCTCTACTGATGCTGAGGGCGTATTCTAACATAACATCCTCACATGGTTCAAGGAGAGGAGGGCAGGAACAGAGCTCAGTGAAATTGCAATAGCCAAGAGTACTGCGAGAAAATTAAACAAAAGGGGCCAAACAATATGAGAAAATGAGAAATAAGCCATGAGAGGCAGATCTGCAGACCACAAAGAAAAGAAGCAGAAAGGGAGAGGAAATAAGATGAATTTTGTTAGGATCAGGAGATTGTGGGGAAAAGAGCTGTTTGCATTCAGGTGATTTTCCACCACAACAATATACGCCAGAGTCCTGGGAAGAGAGCACAAAGCAGGCTTCCAGACATTCCCCAAATTTGAGGACTTCAACTCCCCAAAGTGTCAGCAATGTTAGCTGGCCAAGGGATTCTGGAAATTGAAGTCTACACATCTGGTGGATATCTGGGTTGGGAAAAAGTGGTGTAGAAGCCTGGAAACAGGGAACAAAGTTTTGTGATCTTCACTAGTGATCCTATAAGGAGGAAATCTGCTCTGCCAAGAATCCTGTGGGTATAAGCCAGGAGGAATGTTAGATTTGGTGGAAAAGTCCATAGGGCCAGGGAACCAAATCTGGCCTCTATCGCATACAGAATTGCTGCTAAGTTACCGCCGAGGCATCCTCTGCTACCCACCGTCAGTGTTCTCTCCAGCTTGCCAGTCACTGTGCTGAAACAGTACAGCACAAAGTCTTCACCCACACAGTAGATCCACTCGCCTCGAGGAGAAAGGGCGCAGCAGACAAAGTCACCACCTTCTCTCTTACCAGAGCTGAAACTTCTCACAATCTACCAAGTTGAAATATTAAAAAGAAAAAAGAAATCAGCAGACACAGTATAGTTCAAGATGCAGTATACATTTCTCGTGATAATGCCCTTCCAAAGGACAGAGAGTAAAAAGTGAGGGAACTGCAATCTCTAATGCAGGGCACTAGCAACAGCACAAGTGGCAAGCAGATCTTCAGAGGTTAAAGGATGCTGATGGTCAAACAGGCCAAAGACTAAGAAGGAGTTCTGTCGCTCCAGCTGGAGAAGGGGGTGGATGGGTAAGATGGAATGTGCATACTAAATCTTCACTGTCCTTTTGATACAATACAACATACTATGAGGATTATGATGTGCACATTTCAAACCTCATTCTAGCTCCTCTTCTTTTGTCTTTGAAAGTACTGTATGTCAAATACATAACAGGGAATATCAGCTAACCTTACAGTGCAGGAAGGATTTAGACATAATGTACCTAAAGCACTTTAAAAACCTGAGATGCACTATGTAACAAACCAATGTTACTAGAGACATTTAACCTGGGTAAAAAAAAGTAGTATCAATAGTATGGGCTAATATATGAAAAAAAGAGAAACCTTTATACAAGTTTCTGAGATCTGTTTTTGTATTACTAGACAATTTGTTAACTGACTAAATCCACTGAAGCAAAAGCTAAGAATCTTCCAAACCAACTGACAGCTTGGAAAATATAGGCTTTAACCAAACTGCTAAAAATATAAGCTAAAACAGGGTCTTTTGCATTACTTTGAATTCCTAAATATTAATTCAGCATCCTCAACCAACCAGTGCAACATTTAATCACGATTTACAAGAAGTCTCACAAATAAAAAAAAAGTGGGAACACCAACTTCCCATCGTCACCTCTAGCTACTGAGTCCAAAAGGAACACCAATTGTGTTCTCACAGACATTTAAAAAAAATCCAATCACGTACTTGCCCCTGCATGTTCATGATGACAACTGTATTTGATCTGTTACAAACAACAAAGTGCTCTGGATTTTTAGGCAGCAGAATCACACTGTTCACAGTGATGTCTGTCCCAGCTGTGCTACCGAGGGATTTGAAGGTGTTACAGCATTCTGTAGTCTTCATATTCCAAACCTAGCAAATAAAACAGGAAAGGAAAATACGCAAATTCCGTATTAGCATGGAACCCAAGCTATCCCCTGTGTGTCTTCACGCAGGGTATATAATGGCCCCATCCACAGCATTGTTTCCCACAATATATAGACTCTTCCTCCATCTGTGTACACTGCCTGTTATGATGGGCACCAACACAAAACTTTCATTCAAAGTGAGTCCAGTGCAATTAAAAAGTCAACTCCTTCAGTACCAATATTAAAAACAAAGAAAAAAATCTGCTAAGCAGTCACTTAAAAGACTGATCTGTACAGTGCATTCAGAAGCTAGTTTAACTCAAACTATGGGTGTGTCCAAAGACTAAGAAAACTGACACTCTCTGAAAGAGCTGCAACTAGCAGAAATGATTTGTGAGACAGAAAGTGAAATTGCATTTAGTTTAATTCTACCTGGATGAGCCACTGCACAGCATTTGTAAATATTTCTGTATTCAGTGCTAAGAATGTATTTACAAAAGATCAGTGAGCAAGGATTTTAACTAATCATGCAAATGACATAGCTCCTAGTGATCAGGACCCTGGAGCGTACCTTCACAGTGCCATCAGAGGATGCACTAATAATATAATGTCCATCCTGTGTAAATGTAGCTTCATTAACAAATGAGGAATGACCGCGAAATTCTTTGAGAGTCTTCCCCGATTTCAGGCCATGAATCCTGTTACAACATAAAAGCTACATCAGTGTTATATCTCCAAGTCAGACTGAACAGCAAAATATTGCAAAGTGAGGCATACCTGATTGTCTGGTCAAAGGAGGCACTCAGAATCTGACTGCTGTCCTTTGAGAAACTCAAGCAGGTGACACCTTTGCTATGGGCTCTTTCAAATCGCCTCAGACACTGCCCGCTCTGAATCTTCCACACCTTGAGAAAAACCAAAAAACTGATGGTTACCGTCACATGCCAATAAAATGTCCTGATACAGGATTATTGTCAAATTGTCTCAATCACTCAGGCAGGCAATTCAACATATACAGTGGTACCTCAGTTCACGAACGGTTCTGTTCACGAACAATTCGGTTCACGAACAGCTCCGGTTGCAAAATTTTGCCTCCGTTCACAAATTCCACATCGGGTGACGAACAGGATCCGTGGCCATTTTCCCTCCCGTGACACGTGGTTGCGGCTTCCTGTAGGGAGGGGGACTCTCCCTCCAAGCAGTAACCGCCTCCCCACCCGCCTTCCTGTCCTCCACGCCAGAAGTCGCGTCGAGCAAGGTTAGCGTTCTCTCTCTTCGTGCTGTATTTTGTGTCATATTTTTGTGGTTTTAAAAAAACAACAACATATGATTCAGAACAGATTAACCGTAATTACATTGAACCGTATGGGGAAATTTGATTCGGGACGCGATCAAAAATCGGGTCGCGACCAAATTCGGAGGGGTCAGAACGGATTAACCGTATTTACATTGAACCTTATGGGAAAATTTGATTCGGTTCATGACCAATTCAGTTCGCGACCAGAGTCGTGGAATGAATTAAGTTCATGAACCGAGGTACCACTGTATACTGCTTGTTCTGCTGGATGAAATTAAGGCCAAAGAGGCTTCTCCATGGCAGCTGATTGGCCATCGTTGGACCAGAATCTTAGACTGGATATTCTTATACTCAAGCTGGCCCCCTTTAATAACTGAACATCTGAGATTACCGAAGAGCATTAAACTGCACAGGCCATGCTGTGTCCTACAAGAAAAACATGAAGAAACACCAGAACAATCTGAACCCCAAATATGCACCCAGAGAAAACTGCCCTTTCCTGCCCGTATTTCTGCATGATTCACTCATAAACTTGCTTCCTTCTACTCAATCTCGGAGGTAGGGAGGAACAGTTCATTTGTCTCTGTTTCTTCATCCAGTGTGATTGAGGATTATGCAAACTGTTCCCGACGCAAAGAAAGAGTAGAATTACTTTCCTTCAGGGAAGTATTTCCTACCTCTCTCCATGAGTCAATGCTTAAAAAGCAGTGCAGAAACTCATGGAGAAAGAACCAAGAACAAATTCTCAGAGGATGGTTAATTTTTCTAACCCTGGCAAACTCCCAGTGTTGTGTGTGTCTCATGTCTCAGAAGTTCAGGAAATGTGACTTATAAGGGAGTCCCTGTGTGCCGTTTTTGGCCTCTAGCTCTCCTTAGCAGCATACCTTGATTTTTCCGTCTTGTGCTCCAGTCGCTAACATTTCAGTGTCTCTGCTGAAACACATACACAGCACTGCATCATCCATCATCATGAAGTTATCCTGTGCCTGGTATTTCAAGTCCTAAGCAAAGCAGCGAACAAACCAGATTAACAAAACTGAGATGAGAATAAACACCAGGAGGAACCAAGGTAAACAACATTCATTTCAGGAGCCACACTATCCTAAATCACATTGCTAAAATCCAGACTGGTAGTGGCTCTCCAGTTCAGAGGGCAATTTTTGATCTATGCCACATGAGACTCTTTGTAACAGAATTGTAAGGATTGCAGGATTGTAATAAGTGCCAACTGCTTTGTTTGTCAAAAAAAATGCAAAAGGAGCATTTGGTTTGGCACTGTATATCCTAATTTAAAATTCCATTCCAATTTCACCTGGAAACCCAGAACAGCTCATATTACTCATCTTCATTTATTGTGGCCAAAGAACTGATGAAGACCATTCATGGTTTTGAGTAATTCACCTGGCAGTCGAGAAGAGTCATAGATTACCTTCCTGATTTTCCCAGTAGTAAAGTTCCAGACTTCAATAAATCCATCAACAGAGCCAGTGACCAGATACTGTCCATCCGGAGAAAACCGAGCACATTCCACATGAGACTTTTGACCAAACTGTTTTAAGGGAATAAAAAACAGTATTTAACAAACAGTAATGATACTAATGTAGACTAGAAAGATAAAGACGTCCTCAGATTAAACTCAGTTCTCACTGACTACATGGATACACTGATGCAGTTCTCTTGGCAACTGTACAGAAGTAGTTTGCCACTGCCTTTCTTCTCTACATCCCTGGAAATTAGTTCCTGGTGTTCCCTCACCCAAGTACTAGTTGGATCTTGACCTTATTTTACTCCTGGAAACAATATTGGCCTGACGCTGCCACCTGCAGCATCTGCTACTTGCAGCCAAAATCTAAACTAACTAGCTATAATTTCATCTTATAGCTCTTTTCACATGAGTTGCTCAAACTAGATGAATGTTGAAAAATGTGGCTCTCTTTTGGAATAAGACAATTATGCATATTGAAAAGACATTCAAAGTAAGTCTTCTTTACAATTCAAAAGCCAGCTAAAGGAATATTTTCTCATCTGACAGATTTACTTAGATTATTTGGATGTATTTTTACTCTTTTATCATTTTATTTTATTTATATTTCATAATATATACACAACACATAGTATGGAATTCTAATGTTTTTATGAAGGGTAGTTTATAAATATTCATGTAAATAAATCTACCTGCATCTAAGCTAGATAGCTTTTCAGAAAACCTAGCACGAACAAACTATTCAAAAGCAACATTATTAAGAGGAATTAGCCAAGATTCATTTAACAGTAAAAAAACAAGTTATCATTCCCTTGAAAATGGCAACTTTTATATACAATTCACATTCAACGCACTAAAAAATATTCAGTACACAGGAGAAGAAATGTGATTCAAGGACCTTCTCTTTTAAGAATATACCACTTTTTTTCCTTGAATGTTCACTGGGTGTTTTAGACAATTTATTCTTAGCCATAAATAAAAACAATACAAATAGCATTCTACCCAGTTCCTTGTGTGTGGGTGTGCACATGTGCACCTTTGAGTCAGTGTTAACTCCTGGTGTCTGCCTGGGCATGTCCCCTCCTGAAGTTTTCTTGACAAAGTTTTTTGGAAGCGCTTTGCAATTGTAGGTAGTTCTCATTAACAGTCATTCATTCAGCAACTGTTTGAAGTTACAATGGCGCTGAATGAGTGGTACTTATGACCAGTCCTCGAAGTTGTGGCCATCCCAGCACCCCCATGGTCATGTGATCGTGATCTGAGCGTTTGGCAACTGGCTTGCACTTACAACAATTGCAGTGTCCCATGGTCACACAATCACCATTTGTAACCTTCCCTGTAGACTTCCCACAAGCAAAGTCAATGGGGAAGCTGGCAGGGAAGGTCACAAGTCGCTCTGGTAAGTCTCCTGCACCCGGCAGTAGCCACTCCAAACCTTACTGTGCTCACACTGTCCCAGCCACCTGCCCACCCTCCCCTGCCCGCAACAGCCACTTACCTGCTTGCCAGTCTGCTTGCAAGCTGCCTGGGACTTGCAACTTCCTTCCAGCTTCCACACTAACTTTAGTTGTTGGAAGCTGTCAAGGAGGTCCTCACTTAATGACCTGTGAACTGCACTTAACATAACAATGGGATTGCTGCTGTTAAGCGATGCGGTCATGTGACATTGCGCTTTACAACCGCATTGCTTAGCGACAGAAATTCCAGTCCCAATTACCATTGTTAACCAAGGACTATCTGTACCTTCTTCCTAGGGCTGAGAGAGAGGAACTGGCCCAAGGTCACCCATCTGGCTTCATGTCTAAGGTGGGACTAGAACTTACCCAGTTTCTAGCCTGATGTCTTAACCGCTACACCAAACTGGCTCTTACCCAGTTCCTTACTAAAATCAAATTTGTTTCTATTTTTAAAAGTTCAAGAACAAAAATGACATGTACACGCACTATTTTAAAATCAGAATTTTTCAAGTCATTTAAAATACATCAGTTTAGTCAATGAATCACAGTTCGGTTCTCACAACAAGCTAAATCAAATAAGCCATATGATAGTTTAGTACAATACTGAGCCCAGCCAGTGCGATATACTAAGCCTTAAGCATATCCCTCATTTGATCCAATTAAAATTCCTAATCTCAGAAGGATCGAGACTTGTTGCAGAAATCATGGTGAAGGACATGGAACCCACCTTAATATGTCTACTCAGTTGTGTGGGGAATTTTTCCTCTTCAACATCTTTGACAGCTGCTTTTCCTCTGAATAAATCAATAGTCATACCAGGGGGAAGCAGCCCCTGATGCTGCTGCCATTTCAAGGCCTAAGATATCAGAGAGGATTACAGACACAGATTGTAACACGTTTGAAACTGAACGCAAAAGGATGCTCAAACATTTAAAAAAATGTCTAAGTACCAAATTAAAGGTTCACGATCTTAGGCTTTAATGAGCGATCAGTCTTCCATTTCATATTTCAATCTCATCAATTAAGTTTAAGGAAAAAAAATACCTGTCCCAATAAGGCCATAAGACGAGATGGAGGCACCACACTAACTTCACCAGCCAAAGCCTGGGCAATGGCAGCTCTCCGCTTCTCTTTGCTGCTTCCGTCTGGGTATGCCTGGAAGGCAACACCGGTTATTATTGGATTTGTATGCTGCCAAATTCGTTCAGGTCCACAGAAACACAGGTCAGTAACTTCCTTTGGAGAATTCTGCCACTTAAAAGCCCACAACTTGTCTGGATTGTCAACTGGATGTTTTATTAACAATATGCAATTCTGAATCCACAACCATAGTTTTGAGCGTTGGGATAAATTTGGTGGAAATAACTGTACTGGAAAAGCCCAACCCTATTCAGTATGAACCCTATCACAAGAAAACTTTAATCCAACCTTCTATTTATTGCTAAAATGTACATTTGGACTGCTTCTGCTTCCTGATAGCTTCAGCCAGAGAAAGTGGAGGACATATCAAGATATCTCCCAGCAAAGAAAGGAAAATAAAGTCTTCACAGTTCAAAAGTTACCTACCCTCAAAATAGCAATTTTCTTTGTCAAGGAAGCAGCTAATCACCAACACACTATAAAACCCAACAATCGCTTGCAATTCACTTGCCAAGGCAATATTCTCAGAAATGACCAAACATCATGCTGACAGAATTTCTAACTGATATGGGTAAACCTTTCTAACAAATAATTCCAGAGAAATTGGACAATTTAATGTGACAAATAAATACATTATTTATCTATTTCTTTGAAGAGCATATCTAATGTAGAAAAAATTAATATCTGCTTCTCATTGAGTACTGTGGGGCAGAATTGAATCTAGTCAGCTAAGCAACACTGGTTGGCTATTAATATAAATTACACAGACCTAAAGGCAAATATAAAACAAAACAAATTCTGGAAATCAAAAGAATTCTTTAGTTCTGGAAAGGCAAGTGTCTGACTTTAAGAAGAAAGTTAATATCATATGCTTACTATACAGAAGCAATTCAATGTGGCTGACAAAATAAAAATACACAATAAAACAAATTATATACAATATATAGTAACAATGAAGAGGGAACGCAAAATAAAGGAAGGAACAAAAAGCATTCCTCCGATGCTCATCCAAACAAGGTCTGGACAAAGAGGGGCTGAGAGATATAACAGTACACAAATAAACAATAGGCACCGAGAAAGCCTTCTTGTGAGCAAACGCTAGATGAGATTTTCTGCATTTTTAGGCACTTGAAGCAGTTTGTCAGTTAGCCTGTCCTAAGTTGATTAGGGCCTTGAGCCTGACTCAGAGCCAGCACAGTTGCTTCCACACAGGTACCGCATGTACACAATGAGGCATTCCACTCAGCAACTGGATCATTGCATTCTTCACTATCTAGACCAGTGTTTCTTAACCTTGGCAGCTTGAAGGTGTGTGGACTTCAACTCCCAGAATTCCCCAGTCAGCCTTGCTGGCTGGGGAATTCTGGGAGTTGAAGTCCACACATCTCCAAGCTGCCAAGGTTGAGAAACACTGGTCTAGACCAAGTACAGGTATAGCCCCACACGGAGTACATGACCATATCTTAAATAGAAGACTATCAGAACACAGGCAACAGTAGCTGTCTTGGTCCAAGAAAGGGCATAGTTGATGTACCAACCAAAGCTGGTAATAGGCACTCCTGGTCATGGTGGTCTCCTGGCCTTCAATGACAGTTGTGACTACAGACCTGTTTTTTCTGAGGGAATACAAGAAAGATTCCCAATTCCTATTATCTGGGAATCATCCACGCACAATATTTCTATCTTGTGAAGATTCAATCTCAACTGATTGGCCCTCAACTAATCTATTACTGTGACTGTCTAACAACTGACTCTGACCATGCAAGCCCTATTATTGGGGCTTCAACATTGCCTTTTTTTCTTTAAAGGTGTTTGATCACTTTATTGGGTTTTATTCTTACTGGCTGTGCCAAGCTCCTTTTGGTAGATGGGTGGCCTTGTAAATTGGTTAAATAAATAAATGCACACCCAACCTTGATTAAGAAGTTACAAAGAAATACAACATACTGACAACCCCCTCCCCCCATAACAACCTCCTTATGACTGCCCCAGTGACTTTATATAAATGTTAAATAGCACTGGGGAAAAAGTAGTGCCTCCTGGCACCCGATCCAAAAGCACATTCTACTATATAAAACCATCTACACAGGGCCTCCAACTCACAAAGACAATCCAAGAAGACAACATGGTTGATTATATCAAAAGCTATCTCAAAATCAAGCAAGATCAATAAAATTGCACTCCCCCACTCTCTCACACAAAGAAGGACAGCATTCTTATTCACAACACACTGAAACAAAATGTCGAAGGTGAAACAATTCTAAATTTCAGACAAGACCCAAGGTCATGGATTCCCAGCTTCTTTCCTCTGTTTAAAGTCATATACCTCATTCATGTTTTATCTCTGTATATACCTTGACTTGTTTAGACAGCCCAGGTTTAATCAGAATTTTCAAAGAAAAATAATGTCACCTTAAGACAGCATTAGTCAAACAAAGGCAGAGAATATGTGAGGCAAAAGGAAAAATGTATGCACAAACCAACAGAGAATTTTAAATTCCTAAAACTGGTTCCAGAGAGGTAGCTGAACCAATCCTAAAGAATATTAGAAATACACCTAAGAACTTCTATTTTCACAACCCCTAAATCTCTTGGAAGAGAGGTAGCATCTATCTACCTTTTAATACTGGGATATAACACATAGAGCTAAATTGTTTTAAACATATTTTCACTTGCAGAACATGCAATGGTATTACAAACTGAATTACATAATCAACTAACAATAATTTCAAAACTGTGTGATAGCTTACATAGTTCGCTTCACATTAAAAAACATAATATATTAGTGTGCAAGAAAAGATATCATTTACCAATATCTGCATTTCAAAAGGATATAACTAGAATTTATATCCTTTTGAAATGCAGATGTTGGCAAGTATGGTAGACGTCTTCCATTATGCAGAAATGATGAAACGAGGTATCTTGTTTATTGCAAATTGTACATGAGAAAAATAATAAAGCAAATCTAAGTTAAATAAACAACATAATATTATTTAACATAATGCATGTAAAAATATGGGGTAACATAGTTTTACCTCACGTGGGTCAAAATAGGACCTAGCCAAAAGGTTCTCAAGATGAATATATCGCTCTGGCTGAGTTTGCTTTAACATGATCATTGGGTCAGTCTGCCTCAGAAGAGATCTAGCAGCACCCAATTCACGAAGTTCTATCAATTCCAGAACAACCTGAATTATCAGCAGAAAAGCATTATTAGTCATACAAACAGGTGTTAATGCACAAATTGTTATGCATATGTGACTTGTAAATACAGTTCAAATGAAATTGCAATATTGAAAATTGTGTAAGCAAAATTTGCCTCAAGTTTCAAAACCAAGACAGAAAAAAGTATAGACCAGAAGTCTTGAAAATTCCATTTTTTAAAATGAAAAAATAAATAACTCAAGTATGAACAGGGGGATCTATATGCAAATGCTTTAACATCTCATTGAAACTGTCATGTGGCACTACTACTCTACTGCCAGAAGCACAATAAAACACAAAGTTTATATTCTTGAAAAAAAATTAAAGCTAATCTACACATTGTGAAAACTGAAAAAAAAAATCAGATTGCATCCAGACCTAATATAATTTTATACTAAATGGGGTGAATTAATCTTCAGGGACAGCAGCAACCATAACATGCCATGATACATCAAATGACATCTGCATAATGACACCACGGCATAAATGGTGTAGTTATGTGATGATGCCATGACATCTGACACAAATATTAAGTTATATTATCTGGATGATGTCATCATGCATGTATCATCATTTGCCCCTCAGTTCAAAAATGAAATATGAATATGCTGCACAGTTACAAAGTGCCAATTTATTTTCTAGCAAATAAAAATATGCCAACAGATACAACTCAAAATATTATTGCACAAAACATGCTGACCTGTTCATACAGATCTATGAGTGTTTTATCTGGCAACTTTAGTGACTGTATTGCCTGCAGTACTGTATCCCAATGGCCACTGTTAATATCTGCCACAAAGCTCTCAATGCTGTCCACTGTGTTCAGAGACACTGTAGTTTCCTCCTGCAACGTAGCCAGGGCACGATGAAGGCTGTTCTCCTTCAGATATTGCATGATTAATCGGATGACACTGAACAAAACAATTAGTACAACTAATTACATAAATTTATTCCATTTATCAGTACCTCTCTCACACACACAAAACATACGAACTATCTCATTATAAGACATTTTCCAAAATTTGTTCCTGCTCCAAAGAAAAAAAAATCAATCAGCACTTGATAACTACATAATACTTAGGGTCACCCCACACTCAAAAAGTGTTGTAATACTAATCTAACAGTGCTGCCACAAAGAACAACACCTTGAGTTGATAAGTGATGCTTTTGCTCCTTTGTCATTGATTCTGTCGACACTGCCAAATACACCACTTCTTCCTCTCAATCGCCCATTCCCCCACCCCATCGCATATTTTGTGCTTTTGAGTCAGTGTTGACTTCTGGCAGCTGCCTGGACTAGGCCCTGCAGTTTTCTTGGCTATATTTTCAGAAGTGGTTTGCCCTTGCCTGCTTCTTCCCAGAGCTGAGAGGGAGGGGCTGGCTCGAGGTCCCCCAGCTGGCTTCGTGTCTAAGGCAGGACTAGGACTCACAGTCTCCCAGTTTCTAGCCTGGTGCCTTAACCACTACACCAAACTGGTGTGCTCTCTCTCTCCCTGTTTATAAGGTGGGATGATAATAATAACAACAGCAACAAAACAAAACAACTATTATTATCATCATCATCATCAATTATGTGGTCTGCTTCCATTACGGTCCCTGATGGGGCAACTATTCCCGTCTCCTCTGAGCCCGCTTCCCTGGGGTGAGGCGAGATGAAAAACCAGTAAATATACAAGCGAGAAGCTCTGGGAAGCCCGCCACAGGCCGCCTTCGGAAATCTTCGGCATGGGTTTAGAGCAACCCGGCGCTCTCCGCCGGCGCTGGATTGCAGCTGTCCCGGGGACGCACCAGCGGGGACAGCAGCGGGGCGGTGGATCAGGAGGAACTAGACCTGGGACGGGTCAAAGGAAGCTGGCACCGAGCCGCAGAACTCGCCCGCCCCCACCCCTTTGCCGCTCAGCGGGCCCGCTCAGCGCACTCACTCCGAGGACTCGATTTCTATCGACATGTTGAACTCGCTACACCCGCCACCTTGGGCACACCGAAACACAACGCCGGCTCCACCCAACCTTCATTCACTTCCGGGTCGACTCCTCCCATTCGCATCATAGAGCTATTTTATTCAAACTCTCAAGGACTTTTGACTTCCGGGCTCCTTTGACGCCTTTTTTTTCCTTGAAGAAGTAGTGGTGAAAGCACCCAATGAGAAAAAGGCGCGACAAATGTAGTGTAGTGTAGTATCAAAGAAGAAGACCCGACTGAAGATTTTTCGATTGAAGATTTAAAATGTTAAAATAAATATTATGCAGCCTGGATTTGGCGAACAGGGTTAGAGAGTTTAACTCGACGACGGAATATTGATGAAATCTGAAAATGTTTAAGTTTTTTTTCAAAAAAGGCTACTACTGCATTACTAACAAATAATACAATCCGGGAGACTATGAGATTCTCATAACCCCCCTCAGTGACAGCCTTCCCGCAATATGTTATTGAGCAGAAGTGACTTTTTCTAGAATTAAAAAAGAGAAAACAACCATAGATTTTGTTTTTGGCTTCGAAATATTATGTCCACTGTAATATTTCAACTGGTGGAAGATGGCACTTGGTTACCCAATGGACTATTCTACAAACATTCCTGCTTATCCCAATTGGTATGCGAAAACAGGGCTTAAGGCTGAAATCTGCAGGGGGAAGAAATCTTAATTAAGTGTGTTAACCTTCCAAAGGGGTTCCTTGAATGTTTGTCCGGTAAATAATAGCAATACGGTATAACTTCTACTTTTCCTACTTCTATGATTACGTGATATATGAGAAGAAACAAGTGAGACCAGGCTCTCCTTGTCACGTGATAGGCCGTGCATGTGACGCTCTAGCAATCGCCTCGGGAGTTCTATGGGATGCATTCCTCCTGTCCCGCTGCATGGAGGAAGGACCTTATTTGGGGCGTCACGGCGTTCGAGCCGCTCTCAGTCAGCCTTTCTCTAGCCGTGTGTTCCTCCCCCTCCCCCCTCCCGTAAAGTCAGTCTCACCTCATTCTGTAGGATTGCTTCCAATAGAGTGGCTCAACAGACAGGTGAATTAAATCCTTGTTCACATACGTGTTACTAAACAATTGAATCTATTACTACAAGGTGGTGATAGCATTGGTGTCCGTAGCAAGCTATGATGATGTCAAAGTGATGATACATGTATCATGGTGTCACCATGAAAATAACACCGTTGTGTACATGTCTGATGTAAATGCATCCTTTGCAACATGTGGCATGTGTCATTTGCCCCTCCTGCAGATGCCTGGGATGATAGCCACTATAGTAATTTAGACCACTTTAAATGGTAATCGAACAAAGCCTTCAATGCCAACTGGTTGTGAGAGCACCCACAAGAGCCCTAGAAAAGATGCAGCTGCTTTAAAGGGTTGCAGATGGATAGTACGTACACTCAGGCCTCTATATGTTCCAAAGCAAATAGAAAAAGCTGCATAGCACTCCAGATCACCTATTCACCTGGGTGTCAGATGGCACACTTGTAACTTGAAAAATGCATGAGGGGATGAAGAGAGAAGGATAAAAGTGGGAAGCAACCATTTGTAGTGAGCACTACAATCAGAAAAGGTGTACCAGATTCCTGATATTTCCTGTGATAGCTCCTAACCTCTGATGCTATTTAACCACTAGAGCAGACCACACCTGGTTTCAGTACTGACATGCATAAGAATTACTGCTGAAAATGTTGGTATATCAGCCAGAAGATCCTTGTATGTTGTGCTAGTGTGCCCTGGCTTTCCTTGTTGAGCTCACCGTTTGTATATGTAAAATCAAGAGTAAACCTGACTGTCTCTAATCTTCAACAGGAGCTAGTTGAAAACAGTAACTATACTATGTCTGTTGGATTATAGAATTTTCAGGGAAAATTAGATGAGATGGCAGCATACCTCTAAATCATGGCACGGGCAATTTTAAGTTAAGAAGTGGTAGCTTGGAATGGTTGGGGGCCATCAGGTGAAACTCAACTCCTAATTGTGTGAATAAATGCTTGCCACATTGATTTCTCATTACTCAGGTCTTCCAAGGACTTTCTAGTAATTTAATCTCATCCATCTACACCATCCATTGTCTTCTCTTTTATTTTCTTCAGCCTTGCCTTTTGGGACTAGATTTTCTAGTTCCAAAGTATGTGAGTTTCTGCTTCATCAATCATCCCAAGAGAGTAGTCAGCCTTTATGTTGCTCAGGACTGATACTTCTTCCAATCCATGGTGCTCTTAGTAAACATTTCAAAATCCATAATTCTAAGAAATCTGCCTTCTTCCTCTTATTCTTTCAATGTCTAATCTTCATAGCCATACATTAGCCTGGAAAGAAAGACTATTGTAATCTTTGTTCTTATTAAGTGGTCCTTATTTTTATCTAAGTTTGTTACTGCCTTCTTCCCTCGGATTAATCTATTTCTCCACAATGCTGTCAATACGTACCTGTTCTTGAACCCGCAAGTTAAACACACTAAACCTGTGGTCATTACACTGATCTTCTACATTTTGTAGTCATATCCTGCTTGCATACTACTTTCTTTAGGTTTCCAAGTTTATCAAGTATATATCTGATCCTAATAATTCATGTGTTAATGTCCTGGCAGATTGAAATGCTCTTCACCATTTTCTGTTTCTTACTATGGCATCATTTGATTTCAGTGTTATCTAACGGGTGATATTCATGTGGAAAATCTGCATTTATTGTGTTTGAAACAGGTATCAGCAATACACAGAGAATTCTCTCCATAAAACGCTATTAACTTGTCCCAGGCGTTATTCCTCTGGTTCCCCATCTTCCTGTGATTTCAGGCTCCTATATTTCTTACAGGTTTCCATTTTCACCCATTAATAGTATTCCACCCTTTCTCAAAGTTGCTTCTAGTATATCCAGCAGTTTGCCATAAAATGCCTCAATGTCTTTATTGCATCTGTAGTAGGCACATATAATTGAATAACACTTCCACTAATTTTAATTAAGAATTGTTAATATATTTATTAACTACTTTATTAACAAAGCATATATTTAACCACACTCTTTATGAGTAGTAATGCTATTCTGTTCTCTTGTATGGACTCATGCTTAGAATAGTATATCATATAATTAGGTGAGTTAAATTGAACCCCCTTTTGGCCTGATATTTTCCCACTCACTAGAGGCACATTGACACTTTGGTTGTGTTCACATTACACATAAGATATAATATGCATGGGTAATTCAATTGTAATTTACTGAACTAACCATAAACTAAATCAATCATAAACTAATCACACTGGCTGTGTCCACACAGCTCATCAAACCACAGCCACCTACATTTCAGCTAAGCATGTTGTGTGAATGCAGCCCTTTTCTTCTAGCTGGAGAAAGCGGTAGAGAGCAAATTGGGGAAGGAGGCTTGGTGGGGCAAGGAACTTCTGAAAAGAGCCAGAATCAGTTTCCATTCCATTCCAGCCCATCACATTTGTGTTTGAAAATGTCTCCTGTTTTCCAGATATTTTGTAGAACTTCCTTTTGAAAACACATCTGCCGTCTAGTTTGGTGTTCTAGCTTCCTGCTATTGATCTGACTGAAATAAATACATAATCAAGACGGTGGAAACTCATGCAGGAAGTTTCCACATATTAACAGGAGTGAAGAAGGCATTTCCATGCAAGGACTTGGCATCAGTCTAAACCAAGTCCAGAAACTGATTTCATGGGGCTGACCATGTTTGAGAGCTGAATAGTTTTATTCATGTTTCAGCCTCAATATTCACTATTTAAAGTGGCAACAAAAATCACTTCCTTGAAAGTCTGCAGCTGAGGTTGGTGGGGAGTCTGTTTCTCCATTTGTAAGAATTCTTGCCTTCCAGCTCCTGGTGTTCAGTTGCCCTTCAGGACTTTGAAGGGAAAGGTGGCTTGGTGGTCAAAGCCCACCTAGATCTGTTTTGCTTATGTCCAAACAAATGCTCAGAATACCAAATAAGAATGTGAATGGGGCTGGGACAAGAGATGCAACAGATTATTTTATTTTCCTTTCATATGAATTTGGGGGTGGGGGAGGCAAATGAGTATTTTTCCCCTAGAATTTGTGGTAGCTTGCTTTGCAGCAGTAATTTTTGCCAGCATTGCAAGGCCCTCAGAAGAGAAGATGATCATGGTTTCAACCTGGTTTTGTAGGATTGTAGGATAGAAATGATGACAGGATGGAAGTTTCAGTAATCAATAAAGAATAATTCAATAAAGAATAAGAGGAATACTGAGTAAGAATCACAAATAAATACTCTTTAGTTAACTTAAAATGCGGGTAGTTTCCCTATTTTCTGATTTAATTATCTGAAAGGTTTTAGTTTTCTTGTTACTCAGGCTTGTCTTTGACTTTTTTAAAGTCTTTTTCTTTTGTTCATTATTCTCTGCGTTGGCTAGCTCATATTTGTTTGAAACTTTGCCAAATGGATAGGCTATGCTTTTTGTGGGGCGCACAGAGGCTAATTTTGCAAAAAAAGCAAGGATAGAGAGGAATGTACAGCTCTTCCCAAGAATTTTAATAAAATCATTTTATGTAACCACTTTCTTGCAAATAAATATACCAGAGTTTCAGAACCTTCAAAACGGCAAATAATGATGCAATAGTTCAAACGCCAGGAAAGATACTTAAAGAATTTTGTTTGTTTGTTGTTAAACTGTATAAGGATGACCAGATTTGTGTTTGGAATAATAAAATAAAAAGGAAAGGAATCAAATGAAGAAATCTCCATACGATGAAGAAATCTCTCCACTCTTGTTTTTCTTTAATCACAGGAGAGTTTTTCCCAGTATGCTTCTCTTAAGAAGAGACAGATGTTTTTGACAAATGAGAAATGCATTTATACCAAAATAAAGTACTTTGACTGAAAAATCCATATCCCTATGGCTTCCTCTTCAATACAAACTGTAATATTAAGCAATGAAACTTAGGATGGCATCACATGACGCTGTTCTGTAAAAGATTTGGCACGCATAGGATCTAAGAAACCCCCCTGAATTCACTGATCCTCTTTGAAAAGAGAATACAGGATCGTAATGTCAATGTATAACCCAGTGTTTCTCAACCTTGGCAACTTTAAGATATGTGGACTTCAACTTCCAGAATTCCTGGCTGGGGAATTCTGGGAGTTGAAGTCGACATATCTTAAAGTTGCCAAGATTGAGAAACACTGGTGTAACCAATAGTTCCTAATAAATCCAAGTTAGATAATCAAAATGTGAAGGGCTGTTAAGATTAGGGCTGAATCGTAACTACCAGTGTTTTTCCATAAAAGTGTATACATGCCCCTAAACCCTCTTACTCACTCCTGCCCTAGAATCCTTTTTTGTTTTTTACACTTTGCAGAAACCATTTGGCCTGAAGCATGGGAGTAAGATTAAAAGAGTTTTCCTCATTCTGAATGGTATTAGTGAAGCTAAGCAATTCTGCTTCTTTTAATGCCACTTGCAATCTGCTCCAAAATGCATCTGCACAGAAAGAAATCCTGCATATTCCTGTTAGATTTGCTTTTCAATTAAATGTGCTTGAGTTTGCAACCTTTAGTAAAAAGCTTGATGTTTTGCCAAATCCCTGTCTTAATGCACAGAACTCATCAGGGTGTACAATACTCCTGCCAGATCTGGCAATAAATGGATACTGTAGTGCCTTTTCCAAGAACTCCTTGTTCTTATTCCTCATACATGACTAAAAGATTTTGGCACTCCTATCTCCATATCTCAAGGGCCAGAGGAGAACGATGGTTCTGCAGAATGAAATCACTACTGCCATTCTAGGCATCTTGATCAGCCTCCTAAGCTTTTCATCCTGGCATTCAGCATGGACTGAGGAAGAAATGAGGACACAGCAGAATGAAGATGATGCAAGGAGCTGTTTATACTTCAAGTGGGAAAAACTCTAAAGAAAAGTTTGCCAAAAATCACCAATGCTATTTTCAGGCAACACACAATGGCCTGATCCCTTTCCATTCAACCATTTCTTGGTAGTTCACACGATATTGAAAAAAACAGAACTAAAATGTTCATAGGGATCTGATAGATGTTTGCTTTGCTGCCTTGTCAGCCTTGCGAGGCAGTTCAGACAAGAAACACACCCAGAAGTACTAGCTCTACCTTATTGTAAGGTTATATTAACAAAATCTTGCAAGTCTGAAAGTACTTTTCTCCCCGTCACCTTTACAGCCCAAGAAACTAGGGAGAGTGACTTCTGAGACGTTTGCCACACCCCCATTCCTTTTGCAGGCTCAGCTGCTGCTTATCCAACTCTTCCTCTGGCTGCGGCTAAGATCGTTCCCGCATACTATTACACTTCTATTATTAAAAGCAGCAATGAAACCATGGAAAGTTTGAAATCATTATTCCAATGTTACGTTAGACACTGTTTATGCACTGCTACATTCTTCCTTGTTCTGATTATAAAATTAAGCATTTTTCTGAGGATACAGTAGATTTATTAAACTATTGCAGATGTTTAAATGTATGTTTTCTCAGTACTGCCCTGTTATCGAAGGCACTTTGTTTATCATGCTCTACTGCAGTTGTCTTTGTAAGATTTTCTTTTGTTATCCTAAATAAAGTGGAATTGGCCAACTTTCTGTATTTTTCAGGTTTCTAAAAAGGTGGGATCAATGTCTTAGGCTGAATAAGAACTAACTAAATAAGAATAAGAACAGTGTGTCAAATGCACATGGGTTAGGGATGGACTGTCTGACACTGGATCCGTGTCTTGTTCTGTTTGATGCAAACCAGTGGACAGATGACGAAGAAGAAGCTAAGAAGCGAAGCGGACCTGCCAGCCATGGAGCAGCATGAATGGGGGGGGGGGAATGGGGGAAGGCCAAGTTTCCCCTGCAGCCAGGAGTGACCTCACAGAAATGCCTGTCTGCCAGATGAGGGAAAGATTTTCAAAATGTCTGGATCTTGGACTTGCATTGCAAAAAGACTGCTTTTCCGAGGACAAATAGAACAGCGTGAGCCATCCAAGGAAGGGGAAAACATCCTGATTTGATTATGCGCTGAACAGAGTTGGCAGCCACTGCATGATCAGTAATTTTTGTATCAGTGAGGCTTTCTAGTGATGGCATGGGAATCCATTTGTCTGCAGCGGCTCGATGTTTGCATTGCAAGCTCTAAAGTAGACTTTACATTGTTAAAATGGCCCAGAAACCTCTCCAAATCCTCCTAAAACCCCAAGACACAACAACCAGACCCTGTATGTCTGTATCACGTAGCCACAGCCACGAGTATCATGTCATTGGATTGAATGCCTATAGCTGCACCACTTCTACATCCTTGCCCCACTGCTGCAATCTTGCCTTCTGAAAACCTTTACAAGATGGCCTCTGGCCCTAAAAAACTTGTCCACCCCTGGGCTATGACAGTCCCCCTTGGCCTTGTTGTCTCCAGATGTGTAGTCCTCACTTTGTTTCCATCCTGCAGCGCAAGAGATTCCTTTTCTTTTTAGAGCAACACTCAGCAGATATAGGCAGATGCAACAGCTTTTTTCCGATAAAGAACAGCTGATGTAAACTTAACCTTCAGGGAACAAAATATAAGTTTCTACGGTATCCAACATGCACACAGAATCACAGCCATGGGCCAGTATCCCACAAGCAAGGATCAGAGATTAAGCGGACAAGTCTGCAACAGGGCCCTATAATGTGTTCATTAATCCACATATTTTAACAAGGTGAAGTCTTCATACTAAGCTGAACTCATGGTGACTTCATGGACATATCCAATAGAAGAGAATATGTGCAGCTCAGGGTGGAACTGTGGCGTCCTTGGGGTCCTCTGAGCTTGGCTGTTTCCTTGCAGACGTTTCATTACCCGGCTAGGTAACATCTTCAGTGCTAGTAGGTAAGGGTTGAGCACTGACTTCTCCTAGGATGATTTAGTAGCTTCCCAGCCTCGCCTATACTGTAGTACTGGGATAGCCTTGTAGTCTCCAAACACATCATAGAACTGTCCACCTTTCTTGAGATGCCTCCCTGTTTAGCCATGCTAGCTGAGGTTTTTGAGAGGTGAAGTTTAACAAGATTTGGAATGCCTCAGGTTACCTGCCCCGGATTAGAGGAACAGACCTGTGATGTCATAATCCATGGCACAAGTAACTGGAATGATAATTATTTTCTAAAGTTTCATTGTTGAAAGTACTTGTTCATTAAACATAAGAACATCTACAGAGGTTATTCTTATTCACCTAAAAAGCTGATTTATGAAGTTTCAAGGCTGAAACAGAAATCTTCATTACTTACCTTAAAGATGGGAAGCTGGAATGGTTTCCATGAAAGATCTCTTAAGAAACAGGCATTTTTGCTGCAGTTTTCTGCAATCTGGTGTCTTTCAGTAGGTTAGAGCTACAATTCTCAGAATTCCTAGTCTGCATAGTTATAACTGTATATATATGAAAGTCACCAACTTAGGAAAAGCTATTTTAAAGCAATAATTGCTATTATGGTTCATGCCACTAAGTGGCATCAATGTTCCTTTTTTAGATTCTTTATTAATATTCATATACAGGACTGCTGCCCACCCCACACGGTCTTTTCAAATCCCCCAAACTGGCACCATAGTATTAGTCTGTATTCACCCTCTGTTGATACTTTAGTCTGTTTTAGCAAATATAGGATATATAGCAAGCAAATGCAACTATATATAAACAGAAGATTTCTGTTTCAGCCTTGAAACTTCATAAATCAGATTTTTAGGTGAATAAGATGTATAATGTATTTACTTACATTATAACACATGTCATTTGAACAGTCCAGTACATAGGAAGGCTTTTTGCATTTTAAGGCAAGAAAACCTATTATTATTCTCCTAGAATAAACTTATAGGAAGAGAGCAGAAGTTTTTGAAATTCTCCCTTAGTTTGGAGAATAATACATTTCTCTTGTCATATCCCAGGCAAAAAGGATGGTAATTGCACTGAATAGGACATTAACTGCAGTAATTAAGGATAGATGTATTTCTAGCAAACTTTTAATTTTGTACTCCCTTCCAACACTGGGCAGGACGCATTATTTTTACTATTATTGTTATTATTGTTATGAGAGTTTAAATTTAAACAATTTTAAATTTAAATTTTAAAAGAGTAAAAGCAACAATAAACCGAAGAAACCATATATTTCTCATAAAAAAAAAAATCCCCTCTCACCCCTATGGGTGGTATGTGTCTTCCTCAATCTCGGGTCCTCTACCAGAGGCCTGGGAGTTTGAGGGCTCTGCGCAGCACCTTAGCTGTTCCTGGCACTGCACTCTTCTGGACAGAGAGCCCCGATGTTGTTCCTGAGATCTGTTGGAGCCACTCTCCCAGCTTAGGAGTCACGGCCCCGAGTGCTCCTACCACCACTGGGACTACTTTGGCCTTTACTTTCCACATCCTCTCTATTTCCTCCTTCAGGGCCTGGTACTTCTCCACCTTCTCATGCTCCTTCTTCCTGATGTTGCTGTCACTTGCCACTGCTACATCTATCACTATCGCTGTCTTCTGGTCTTTGTCTACTACCACGATGTCTGGTTGATTGGCCAGTACCTGCCTGTCCGTCTGGATCTGGAAGTCCCACAGGATCTTAGCCCTGTTATTCTCCACGACCTTCTGTGGAATCTCCCATCTGGACTTGGGGGGGTCTAGCCCATACACTGTGCAGGTTTTCCTGTACACAATGCCGGCTACTTGGTTGTGCCATTCAGTGTATGCTGTTCGTGCCTGCATCTTACACCCTGCCACTATGTGTTGGACTGTCTCTGAAGCCTTTCTGCACAATCTGCACCTTGGGTCCTGTCTGTGTGGTAGACCCCTGCTTCTATGGATCTGGTGCTTAGCGCCTGTTCTTGTGCTGCTATGATCAGTGCCTCAGTGCTGTCTTTTAGTCCAGCACTTTCCAGCCACTGGTAAGATTTCCCAATGTAAGCCACCTCAACTATCGACTGATGGTACATTCCATGCAGGGGCTTGTCTTGCCATGGTAATTCCTCCACTTGAACTTCCTCCCATGTCTGCTGCTGCCTGAGGCATTCTCTCAGCAACTCATCCTTGGGTGCCATCTTACTGATGTACTCCTGGATGCTCCGGGTTTCATCCAGGACAGTGGCTTTGACACTCATCAGACCCCGCCCGCCCTCTTTGCGGCTGGTGTACAATCTCTGGGTGTTGGACTTGGGGTGGAAACCTCTGTACATTGTGAGGAGCTTCCGGGTCTTCACATCGGCAGCCTCCATGTTTTCCTTTGGCCAGCTCACTATACTGGCAGGGTATCTGATGACTGGCAGGGTGTACATGTATGGTGTGGATCTTGTTCTTCCCATTGAGCTGGCTCTTCAGGACCTGTCTTATCCTTTGGTGGTACTTGGATGTTGCTGTTTTCCTTGCCTCCTCATTGTGGTTCCCATGTGACTGTGGTACTTGTAGCTGGTCTGTATGTCTGCTATGTGGCCCACTGGTAGTTCCACTCCATCAGTCTTAACTACCTTCCCTCTCTTTACTATCATCCTGCCACACTTCTCCAGTCTGAATGACATCCCAATGTCCTCGCTGTAGATCCATGTCAAGTGGATCAGTGAGTCGATGTCTCATTCATTCTTAGCATACGGCTTGATGTCATCCATGTAGAGGAGATGGCTGATGGTGATTCCACTCTTGAACTTGTACTCATATCCAGTCCTTGTGATTATCTGGCTGAGGGGGTTTAAGCCTATGCAGAACAGCAGCGGGGACAGTGCATCACCTTGGTATATGCCACACTTGATGGCCACTTGTGCAAGCTGTCTTGAGTTGACTTCCAGTGTTGTCTTCCACAGTCCCATTGAGTTCTTGAGGAAGGTCCTTAGTGTCCTGTAGACTTTGTATAGTGTCCGGCATTCACAGATCCATGTGTGTGGCACTGAGTCATAGGCTTTCCTGTAGTCAATCCAGGCTGTGCTCAGATTGGTCTGCCTAGACCTTGAGTCTCAGGCGACTGCTCTATCTATGAATAACTGGTGTTTTGAGCCTCTGGTGTTGTTCCCAATGCCCTTCTGAGCTGTGCTCATGTACTGCCCCATATGGTCTTGTAGCTTGGCAGCTAGGATGCCTGATAGAACTTTCCATGTTGTGGGGAGGCAGGTTATTGGCCGGTAGTTGGATGGTGCTGTTCCCTTGTGAGGGTCTTTCATGACCAGCACTGTCCTTCCTTGTGTTAGCCAGTCTGGGTGGGAGCCTGCTGCTAGGAGTTGGTTCATCTGTGCTGCTAGGCGTTCATGCACTGCTGTTAGTTTCTTTAGCCAGTAGGTGTGGATCATGTCTGGGCCAGGTGCTGTCCAGCTTTTCATGTTCTTGACCCACTGTTGGATGTCTGCTACTGTGATGGTGACTGGTTCCTGTTCTGGGAGATTGCTGTGGTCTGCTTTCAGGTCCTGCAGCCACTTTGCACTGGTGCTATGTGTCTTCTCTTTCTCTCATATGTTCTTCCAGTACTGTTCAGTTTCGGCTGCTGGTGGCTCAGCTGTTACTGTGTGGTTGCACTGCAGTTGGGAGTACACTTTGGATAGTTCTTTGGAGAACAGGGCATTTATCTTCTTGGCCTCTGCTTCTCTAGTGTATCTCCTCAGCCTGGCAGCCAGTGCTGTGAGCCTTTGTTTAGCAGTCTCTAGGGCTTCAGATGGAACCAGGCCCATATATTTTTTCAGTAGCCAAGTCTTATCCTTAATCTCCACACCCTTCTGTAGTTCTACCAGCTGACTGACTTCTCTCCGAGTTTCCTTGATCTTAGCCTCCAATCTCATTTTCCAGGGTGGGTATGTACTGCTGTTCTTGATCGTGTAGCCAAGCATTTCCAGGATTACAGCGGCTGTAGCGTATACCAATTCACTGGTTTCAGCTATGGTGGTAACAGGGATTGTCTGGAGGGCTCTGTTGGCATCTTCTAGCATATTATCTGATGGTACTTCTCCACTGAACCTTGGTAATCGGACTCGAGGGTTGTCTGTAGCTGGTTTATCCATGATCTTATGCCTCATATCAGCTGCTGTGCTGTGTAATGGAGGGGGTGGCAGTGACATTCCAGCTTCAGGTGTCGGCTGCACATCCAGTTGTTCTTCCAGGTCTGCTTGAGTCCAGGTTGTTATGTGGAATTGGTCTATCTCAAGTTGTGAGAGCAGCTTCCTCCTCACTATGTTGAAGTGCTGGGTAACTAGTTGCTTCTCAGTTAGTGTGGATGTAGACCTTCTGTCTATCCATAGTTCCCTCATACGTTTCATATATCCCCTCTCACTAGGTCTGCTGTTGTAGCAGCATTCCATCAATTCCAAGTTCTCTTGTCTCATCCATGTATGGTTTGTTCCAGTAGCCCACTTAACATCAGATTGTCCTGGCTCCCCAGCATCTGACACGGACCTTGTTAATCTGGGCGATGTCCAAGCCGGCATGACTCTCTTAGTTCGTGTCACTCTCATATTTGAGGTAGGCAGGTGAAGCGTTAGGGGGTCTTTGCCCAAGGACCCCTACTGGTAAGGTAGGTACCAGCCGGGATTTGAACCCCAGTCTCCGCATCAAAGGTGGTGTTCTAACCACTACGCTATCCAGCCGCGTATGTATAAGACAAGACCGGTTACAGATGCTACAAAAACATATCCAGGGGCTCAGCAGACACAAGGCCTTTGATATACATTTTACAGCATCATGTGAGTTGTGTGGCTGTGATCTTATTGCTGGGAGATCTTTTGTATTGTCAGTGGATTAAAGAAGAATGCTAGGAACATTTCTAGACTCTCAGAAGGAAACTTGGGCCATTTTAATGATCTGGAAATGTTGGATTTGATTAATGGAAAACTGCCAGACTTCGCATGCAGAATTTCACTCTACATTTTAGTTTGCTTCTATACTAGCTATATTCTGGAACTGTAGTATTTGTTTCATTTTGATTCACTTGGCCTTTTTTGTAGTATTTACAGGCCACTATGGAATGAATCTTCTCTGTTTTCCTTGGGCTGTTTTATTTCCTCCTCTTGCTGATTAGCCCATCCAAGCTGCCCCACGGAGGATATTACTTTCCTCTGGAGACCTCAGCTGCTACCTTCAAATGTCCAGATGCAATTGGTCTTCAGCTGAAAATTATCCATTTAGCCCTGTAGCTTCACAATCTCAATAGATCAGTGGTTCTTAAACTGGGGGTGATAATCACCAAGGGCTAATTTGGGCATATTCTCAGGATAATGGAGCAATTAATAATTGCCTGTTTGTTAGTTGAAGATCTGGTTTGGGACTGTCAAGATGCTTGTGTAAAACAACAAGGCCTATTTTGGTGGGGAAAATGCCATTTTTTTTTGTTTGGGAAACAGGGTAATTGGGTCAAGCAGTTTAAGAAACACTGCAATAGATATTTCTTTTGCCTCCTGAAAAGAATGGGATGGTACTACCTCTGATTCCAGTCCTAATTAAAAAGAAATTTCTTCCTTTCCGGCTTCGGCGCTTTCACACAGTACAACACTAACCACTCCTTCACGCACAAGTTTTTTCCAACTACAGGAATCAGGGTGGAATCTTCCTTAACATGTTGATCAAGTTGCAGGCACTTGACAAAAGTAGAAGATGAACACAGATCTGGGTGAACTGAACAGGGTGGAAGGAGCGGGGCAGAAGGCAGCCATAGCAGCAGGGTCAAGAAAAGAGGTCTAGATAGAACTGAGTGAAATTGGCATATAGAAAGGACTTCCCTTCAGTTCTTTTGCCATGTTGCTAAACAGGGGGGCCTATCATTTTCTTTAATGCAGGGATGTGCCCCTAAAAATAAAAAAATGAAAATGGGTCATTTGGCTGGGAAAAGAGTTGTTTTTGGCATTTGCCTGATAGACCAGAACTGCAGATTTTATTGGGGGAAATAAAGCTGTCTGGGGAAAATAATGCTGCCTTAAAAACATCCTGATTGAGTCAATACACTGCATGGACCTCCTAGATCAGGGTTCCCCAAAGTGGTTGATGGGGCTATCCAAGAGAGGTAGATGATGATGATGATGATGATGATGATGATTATTATTATGTAGTAGTAGTAGTAGTAGTAGTAGTAGTAGTATTCATAGTACTATTAGTTAAAGTAGTATTTATTAAATTATTTTCATATAATAAATGGTTGGGAGTCAATGGACAATTTGAAACTTCATGAAGGGGTCAATGAGCTGAAGAGTTTGAGGACCCCTGTCCTAGATGATGGATGCAGGCAACAGGATATTGGCTTGCGGAGCTGTTGCTAGGTTAAGATCCTAGTTTATTTAAAGTAATGTGAGCACATTTGAGCTCAGGACAGGTTTTCACTGCATTTGTAGCATACTGGCCAAAATGTGTCAAAACTGTCATATAAGTGAGACTAAATTTCACCTAATCTACACCTTCTCTAACTTACTAAAAAGCTTTATGTAAAACTCTTTTAACATTTTTTATTGGACACTTTAAAGAAAATATATAAACAAGTACAAGACAGTACTTAAAAAAAGAATAAAAGAATATAATACAGATGAATAAACCAAAGATTTTAAAATGTTGTGGGGGTTGTAGCTTTCTAATATATTATTTGTAATTATTTGTAAATAGTTAAATATATTGTATATATTGTATCACATTAAAAGACTAAGAATCACTGTTACATCTGAGCTAAAGTGAATATTAAGAACCATGGTTAACAGAGCTTTATGTAAAACCTTTAATTGATTAAAGTCATAAAGTGTAAAAGAGGTCGATATTTATGGGCCCATCTGGTGACAACAAACAAGCTGAGAGAATAGTAAAAATGTTATTGGACCATTCAGAGACAGAAGAATGATTGAGAATGGTGACTGTTTCGTGAGTATCCACATAGAAAAAGGTCTGCCTGTTTCAGATATATTGTTTCAGCATTACTCTGTTCGAGCTTACATGGCAAAAGAATTAATATACATCTAAAAACATAATTGATTTTATTGTTTATGATGAAAGACTGAGAGACTCACTGAAGATACAAGGGTGATCAGAAGTTTTGAATGTGAGACAAACAGTTGTTTCTGAGTATCCAAAGCGAATCTTGTGAAAAAATACAGATGTGGAAGAAAAAGAAAGAAAAATAAACTAGAACAATGGCAGGAAGAGAAATTACAAGCCCTCTGTGAAGAAGATAAATTAATCTCCTAACAGAATTAAGAGGAAGGAGGATATGGAAGCTGCTTGGAGTGAGAAGAATTCATCTAGATGATGCCAGAAAAGTGTCTGGTGCTGTGCTAGTGGGAAACCTTAAAAAGCACACTTGGTGAATGACAAAGGGAAAGGAGCTGTGACCTACAATATTGGCCATTTGGATTTTTGCAGCACTGCTCACAGCTATAATATTAGTCATTTTCATGTGATTAGTCATTTTCATGTGATGGAGAAAAAACATATACTTCCTCAAAACATGTTCTTGGCATGTATAATAAAAACTATAGATGTTAATGCCAACATCAGTAAGGTAGAGATTAGTCTGAGTATCTAAACTGGACATAGAATAAATATTAGAATAAATATGAGAACATAAAACCTTTTCCATACATTTAGCTAAGAGTGGAACAACACTTTTCCTAGGCAAATGCATTCCACGCCATTGTTTGCGAAAGTAATCAGTGAGAAATGGACATTCATAGAAGATAAGTAAGAGTGCAGGAGGGCATTAACCACTGCTATAGCTGTCAATTATCCCTTCAAATGTGGCCTGTAGTCATTTCGCCTCCAGCTTGTTTTGCTAAATCTCAGATCCCAGTGTCAAAAAGAAAGAAGCTAAAATTAGGTGAGGTGGGACAAAATTGTAGGGCTGAATTAAGGACCATCATGCATAGCCTTTCCCACCACTGATATTTCCTCAAAAAGTTATACTGGTTACCTGTGTCTGACGATTCCCAGTAAGGATGAAACTAGTAACGTGGTGTCTCCTGGTGGTCAGTGCAAGTGAAAAATGCCACACAGGATATTTTGATTGATTGATTGCTTATGCATCATCAAGTTGTTGTTGACTCTTAGTGACCACATAGGTAGATTTTTTCCATGGGAATCTGTCCCTAACCTGGTCTTCCAGGTCTTTCAATGGTGCGCTCATCACCATTGTAACTGAGTGCATCCACCTTGCTGCTGGTCATTTGCTTCTTCTCTTTCCTTCTGCCTATTCCAGCATTAGAGCCTTCTCCAGAGACACACAGAATATACATGGTGTAAAAATAGAGAAATCCCTGCCTCCCCAAGAATTACTAGATAGAGAAGTTGAAAAAACCTCTTGGGCAAAGGTAATGACAACCCACTTGCCCACTACCTTCAAGAGACCTGCAGGAAGTATCAGCTCAGTTTACCTTTCACTTTGCTGTGGCTTTATGCACAAGGATAAGCCAGAGGCTACTTTTCTGAATGTCACTAGAATGGCCCTGCTGAAAGATCAGATATCAGGAGCTCTTTCTGCTTGGGTATTAGCATACCCTGCAGCAAATCATGTCCCCTTACCCACAGTTGTACAGTCTTTACCCCTCCAAATAACAAAGGATCCCCTCCATAGAAAGTTCCTTGCCCACAAAAAGCTAATGTTCTTTATGATTCCCTGTTTCTTTACTGACAAGTTTAGTTTACACACCCTGTCTCGCTGCCCCCCATTATGGGGTTGGGGCGTGAATGGTCCTGGTGAAAGAGGCGCCTTTGTCAGTGAACAATGTATTGATCTGTCTTACAGGCTTTAGATTCCTGCTGCTTAAAGCCACAGAAGAGAAGAGGCCATTGCATCACTATCAGGATAAGGAGAGGCAAATGCAGAAAACATGTAGACCACTTCCTTCCTGCCAAGTTCATCAGCGGAGCTCTGCTGCTCCTTCCCAAACAGCTTTAATTGCTTTGCATGTTTAGGGGGGAGAAAGCCAGTTTGGTCTAGTGGTTCAGGCACCAGGCTAGAAACCAGGAGACGGTGAGTTCCAGTCCCACCCTAGGCATGAAAGCCAGCTGGTGGACTTTGGGCCAGTCCCTCTCTCTCAGCCCAACTCACCTCACAGGGTTGTTGTTGTGGGGAAAATAGGAAGAGGAAGGAGTATTAGGTATGTTTGCAGCCTTGAGTTATTCATAAAAATAATAAAGGTAGGACAAAAAATTTTTTTGAAAAAGGCAAGAGGACATAATTTGAAACGCAGTGGGGTTGCCTGTAGTAGTTTCTTTAATAGAGGAAAAAGGCTGTGAGTTCCATAAAAAAGAAGAAAATATTGAAAAAGAAACTAGATATTTGGAAAGAAAGCTAGAACTTAGGAATTGGGGGAAATAATCAAAGAGTTTGGAACAGGAAGAAATGGGCTGCAAAGCTAACAAATAAGAAGAGATATTTAGGTATTTTATTTGCGTTTGGTGTGCTGTGAAGCCACAGATTTAGGAAATAAATTTGCTTCTTTGTAGTTATCACAAAAGCGAATGATGCTTGGCCAGATTTATTTCAAACTGTCTCTGTTATTCCTGCATTATATTTCATTTTCCACTCTCTTCCTGTGGCCTGTGTAATCTCCTTCCCCCTTGTCCTGTTGTGAGTATATAATAAATATACCTTATTATATTTTCATTCTGCTTTTCAGGCAAAAATGGGCTCCCAAAGCAGTTTACAACACTAAAAGTTTTCTACAGGATGCCTTGTTTAGTATTACAGTATACTTAATGTTGATGCTTTGTTTGTTTGTTTGTTTATTACATTCTACGTAAAGTAGGCTCTTTAATTTTGAAAGAAAAATCGAACCAACTCAGGAGCTTTTTTTCTCCAAAATGAAAGTAGTAAGTTTTTAAAAAGTGTGAATAGTGTAGCCAAGGCCTTCCAAGATTAGATATATGAACACCCACATAGCAGAGCTGGCTCTGCCATTAAGTGAAATGAAGCACCACGCCTCGTAATGTAAAAGCTTTCCTCAATCAGGCGCTACAAAGGCCAACTGGATGCTGTCAAGAAATTCACAAATGTGATAGGAGAGACATCACTCTCTCCCACTGTTGCTCCATATTAGCAGTCTGGGACTCCTGGCCGTTGATAGCTCAGTCCCCTCAGTTGATCCAATCCTGCTTTAAAATAGAGACCCCTCACTATACTGAATCGTGCTGTTGCATCTGTGACTCAGCTTTTCTTGCTGATCCAGGCTACCTGGCTGTCCCCCCTCATCACCATCTTGAAGATGATCAGAGGAGAAACTGAGAAAGGCCCCCCAAAATGGTGCAGGCAGCAGAAAGTCAACTGGTCCAGGACACGCACAGCAGTGGGCCATGCTGATGCTGCTACTACACATTTCAGCTTTGGAGCCAACAGCAAGTTGCTCTGTTCAGTGGTGTGTGGTGAAGGATGACCTGTCTGGTCTGCATCTGTAAGGGGAATGAGGGGTAAAAAGGGATGCAAAGAACAAAATGTCCTGGGCCAGCCTTGAATGGATGGGAAGAGGAAGATGAGTCGGACAATGCCAGGACTAAGTGGTAGATTTTAAAGAGGCATTGACATGCATTTGGGGACAGGCTGACCTTTTGGCTGGTATCCTTCCCAAACAGAGATTATGCAACTATCCTTTCAAACTTGAACATCTGGCCAGGGGCAAGAGTCAGTGCACCATTCCGGTCTTTTCTGCAATCTCAGGGCTGACTATTTTTGGAGAAGAGAGAAGTAACTGCTCCTTCGTAGGCCAATAAACAGTGCTGGTCTTTCCCTTTTGGAACTGGTCTTCCCCAGCAGGATTAACGAGCCATTTCTTTCTGGAGTCACACTCAAATAAAACCATTAATTGCGTAATGCTGGACCACCTGAAGCCTTAAACTGAGGTTTACAAACTATAATATCTGGACTCATACAAGATGCTAAATTAAAACTAGCTTCATTATGGTTTGGTCATAGTGGCTGGGAGTTCTGGGAGTTATAATCCAATACTGTACTTGGGAAGACAGAATGAAAGGATACTAACAATAACTCTAAGTCTCAATAATGACAATTTACTGCTTGCATTTTGAATTACAAAAATGTGCAAAGAATGTAACAGAGGAATAAATGAACAGTATGAAAAAAAAGACACGTCTAACACTAAAAATAGAGAGCCAGTTTGATGTAGTGGTTCAGGCACCAGGCTAGAAACCGGGAGTTCTAGTCCCTCCTTAGGCACAGAGCCAGGTGGGTGACCTTGGGCCAGCCCCTCTCTCACAGCCCTGGGAAGCAGGCAAGGGCAAACCACTTCCAAAATCTTGCCAAGAAAACTGCAGGGACTTGTCCAAGCAGTTGCCAGGAATAAAGACTGATTCGAAGGCACCACTCCACCCACCAAAAAAACCCACTGAAAATGGCATAATATACAACTGTACATCTGATGTTCATCATATCTTATATGAAGAAAATCACAGTGACTGTGTGCATGCACATGTGTCAATTAATTAATTAATTAATTAAATTTGTATGCCGCCCATCTCCCCTAGCGGGTCATCTCCCCCAATGAGAACCCATCTCCCCCAATGGATCTTTTTTTTATTACCAATTGACTATAAATGTCTGGGAATTTATTCTTTTTTTCCTAGTCTGACATTGTGCTGTTTGCTGTTTGCTGTTGTAATTCTTACAGTCATTATGCTAATAAAAAAGGACTTCCAATGTTATCTTCCTCTCATACAAAATGCTTGCCAAGAAACACTTCTTTTCTTGCATGTTAACATGCTGTACTTTTTATTCAGTCACACAGAATGTGTGATATGACTGCCATATCTCACGTACCGCCCCCCCCCTTCCTATCTCTCTATTATGAATGGAATGAATGCAGTTATGAACCTAAGACTGGTCTGCTCCAGTTTCACGCTGTGGCCAACCAGATGCCCCAGGAAGGTTAAGTTAGGACAACAGCTCTTTCCTCTTGTTGCTTCTCAGGCATGAAAATTCCCCAGTTTTACCTCTTTCTTTAAGGAATTACTTTTAGAACATTAAATATTTGAGGGACCGCCTCTCCCCAGTTACATCAGGTCCGGCAGGAGGGGCCTGCTGAGGGTCCCATTTGCTAAAGAGTCCCATCTGATGGGACCCAGGAAGAGAGCCTTTTCTTCCATGGCACCTGCCCTTTGGAACATCATTCCCCCCGAGGTTAGTTCCGACCCAATTGTCTTTCTGGAAATTCCATTAAATGTGCTTTTTTCAGCAGGCTTAGGGATCCCATGGTAATGAGGAGCCTGTAAGATGGTTGCATTGTATGTGTGATTTTGGTGCATTCTCCTGTAATCTTATTTATATTTTCTTAATTGTTTTAAATTTGTTTTTTAACTGTTTTATTGTACGATGCCCAGAGTCATGTTAGTGAGATGGGTGGCTATATAAATAAATAAATCCCAGCTTAAGGGCTGCTCCTGGACTCTGTAGCATGGTAAAATTTGGTATCAGCAGATATTGTCCAAGTCTGTGATGGAATGGAATTATGAAGGCCGAGCTCAGGGAGATAAACATTTTCTTAGCTCACCAGAACTGCGTGGGAGGAACAAGAGGATGAGATTGGTACCTCCCTGAGGAATTCACACTGTTGTGGCTGGAGGACTTTGGGAACTGGGGTTTTAGTCTGGGAAGATTCTTGCTAGAGGTTGTAGCTAATAAACATAGCTAGACTGAATTGGCATTGTCTCTTGGAGTTCTTGGGCTAGGCCTGACAAAGTCATAAAAATGTGAGTTTTTTTTTAAAAGCTCTGATTTCTTAATCATTAATTAACACCTCCCCACTCATATTTTCCTATATTCCATTTATTTATTTCCCTCAGATTTCAGTCACAGTCCCTGAATTAAATTCTTGTTATTTCTTGATTCACCGAGCTAATTCTCCTGCTAACAAATGGCAGTGGATATGTCTGGGGTCAGAGGGAATGGCAAGGAATCCCATGCAGTTTCATGGGGTTATTCCCAGCTAAAGGTTTGCAGCCTAGGGTTACATAAGTTACCAAGCCAGGAAATTTGGCAAAATGCAGCTGTTTAATTATTTCGGTTTAATTATTGAAGTATTTATTCTTAAACAACATTACTCAGGATTCTAACAGATGAGACGCATCTTTATACCCTGAGAAAGTTTTGTTTTAAAACAGGCAGAAGTAGGAATGATATATTCTCTGAGAAAGTTTCTAACTGTGTACCTAATTTAAGAGTGCTTAAATTCTGATCTAAAACAAAGTGTTACTGTTACAAGCACATACGCTGATGTTGCTCGATAGTGTTCCTCAACCTTGGCCATTTTAAGATGTATGGACTTCAACTCCCAGAATTCTTCAGCTAGCAGGCTGCCTAGAACATACATGAATTGCCATTACAATTGAGAAAGAGGCCACATCTTACTTCCTCATCCAAAATCTGAACTCTTCTACACATGGCACCAACCAGGCCAACTGTTTGTAATTACAGCATCTGGTGATTTTATAATTTCAGCTTGTTTAGTGGGTATTTTTCTAATTTTTTGGCTAGATTCCTAAAGTGAAGTGGATCATATTGCACCATTAGATCAAACCAGGATCAGACTTTACTACTGGCTTTACTAGTCTGAGATTCTTTTTAAAAATAGATCTTTTGCTTTTAGTTTAAGCCTCAACATCTATGCAGGAAGCAATAACTCTCAAATAACTCCGTACATGGTTTGAAACTCAAGTTCCTATCCATGCAAGTATCATATGGGTAGGAAAAACCTTTGACCCAAAGGACTGCTCATATGTATGAACATAGGACACACGGATATATCATCCCACCCTCTGGCCAGAGATCACAGGGTTGTCAGAGAGTTTAGGGGTTAATCTAGCAGCATTTGACTCTGCACCTGGTAATATATAACTAGCAATGTTAGATTGACTTTATTGATTTGCTTTAGAATTATCTGTAGGTAGTTATTGCCTTTCCCTGTTACATTTTCCACATCTACATGCTTATCATCTTTTTTTAATTACTTCTCAAATCATTATCATGTGCAAAATTGCTTGTTATCGTGCATCTTCTCAGGACGTCACAAGGTTTCTTGTTATGTTCAGTGTTTGCTTTCCCTCATTCAGAAACACTCCAGCTGAACAGAGCAGAGAGTATTAAAAGGTTTGGATGGATGGATGGATGGATGGATGGATGGATGGATGGATGGACAGATGACTTTTTAAAATAAGAAGCTTCTTTCTCCCCCAAATCTCTATCACTCAGGCAGAGATAGAAAGAAAATATATTTGGAAGCTGTGCACCTCTGGACAGGGAGGAACAGACTCAGGCTCAATCATGATGGGACTGAACGGCTGTGGATAATATATTTTGAATATATTAAATTAATTTAGGATCTTTATATCAAGAATGATTGAATTATCCATTTGAACCCAATGCAGAGATGCATTATTTCTTTAATAATTTTTTAAATTCCACCTAGAAGCATACTTGGGAGCCAGTCCAGTTCGCACAGCAGTGGTGCTATATAGACATGCTGAGGTGCACCACTAACGCCCATGTCATTGCATTCTGGACCAGCTGCAGCTTCTGACGCTCTTCAAGGGCAGCCCCATGTAGAACATATTGCAGTAGTCCATTCATGAGGTGACTAGGGCATGAGTGACCAGAAACGGGTGCAACCAGTATGCTAGATTAAAGATGGGAAGTTCCCAGAGCTGGGGGGGCCCAATTATCCACAGCCGTTCAGTCCCATCATGATTGAGCCTGAGTCTGTTCCTCCCTGTCCAGAGGTGCACAGCTTCCAAATATGGGAACAGGACTTCAACTGCATTGCTTGGATGGCCCAGGGTCAAGATGTACAATCAGGTATGGACTAAACAATATTTTATTTAGTGGTGTAAGCAGCCATCTTTTTGAAAACATTCAGTTTCAACATGTCCATGTGATGGAGTCCTAAGACTGGCAGAGTGAGAGTGATAGACAGCTGGTGCAGACTTTGTTTGGAAGCAATCACTTTGGAAGCAGAATCAAGAATGTTAAAAAAGAAAACAGAACTAAGCACATATGGTTAAGAAACATCACTGGCAAGAATTTGTTTCTTTGGAGCCAAGCCTGGAGTTTGCTTGATAAGATGCTATCCACATTTAATCTAATTTTAATTAGAATCCTGTCAATTGTCCACCTATAATCTGCTCCTTGTTGAGATCAGCCTTTGGTAAATTCCATCAATACCAGCAACTACGCCTGGGCATAATGTGACAATTTAAATACCATCGAACCAGGCAGGCTCAGTGCTACTTTCAAAAATTACGTAATTTTTCCCCTGCTTCAAAGCTCCACTCTAAAGTTCAGAGCTTGTCCTTGAGTTCCTGGAATTTGATAAACTCTTTTCTAGAAAATTGCTGGGTCATTTTGTTCAGAAAGTACAAGAGTGGTAGGGCTCATTTATTAAGGTGTGTGGAGGAAGAAGTCTGATCTGTCTCTCCCACAATAAATCTTTGGACTATGTTTTTGTGTTTTCTTCCTGTTTCTCTCAGTATGAAACTTTATTAACCGATAGTCCACATTTTTCTAGGGACATGCTGTATTTTCTGAAGTCTGCATTTGCTTAAGGAAAAGGGGGTGAGTTTATGGTCCCCCAAGCATTGCAGAATTCCAACCCACTCTCTACTTCACCATCCTGAGCTATGGCTGATGGGAATAGGAATTTGGCAGTATCTGGAAGGCCACAGAAGTCTCTTCTCCTGCCTTCAGAGACGGCTGTAGTTTGATTGCCACCACTTGGTGACTGACATCTCCAGTTCAAAGAATCTCAATGAGCAGAATAGTTGCTTTAAACTCTGGATAAATCGGTGGTCTGACTCTAGATTGAGACTTGGTGTGGCTGTAAGCTTTGAGTAGCTATAGAGGCTCTATTTGGCAAGGGGTAGCAGAGAATGAGGCTGTGTAACATCTCACCTTGGCAAGAATGCCAACAAGAGGCATAACTAACCCATGATTTGGGGGGGGGGGAGATTGGGGGAGGGCCAGCAGAAGGCGTGAATGCATGCAGAAACAATGTCATAATCAATTAACAGGGTTGTGTGAGCCATACAGGAGGGCTTAATTTATGGAGACTTTCCTATATGAAATTATAATAAAACTACTGTATAACAAACGAAAAAAATCTGAAATATTGAGAGGTCCGTACTGTAGCTTGCTTAGCTTATGCCTAAATCTGGGTCTCTCTCAGGAGAAATCAGTTTTTCAATGCACCAGTTTTACTTCCTGCTCCCAGATAGTACAGTACTTACCTAGACCACATTTGTGAAAGACATCAACACTTCCACCTATATCATGGCAATAAATCTCTTCTGAGAAACGCAAACTTATAGTCATGATTCAACAGTGGGAAATTTATGGACAAGGCTCAGAGATCAGTTGCTTTTGTTGCAGAAGTGAATAAAGTTCTCACAGTGAGGAAGATCAGTACTCCAAATCTAAGAATGTCCCCTATTTATATCTCAGCTCCAGGTTTTAACCTATTTCTCCCACTATTACCTGGTCAGTTTCTCCCATTATTACTTGGTAACTGACTTTTTCCTGCCCATTATTTCAGCTTTGGACGTTGAGGGCAATTGCACAGTGTTTTGATCATGAGTTTGTCTGGTCCCTGATGCTTCATTTTGGCTTTGCTGGCTTCAGCCCTCACAGAATGTATTTAAGGGGCACTGAATAAATACAAGGAGATCAACATTCTTGTATTCTAGAAAATAAACATATTGTGGTCCATTTACCAACACAACTGCTTCAGAAGTTAGCTTAAGTCAAGCAACTGTGGTTAAGTCATCTACAGGTGACATTTGTAAGCATGTTAACAAATAAAAATAAATGTTCTTTGCATTGATTATCTTAGAGCTATTGCAATATTCTGCATTTTGGAGTCCAGACTATGTGAGTCTTCTCTTTTGTGCAAATAGTACTATGGTTCGCAGGCTTTACAACTGCAAGCTGTAACGGATTCTGCTGAACTATTTTGTTTAATGTCTGGTTATTTTCATTCAGCTGGGCTGCGGCTTCATAGCAGCCTTTTCTATTTGTTTCACAGAGCAGATTTGTTTCAAGCTGCTACTGCTATAGAATAGGAAAAGAAAAGGAAAATACCGTATTTTTCCGACAACAAGACGACCCCCACTTTTCCAGCCCAAAATTAAAAAATCAATATTTTAAAGATAGTGCAGGACACATTTTTATTTAGTAATTAGTTAACATTGACCTGATACACTCGGTGGGAGGAGGTCCAAACCGTCTCTCTGCAGCTCTATTTCCACGCTCTTTTGCTTAACTGATTACATTCAAGCACGAGTGAAACTGCCGATAGCTTGTCTCTGCAATCAGCCTTCCTCTAATTGGTTTGTTCAGCATCAGCTGACGTCAGTTACATCAGGCTTGTGATTGGAGGAAGTCCGTTTGCAGAGTCAAGCTATTTCACTCGTGATTGGAGGCTAGCAATAGGAGGAAGCCTCTCTGCAGAAACAAAGTATGGGCAGTTTGGAACCGCGCGATTCTCGGCTGACTTCCTTGAATAAGACGCCCTTCAGTTTTTAGGGTAAGGATTTTAGAAAATAGTATCTTCTTATAGTTGGAAAAATACGGTATATTGCTGGGCATAGAGGCCTTTTTATTGTTACATATTCTGGTATTAAATGTTAGTGTCCCCATCATTTTATTTTAAATAAACAACTATATATAGTAAATCGATAATCCTGTCTTGCCATTTCTGAAAAGATACATAGTTAAAGTTTGGCTACTATGCAAACTTAGTTTAATATAAGTCAATGAAAAAGCAGATAGTTTAATCAATTAAAAAACAATCAATTAGGTGTTAGTACCACTTAGTAGTCCTTGGTTAAAGATGGCAACTGGGATTGGAATTTCCATTGCTAAGCAATGCAGTCATGAAGCATAATGTCATGTGATTGTGCCGCTTAACAATGGCAGTTCCAGCACTTCCAGTTGCTGTTGTTAAGTGAATCACTGTAGGACATTAGGCAAAGATGTTACGTGGTTGCCATTTACAACCTCTTGCCAGCTTCCCCATTGACGTTAATTGTCAGAAGCCAGCAGTGAAGTTCACAAATGGCGACCACATGACCACTGCGGCTGTCGTAAGTATGACAACTGGTCATAACCACCACTTGTTCAGCACCATCGTAAGTTCAAATGATCACTGAACAAGGGGTCATTAGGTGAGGACCACCTGTATTTCACTCTTTAGTCAGACCCCCAAACTGGGGACAGGGGAACAGTCAAATTCTGCCAGTGAATAGATACTCCACGTAGAAGTGGAAAAAGACACTAGTATTCAAATGTCACTGATTGCCCCATATGGGACCCTCCCTCCTCAAGTTTGTTCTGAAGCAGCATTGGATAGAGGATGTTGCTGCTTCCTTCACAAAGGGCTCATCTCATAAATAACGCGAGCAGTTGCAGTAATGGCCAATTAACTTTTGGGCCCAGGTCAGTGGGCTGTTTTTGACATTTAAGGATCAGGCCCCGAGGCCTAACTCTGTAATATGTGCATTTGTGCACAATGGGGTGGGGAACCTGTGCCCTCTCCAGATACTCCTACACTACAATTTCCAGGAGGCCTAGGCATCACTGTCGATGGTTAGAGATGCTGGAAGGGACTGTGACTCCACACTAGGGTTCTATGATTCCTGTAAGTGTCCGGCTGGTGGCACATTGAAACCAAATGCTGGGTTAGATGGAACTGTGCTAGTTTCAGTCTAGCAAGTTCCTGCTTTTGCTCAGGAGGGCTTAACTCCAACAGACCATTCCATGTGATGGAAAACTTTGAAGAGGAAAAACCTGTTTGTAGATTCTCCAACTTTGTTTATGAATGCTGGTAATAGATATGTGCAGTTCTATTAACTGTGAATAATACACAGCTACAGGCAATAATTCCCTCTCCCTTGCTTTGAACTCTTAGCACCTTTATTTGCTATATCTGAAATCAAGGTGGAAAGAATTTTCCCTCGGGATAAACTGGCTGGTGATTATGGGTGATGTTTACTTTCTCCTTTAGCAATGTAACAAAGAGCAAATGCCTGTCATCTATTTACAGCTTTTCCGTTGCTTAAACTGCCTTTGACAAGCAGCAGAACGTCCCAGTTTCTTTTACCCTGCACTTATGGTTTTTCATAATGTGGAAAATATGGACTAAAAATAGGATATTGTGTTTTCAGCACTGACCATTGAACATTCAGAGATCCATTTTTGCTCTATAATTTTATCATCCACCAATATTTGCTCAAAAGAAAAAGGCTGCCCCACAATTCACTCTCTACTCATCCACTGACACGCTCTCTTGCTCCTGTGTGGCTCCTGTGTGGCTTAGGAATGGGTGGGGCTGCTTGTAAACCACACTTTCACAAAAGTGTGGAAACATGTGTCCATTGGGACATGGCAGTTACACTTCCAAATGACTTTAGCATTTTCATTTTTGTTAATCACATTTTTTACTCTTGAGACTAGAAAGCACTTAAAAATAAATAGACAATATGTAATCAAAGCCTTACAAGCCAGAGACTGAATGAGTTTTCAAAGAGTGGACAACAGAGTTCAATTACTCTACATGGCTCCATGTCCCACCTCATGACTATATTATTATTTTTTTCCTTTATTAATAATATTAAGCAATTCAGTACACTGATGAACCTCCTAATTAGTAGGATGTATGCTGCAGGCCACATATATTGGCTTGCAGGATAACATTTTAAGATGTTAGCTTGCAGAGAATAGATTAGCATGCTTGAGGTAAAATTAGTCTTTGGTTGCACTAGAAATGTACAATTATTTAAAAAGATGTCACAAAAGGACATGAAATTATACTAATGGAAGGTTGGAAGCTTGGTGGACTGATGAAATGAAAGAGGCTATGGATGAGAAAAAATATAACAATATTTAATAATAATAATAATAATAACAACAACAACATAATAGAATGATTACTGGAAGATGTGAGAACAAGGGAAAGACATTGTATATTGTGTGTATAGAGAAAAAGAGAGTTGGAAAGAATATAGTCAAAGATACCAAGGAACAATTAGGATTAAAAGTCTTAAGACAAAATGTAGAGCAATGTTGATGGAAATTAACAGAAGTCTTGCAAGTGCAGGAAAAGAGCTCAGCAAGGGGCTTCCAGCAGAGTGATTTCCTTTTCTTTTTTCTTATCTCTGCCTTTATTTTGTTTACTATTTTTTACTTATCTTTTGTTCTTTACAAAATGGCTTTCAGTACTATGAGAGAGAATAATGTTATGCTTATGTATGTATGCTTTATTAATATACATAATATAATTGATCTTATATATCAAATCTAAGAATTAAAAGATATGTTAAGTAAATTAACAAAGCAAATATGTAGTTTAAATTAGCAGGATGATAAAACGAACCAACTCAAGCAAGTGTCACCAGATTGCCCCAAATTCTTTCTCTCTGTTAAAAAATAATTACTTCAACTACAGACAAGGAACACATTTCAGCAATTCACTGCTACAAATTGAGTGTACATTCATTGTTTTAATGTTTTGGTTTGTCTTCCCTTTTGCTCCAATTATCTGTAATCCTTGATATCTTAGTAAGTCCCAAAAACTGATGATATAGCCCAGAAGAACAAATGCATCTTTGACAAGTAGGAATCACCCTAAAAACTGCAGACATTCCTGTGAATTTCAGACCAGCATTTGCAATGGTAAAACCAAATCACCAAGTGCTTGAATTTCCTCCCCGACCAAATTACAATTGTTGGCACAAAATATGAGTAATTGCATATATTTGCATAATTCAAATAAGTTCTACTGGTGCCAGAATGTATTTTTTCTTGCTATACAGTTTGGATCTTGTTGTCCCATAAAGGTCTCCTGCAAAACACAGCCTTGGGTTTGATGAATTCTTGGCTCTACCAGTTACTAAAATCAGAAGAAAAACACTTGAGGCTCTTAGTAGAAGAGAGGACACCTCCTCCCGAGCACACACACACACACATCACCACTTCACTTCCACAAGGCCTCATTGCTTACTCTGTATCTTGGCAATATCAAATATATTGTAATAAACAGCACCACAACTTCATCTGTGAGCCTTATAGGATTTCCTTCATTATACTGCCAATGAGGACCTGTCAAAGCCTAGTTAATTGATTTCAGGAAATTGAAGCTGTCTCGTCATAGCTGGGTGAGTAAGTTATGAACAAACTTGAAGGCAGAGTTACCAAAGCAGGAGCTTTGATTCTTCTCAGATCCGTGGCTGTAACCTGCAATCATCAAACATTGGCTGTATTTCTTTTCTTCCTTCCTCCTCCTCCCATTCCTTCATGGAGGATGCTACTTCAGATTAGGGCCAACGTCACCCTACCCAGCAGCTAAAGGCCAGTACTCTGATGATTCCTATAGCTCTTAAGGGGGAGGGGTAGCTTGTCCTCTGCCCACGTAGTCATCAGCCTTAAAAACACAAGTGATTCACCCAAGCTACTTCTGGAAACTTTCTATGAAGCCACTTTCTGAGAAAATGTGATGTAACAATATCTTTTATGGAAGAACAAGGAACAAGGAAGAGAGATTTAGCTGGCAAAGAGCACAACATTAAGATGCAGCATAAAGCCAGTGGGTAAATGTAGCCCACAATAGACATTTTTAAAAATTCCTTTGAATTTTTATTACTAGAACGTAGCAGATCATCTAGATTTTTCTTTGCACTGCACTAAGCCATAATGTGATTTCTTTTGCTTTGGCTTATGGCCAATAAAACCCCTTTGATGGCTTCCATCGATTCTGGCCACTGCTTCAGCTACACAGTTACTGAAAAATTCCTGCTTTTTGAGGCAGGAAATGCATGCCAGCAGTAGTGTAAACTATTAAAAAGGCTTACCGCTATTAAAAGATAAAGACTTCCCCCCCACCAAAAACAACCCTCCCAAAAGAAGGAAAATCCTAGTTCTGTCCACTTGTATATTGTAATGAAGATCCTCCCAGTTCATTTCCCCCCCATTAGAACCTTTAGAATCCCCCACCCCAAACCTAATACAGAGATGGACAACTTATCCACAGCATTCTGTAGTATGAACCTGCTAATGGGCTCAATACAATTTTGAGGGGCAATCAAAGGAGCCCTCCGAACTCAGAAAATCCTGGAAAAAAGGAAAAATCCAGCATCACCAATTGTGACCTGGACCTGCCCATTTTGCATCCTTCTCTTCCTCACTGCTGGCAACTTACTAGTCATGATCTAGCACATTCTGTAAATCCAAACAATTGCAGCTTGTTCATCAAACCTTGATGTACCATATCAAAGAGGTCACCCAGTTATTTGGTTCTCTGGCAAAGAGATACTTCTTGGAAATCAGGGTCAGAGAATGTCATGAACCACATGGGACAAGAGAGAGGGAGGTTAAAAGGGATACATACCTTCAAGGAATTGCATTTAAGATGGAGAATCCCTCCACTTTTTGTGTGTTACTCGACTGCAAACATTGTGGCTATGTGTAAAGCACATATATGAGTTTACATTAGCCGTACATTGAACACAGAGAAAAATAAAAATTCATCCCTCCCAAGTTCCTGTGAAATGAGAAGTTCAGTTGCTATGCTCCTTAAACCAGTGGGGTGGGGGGACACTGTGTGGTCATTCAAGACTTGCTCAACTCTCAGTATCCCTCAGCACTGGCCAAGCCAGCTGAAACTGCTAGAAGCTATAATTCAGCAGCATCTGAATTAAAGCTAGGACCACATAAGTAACACTGAGCAAGGAGACTTTAATTAGCTGTACAATAATGCATGTAGCAAACACATGCATACGTACGTATGAAATAAAACTTGCAGGTGAAAAACTAGTGCAGAACATTCAAGCAGGGGTTAGAAAATTTCATCCTCTTGTGCTCATTTTTAAGGCAGGTGGCAGCCCCAGAAGTGAAACCGCCCATCTCTCTCACCTTCTCCTGCATAGAAAACCATCTAAAATAAATGTGTCTGGTTAAAAATTACTCATGATCAGCTGAATAGGAGAATCATGTGGTGTAGTTGTTGCTTGATTATGCAATGTCTGAATGCTTCCCCACATTAAAAAAATAAAAAAATTAGACGAGGACAGGACTCCAGCACCCTCATGTGCCATTTTCAGTGTTAACTGAATGTTTAATAATAAAAATAACAGAATTTGCCAAGTCCAAGCTGGAGTGGCCCAGCAGTAGTGGCACCATACAATTCTGCTGTTCAGAATCCCCGAGATTCTAAATTGCTTAGAATTTAACAATTCTATCATGTTAAACTAAAGCTAGTAAACCTCAAACAGGAACCAGTACAGAAACCCTCCCTTCTGTTCCAAGAATGTGACCAAATGCATTGATTCAAAAAATATTTTATTTTGCCAGCAATATATAAAAAAATAAATGTCACAGTAATCACATATTGATACAGGCAACAAGTATCAATAATCCCCCCACCCACAGGAATGCAGGGACAATACTCTGGTAATTAAGAATGGAAGAATATTTGATCAGAAGAAAACACCAATTGTTTGCACTCAAGCAATCAGCGTGTCCTGAAAAATAGGCAATAGAGTTATTTTACACCTCACTGCTTCTTTCCAGAACTGACTGCCAACACGCGCTTTGCGCCTTTCCAGTAACACCTTCAGCAGCATTGAAGAAACAGCAGAACGGATCCTTCAAGATCCTGGCCCAGAATAAAGCCAGAAATCATATGGAAAACATTCCTGTAATGGCATCTTCCTGCACCTACACTTGTGCCCAGGAGGAGAGGCACTAGTATGGCAAAAAGAGGTGCTATGGGGTGATAAGAGGGAGATCACCTCTCTGTATTTCAGATACCATTTTTTCCTCCAAACCATTTCACTTACGGCCAGACTCTATGCTGGTAGATGCATTTTTGCTCAGTTTGCATAGTTCAGAGAGGTCACAGAATTCAAATGTTTTAGGTGCAAAATGCCAGCTGATTAGATATACATACATATTATACACACACACATTTAAATATATAATTGTGGAGTATACACACAGATCCAGGCAGTGGTCATCCACATGAAGTTGCTCTGAAATCATATACCAGCTAGCAGACTTTCCTGCAAGTACCGTAGAAAATCTGGATAGAACAAGTGTAAAAGGGAACGCAGTGACCCCTACCATGCAAATGGGTGGGGAAATGAGGATTTTGGTTATCATTTATGGACAAGATTGTAATATCTGAAAATATAACCATAATCAAGGCTTACACTATTTCCTTTTGGTTTGTGCCATTTTAATCACAATAAATTAAAGGGGCAACCTGTTGCACATCCTGTTTTTCACATGATTGGGGTTGGTTTACTTGGCAGCTCCAGGAGCCCTCTGTCTAAAAACAGAGTGGGCTTCTACAGTCTCCACCCTATAATCAATCCAGAATGAAGGAGGGGAAGGAGCTGCGGTATTCCCGCATGATCCGGGACTTCTGAGATGACTAAGTGGCGCAGGAAGAAACTACGCTGCCCTGCCTTGAATATTAGACTAAAAAGTAGTTTCAGAAGAGGGCCTTGTTTGAACTAGAATTGCCAGCTGGGTAATAAGAACTATCAATTTCCCATTTGCTAAGTTATCTCCACCTACCCCTTTGCAAAGCGAAAAGAGGACGAAAGTCCACATTTTCTGAAGATTCACAGATTAAACAGAAATGTGAGCTGATTATTTGTGAAGTAATGGCAGGAAATAAGAGGAGAAGCATCAGGAATTAAATATAACAGCAGAAATGTTGTAGTTACTAAACACCAACTTTTATTATTTATGTCTTTAATAATGTTTTCTGGAAAGGCAAAAATGATCCACAGCAATGCTAAAGTAACTGAACAAACACTGTTCTATCCCTTAACCCTTATACACTCCCAAAAATATTTTAAGGCACTTCCCTCAAACACCTTGAAGAGATGAAAATTATTACCAGATTATTGAATAAGGTTTTATGGCAATTTCCCCTGATTTTCACATGCACACACAAGTCGCACACACTTACACACAGGTAAGCACATGGCTGTGATGCATGATGGGCAACATAAAGGTTGCTTGCTGGAATGTGTATTTGTAGGCTATAAAGCCTATTTGTACTGGTTTCATATTGCATTTTGTCACAGTAGAGAGAACTTGGGCAAACATATCTCAGAAAAGCTAAGCAGAGGTGTACTCGATTAGCACTTGGATGGGGGGCCACAAGGAAATCCCTATAGGCCTACAGTTTAAACTCAAAAGTTAAAAAAAAAAAATCTCAGGAAGAAGGCAGTGGCAAATTACTTCCATATTGTTGCTATGGAAATGTGGCTATCACAAAGAGCTGAGTGGCTGAAGGGGGCTTTATACTACATCTCAAATTTGTTTGACCAAAGTCTAACACAGTGATGGCGAACCTTTTGGGCTCGGCGTGTCAAAAATTCGGAAAATGCCTAACTTGACTCTGCTGGCGTGTCACACCCTCCCCCCGAAACAAAAGAGAAACAATTCTTTATACTGTATATTCATTTATTTTAAAAAAAATACAGTCCAATCATGTGTGGTGCTATGTATTATATAAAGAAATGTCACATAATTACAAAAATGAAATGCAAGTAAAACAAATTCAGTTTCTTTGGTAACTCAAACAGGGAGAATAGTTGTTGTCGGGTGTTGATGAATGCTGGCATATCACCCAAAATGTTGTGGTGTGTCACCTTTGACACGCATGTCATAGGTTTGCCATCACTGGTCTAACATAACCCATTAACCCTGACAAGCTTTAAACTATCATCTACTGAAGCTCTATTCAGTTAGACCTTCTCAGAATGTTATAGGATTTCATCCTCCATTTTGATCTGTCACTTTCATGCTTGTGTTTTGACTAAGAATGGTTAATCTAATTCTAAAACGACTAGAAAAGCTTCTCATTTCTATACTTTCTGAAAGAGGCTGGCAGGGAGATTGTGCGTAGTTATGTGAAATTGTTCAGGCCATTAGGAGCTTTTGTGCAATAAAGAATGTAGAAGAAAACCCACAGTCTAAAATTCACAGGTTCTTTAACTTACTCAGTTGTCACTTAGAAGTTCAAATTTCCCAGAAATAGAGACTCAGATGTATGTGAGCCCCACTCCACTTCTGCAGACAAAACTAATGTAATGGATGCATTTAAACATTGTGTCTCCTGCTTCTATAGCTGGAAAACCCAAGGAAATTTTTTAGGGAAGTATAGGATCAGAGAAATATTGCATAGAGTTATTTTTTTCCAAATGTTACAGGGAGAGGGAATCTGAAGGAATTCAAGAGCTCGGTTACCTAGAGCAGTGTTTCTCAACCTCAGCAACTTTAAGATGCATGGGCTTCAATTCTCAGAATTTCTGGCTTAAGTTTGCTGAGGTTCAGAAACACTGACCTTGACTAAGTGATAGCAGAATTGCATCCTGGTTGTCAGTCTGCCTAATATTTAATAACCCCTTGAAACAGTTTTTTCTTACTTCACAAGGAAGGCACATTCCAGAATTAGATACAGGTTCCCACACCCAATACGGTAGTGGGAAATTAAACATTTGGATCAGGACATTTAAAAAAATTAAAGCTGCCAGTGAAAGATAACAAACTACATTCACATACACTCCAGAAATCAAGCAACAGCAGTGAAATAAGAGAAACAATTATTGCCTACCATTCTCTCTTTCTTCTATCATATCACAATCAATCCCAGAATTCCATAGCAGCAAACCAAGGATGTTGGACGAGGACAATGGGAGTTGTAGCCTGATGCTTCTGGGTTCAGGCTGGGGAACCAGGACCTGTTTGAATGGCCTTCCCTCTAGAACTGCACCCTCCCTCCTCAATTCATCTCACTTTGGGAAGAGCTTAATAGCTATACAGATTTCTATTAGAGATATTCAGTCTTTAAAGAGGTTTCATCTCAAAAGAGAGAGGGATCCCTCATTCTGATAACGGTGGGGTTGCTTGTTTTGAACAAAAAGGGAAGCAACTAGCATGAAGAAGCCACCCAACTTTTTCCATATTGTAAGATTTTAAAAGGTTCATATACTAGGAGCTATAGACAAGATCTCCCATCTACTGCACTACAGCGTGCTGATGTTTCTGAGAAGATAACACATAGCTTCCAAGTGGATAACTGGGAGAGTGACTAAATTCTCTTTGCTCTATTGCAGCAATTGCCTCAGCCATGGGTAAACTGGAGGTCAACTTGCACGTTCTCTGCTATTGTAAGCAGGAAGGCCAATCTGGTGTCCTTGAGTTGTCCTGGATTGCAATGCCCCACACATCTGAAGCAGACCAGTTTATGAAAGGCTGGTTGAAGTGAACTGGGAATGAGTTTCTCTTGGTGATGCAGTTGGACAAGTGGAGTTGAAAAGTTGAAAAGCTATTAATGGTCAGTGGGTTAGAGAGTGGGCCTTCCTTTCCCTGACTGTCGAGGAATGTAAAAGTTGTGATCCTCCAAGGTACTTTCTTAAAACAAAGCAGATTGTTTTGCCTCCATAAAAAAAAAAAAAGTGCGGGAGGGCACATACAGGAGGAAGCTAAACTTGGAAGTTGCCTCCCTCCCTAATGACTGGTTGGGATCTGCTTGACATTAAAAATGCTGAAGCTGTTGAGAGGTTACTCCTTTCAAAAGGAAATCACTGGAAACACCCTAATAAAAGCAGGATATGTATTTTCAAAAGTAAAAATCAAGGATGTTGAGTTCTGGGATGCAAATTTTACTTTGATCATCAAGCCATGCTTCACTCTCTCCCCATCAACAAAATGGAGTGGGAGAAATGACAAGATCCCAACAGGCCGTAATTTATGATATTTCAGACACGGAGATGAACATGTTTCCAAGGCACATCTTTGCTACCATTTAAGCAGCAGCTAATGAAGAAACTGAACATTCTTGTGAAGGTAGATTCTATAAATCAAACTAGGTTTAACTATAAATCTAGTTAAAACATGATGTTGCCCGCAGCTTAAGCTGATGGTACTAACATGCCATTTTATGGTGCAGTTGCCTTAGCCCAATTCCCCTATAATATTTTGCTAACAAGTTTTAGCAGTAAAATCCAGCAGCACACTTCAAGTTTCACACAAAACACTGAGAGAAAAATACCGTTGTTTGATATTCTGCAACATTTAGGCCTTTACAATAGTAAACATTTCTGATGAAATATTTTAAAAACAAAAAGGTACTTTATAAACCCAGAATAGCAGAGCATTTGCCACTCTCCAGTAAGAAAAAAACTGTGTTAGAGCAGTAGAAAACAAAATGAAGCTTACCATTCACATGTAAGGCAATCTGGCAATACACTGGTCCTTAGGTGAATTCTGTTTGTTTTGCAGTGTCAAGAATGGGCTTCACTGAAGAATTCCATCTGAACTATTCTATTACCTTAGAGGTTATGCTACCAGTTGCTGGCATACTTCTCTGCTACAATTTCTCGAGACAGTGCAGGCTGCCAAGTAGAGCAAAGGACTTCTGAATGAAGTCCTATTTTCCCTGCTTCCATAAAGGATTTCTGGTAAACTAGTCAGTGCACCCCAAATCTTCAGATTATCATTTACCTCTGACTTGGCCTTATTCCTTGCAAGCTGCATATTGCTTACAATTTGAAGGGGTGACGATTTTTTGCCCAAAAGTCTTTGGCTTCACTGCAGGGTCTATTCTCGCTTTCACTTCTGTGCTCCTACCACAACCTGGATAGGTGTAAATTTTACACCACAGTACGACAGGCAAGCATACCAACTCTGGCGATAAATGGTCCCAATAGGCCTAGGACATTTTTCCTCCCAGCTTTGTTAGAAGGCTGAGCCCCATCTATAGGTTTTAACTCAGCAAGAGCTTTGTTTTGTTTATTTGGAAAACTGAATGGCTCCCTCCACCAGCTATACTTCAGAGAAAACTGGAAGCATAACTTCTCATAGTTGCTCTCCTAAGGAAGAGGAAATCCCAGGAGACTTACTCAGAGTAGACAAGTTCTGGTCAGATGGAGAGTAATGCTGTCCCACTCTTGCCAAATGTTCTGTTTTCCCTGGTCTTGTTTCTTGAGACAAAGGCGACTCTGCAGAATTAGCTTGGGAGGAACCCCATCAGTGTTCCACAGAAACAGAGGTATTTCTCACAACCTTCAGCTTCATTCAAAAACAGATGTGACGCAGGCCATCTGCGTGAGCATTACACACAGGCTTTGTCCTATTTAAATACTTCTAGAATATGAATTGGCTCATTTTCAAGTAGTAGTAGCCCGCAAGCTAAGGCTGGTGTTGCTGGCCTATCAACACTGTACCTCAATGAATCAACCCATGAACTGTACCTTCCAGCTATCAGCATCGCCTGTATCTCTGAAGCTGATATTCACAGGCCACATTGTAATGCTTTGGCCCCGAGTGCCAGACCTGGGTGCACCCTTGCTCCTTTCTATACCTAAGGGAAGGAGTGCTGCATGACCTCAGTTATAGTGCATATTTTAACCTGATTTCCCCACAGCCACCCAGTTGGATCCAGCAAAAATTAGGGAGCTTTGATTAGTAGCCTAAAGCGATTGGTTTTTGCATAAAAATAGCTATGATACAAACTGTTTCACTCATACTTTCTCCCCATGATGCAATGAGCCCAGGTTAAGGACTGGGCTGACTGTCCTGTTAGATCAAGCAAGCTAACGCCACCTGCATATATTCAAGATCATGGTCGGAAGGTTTTGGCTTGCAGATATACTTCTGGGTAAAGAGGCCTGTATTATTTAAATCCCTGTGCCAGCAGGACAGAATACAAAGCTGTTTGTTTTGAGGATTGCAGTTCTTCCTCCCCTTCCTCCCAGTGAGGTTACAAACAAGAAGGAACAATCCTGTCAACGTGAAGGGGAGATAAAGTACATAAATTCAAATGACTTTAAGCAGTATTTTCCAGTCCTTCCTCCTATACCCGCAGCAGTGAATTTTCATAGTGACCTAATGTTTAAATTAAATTGGGGGAGGAGCAGGAAGAAAGGGAAATTACTTACCACTGCAGAATACCTCACAATTTGGAAACACTAATGTTCCCAAATTGTGACCCTCATTATTTTAAAGTGGAGAGCTCCCCAGTAGGCCTCAATCCACTAGGAATCCTTCTTGGGTTAGCCCCCTGAAATAAAAGAGAGCTTTCTGAAAACGAGAGAGAGAGAAGTGCTTCAATACAACTTTCATTCTTTTCTGTAATGCCTGCGTGGGAGAACTTCCAAGGGGATTGAGCACCTAAGTCTCCACCATTCCCTGAAAATTCATATATTTACAACTTCTATTTATTGTTTGTAAAGTTTAAAAAAAATGAAAAGAAGATTTTTACAGTGACATTTGGGATTAAAATTCTCTTTTGTCCTGCCAATTGCAGGGTCTCAGGATGAAAAAACAAGTGTTCTTCTTTCAAGTTGATTGCAATAAAATCAGTTATAAAATGCTGAAAGATTGAACTGTCACAGGTTGCATACTCCAAGTCTTCTATTGCATTTCTGCCACACTAGCTTTTTGGTGATCCAATATCCACTGTGATTTTTGTATATAATCGAAATTTATCAGTTTTTACTACGGTGTAAGTCAGAGAGTTTAGCCCATCTGATTTCATTGTTTCCTTTGTATGAGCAATTTTGTTAAACCTGTAAAAATAAGACAGACTCATGGTTGGTAAATATCAACTTGTAATTAGTATCTCTGTTGGCTTTCTGCAGATTAATGTTGGTTAACTGTTTTTCATAAAACTGTATTTTGTATTTTATTTGCCTCTTGCATATATATTTTCACTCATTGTTTCCCAGAAGAACAACGTTAAAACATTCTATACTGAAAAGTTAAAAACTTAATGGCAAAAGGACTGTGCTGATAGAACAGCATGATTGACTGATAGCATCTTTTGCTATATGTAGTAGTCTAAATATAGGAGCATGTTTCTGCGTTTGATAGGCCTTTTGATTATGAAAAATTAGCACTCAGCTGAAAAGGCCAACAACAAATTATTTTAATTTTGAGCCCAAAAGTCATGCCCAGATTTGATTTGTGATAGAGGGCAGTCTATTGTTAATCTCTAAAATCTCTTGTTAATCTCTAAAAATAAAAGAGATCTATTTTATTAAATATAAAAAATGTTCTTGAGGAAGCGGAGGAAAGTTCTTGCCTTATTGCTTGTACTTCTACACTTCTATCACTTCAGTTTTCAGCCCATCAGTGATGCTGCATTAGGAATGGGTATGCCTGAAGGCAGAGTTTGCAGAAGCAAAAGTGAAGGCATCGGCACCCACTTTTGTTACAATTAAAACCTCCCTTCCACAACTATCATAAATGTGAATAGGAGTTGAAAATATGAACAAGCTAGAAACTGTTAAAGAACAGATATTAACTATTGGTCTTCAGAAAACAGGAACGTGGCTTCGGCTCTCCTCGGAAAGAGTGTGGACCCAAGAGTTCTGTTTCAGGCCTGCTTCAAATTTAACTTCATATATACTAACTAAAGAGAAGAACTTTTACTTCCGAATGCTTTAGCCTTACCCATGGTAATTTGGTAGCATCCCTACTGATGGGAATGCTTGCTCACACATACTAGATTAGTAGAACTAGCAGGTACTACTTTGGTATCCATTTTAAAAGATATTTTGATCAACCAATATAACTCCTTTTGCACTTACTAATGCATGGACATTACCAGCAAGGTGTAACCCAAGCCATTGTGGTGTATAGGTAGTCCTCATTTAGTCACCACAATTGGGACCGGCAACTCAGTCATTAAGCAAAGCGATCACTAAGTGAAACTGCGACTGTGTTTACAATCTTACTTCAGCTTTCCTTTGCTTTACAGACCTGCTAAGGTCATAAATGCGAGGACTGGTCACACAGTTACTTTTTTATCACTGTTGTAACTCCAAACAGTCGCTAAATGGGGCAGTTGCTAAATGAGGACTACCTGTAGTGATGATGCTGTTGGACTGGCACTGGGAGACCCAGGTTCTAGTCTACTCTCAGCCACAGAACTCTCTGGATAACTTTGAACCAGTCCAAACTACTTCACAAGGTTGTTGGGGGAAATGGGAGGAGGGACTACTATGTATGTTGCCTTGAATTCCTGAATAAAAGGTGGGATGTAAATATAACAAGCAAAATGTTGCTAAGCCTTGTTTCCTAGTTATGAATATGTAACAGAGGCTGCTCAAAACACAAAGAGGGTCTGCATTCCTTGTCTTCTAAAATGGCTTTACTGAACCTCATCCCAGGGTTTTTTTTATAGGCCTGAAGCACTTTAAATAAATAAGAGGCAGACTAGTATTTTAAAGGATGCCTTTATATATGAATAAAAATAAGATTATTTCATGATCAAATATTTATTTCCAGAGGGGCAGAAGAAAGTTAATAATGGCTACTTGGATTTGGGTGGGCAGAAGCAGAATGAAGGGCCTACCTCTGTGGATTGGGCTCATTTTTAGTGTCTCTTACGTGGCGAATCATTCGACATTTTCCAATTGCAGCATCTGGGCGGGAAATCCCCATGCCTTTAAAGACCAATCTGCAAAGGCAAATAAAGGGTGAGGTTTCTATTACATAACACACCTTCTCCGTTTCTCTCTTAAGGAGGCATAGTCTAGAGATCTCCGTAAGCCACAAAAAGACGATAATCCTTATTTCAGAAATGCATGTGACATCCCTTTAAACTAGGTTATTCATTAACTCAACCCATGCTTTGTATTTTATTCCACATTAGGAAAAAAAAAGACTAAAACAGGAACATCAGTATCAAGGAACCTCTCCCCCCATTAATTAATATGATTTAAGGCTGCAGTAATGAACTGAAACATAGTTTCCAAGTCATAAATCATTATAACTCTGTTTTAATCCACTGTTCATCCATGGATACAATGCCACGCTTAAGAAGGATATAGAAAACTGCAGGATCATCCATTAGGCAGGGTGAAGTGATCTGTTTAGATGGTAACAGCAGAAGATGGTGAATAATGGGCAGATCTCATGGACCCCTTTGAAGCTGTACAGCCTACCCACAAGATGTCCTGCCTGCCAGAGAAAGGTGGCCCCTTGACTCCCAGCCTCTCTAAGCCTGGCCTCCTTGCCATCCAGCTACTGTAGGAAAGGTGGCACAAAAATGTTTATATAAGAAAATAAATGTGCATCTGAAAAAGTAGGAACAAAAATCTTTTCAGCTTAGCAACAAAGAATGTGAGGGTCGAAAAACAAGTTTCAGAGTTGTAAATGAGAAACAGGAAGTGCTGCTGATCTTGTGGCTACACTACTCTTCTCTCAGCATTGTTGCTTTGTACTGTTTACTGGCCTCTTCTTGAAAAAAAAAAAGTAAAATTTGGTAAGAATATTTTTGAGCCTCCTGAGAGTCCTTTTCCCTCTCAATTGTGAAACAGAATTTATTTAGAGTTAAAGGGCAGGACGCCCAGCAGAGCCCAGAAAAGGATTCCCGTATAGAGCAGAGCCTGGTATTTCTCATTCCCTTGATAGTATTCTAGGAACACCACCTAAAACCCCTTGTGACTGCTAAATGCTAAGCATATTTTCCTCCTGTTTGCCAGACTTAACACCTCTTGACACAAAACACTTCCTGCCCATTCAAAACACAATGTGCACCTAGTAGTATGTGCCATGGAAATGAGTGTTCAGAGCGCCTGAGTAGAAACACTTTCTGCTTTGTTGCTGGAGGCTTGACCCAACAGCAGGCAGGCAGCCTGTCACTTGGTATAAATCAACGGAGCGGTGCTAAGAGACAAGGAGAGCAGTGACCCTTGTACAACACGGAGCATCAAGCTCTGTCCCTGGATCACCTGCCTTCGGCAAAGAACAAGAAAAGAAACTGAACATGGGCGACGTTCCCTGGTTCTCTCTGGAAGTACGCCACTCCAGATCAGCTTGTAGCTGCTATACAAACCCACTGAGTTTTCCAAAATCAACATAGTTACAAAGGAGAATGCAGGTGTTGATTGTCTGTAAATACTTATAAATCTGGTTAGTCAAAAGGTATATAAAAGTATGCAGGAGGAGAGAAAAATTATCAACAGTCCTTTGCTATAAGGGCCACACCCAGGATTGTCCAATGAAGCTGAACGGTGGGAAATTTGGGGGGGGGGAGGGGATGAAAAGAAGCTCTACATTGGACAGTGCACAATTAAACTAAGGAATTTGCTATACAAAGTGCTACCAACCTAGATGGTTCGAAAAGCAAATTCATGGAAAATAAGCTAATTAATAGCATGATGGTTATGCATTGTCACCAGTGTAAGAGGGAATGTGTCTCTGAATACCAGCTGATGCAGCATATGAGCAGAAGGTCACTAATGTCCTTATGCTTATGGACGTCCCAAAATGCTGACATTGATAGGCCTTTGGTTTGCTCTATCAGGACTCTTTTGTGAAACGTTTCACTTCCTTCTAACATATACTTGGAGCTAGCCATTTTCCAGCATGCTGTGGCACCTCCAAGCAACAAGACACAACGGTATCCCACATAGTCAAAAGGTGCTTCTTTTAGACCACAACTTAGGATGGGAAAGGGAGTGGCAGACATTTTTGTGGGCTAATAACTTTTCTGCACTTGTTTGATGGTGCCCTAGACAAAAGAAGCCAAAGACATACATAGGATTTAGATAATGAGCTGGCTCATTATGTCATTAGCATCAAAACTGACTGCAGCAACATGGCAGGAGCCAACAGGAGAAAACAGGTCTTAAGCAGAAGTAGTGGCAGCACATACATCAACTTTCATTTAAAGCAATAAAAAATAAAACTATTCCACGCTGAATACTTATGTTTATCTGGAAGGCAGAAAGCTCCACCAGAGATTCATCTAAAGCCAACGTGCAAAGGTGCTTTTTAAAATGTTCCAATCTGAGCTAAAGAAGGCTTGCATGCATCCCACTTAATTTTTGTTCCAGAGCAAGCTAGTATCAAGCTCACACATGCAGCTGGTCAGAAAAGCAGAACTTCCATATGACTTAACAGAGCACAGACTGTATATTCAGAATGTCCATTTTAAAATAGGTCTGTGATCAGCAAGATGCTGGAGTTTCACAAAGTTTAAGCCCTCCCAATCCAGACCTCTAGTTCAATGCCCCCTTACAGGGTGTTACGCTTGTACATCATAGCAAGTCACATAAAAATAGTGACTCTCAGTCTCATGCATGTAGCCTATATGCCGTACAGCCCTTGAAACCTGCATAGAAAATGTAGGAATGACACAGGACATCCTTGTGTCAATTATACCACAGGATGGGTAGACACTCAATATCTTTATGTTTCAAATTCTCTTTCTGAATTCCATATAGTTGGAATATTCACTTGAGATTCCTATCTGAAATGGATATTTCATTCATTTCATTCATGGGATGTTTACAAAGGGCTCGTTATTTTTGCTATAAACTGAAAATATATATTTTTTGTTCTTGTTGATTTTATTGCACAGAATCCTTGGCTTTTTTGGTGACCACATCTCACCATGTTCCATCCACCTGGCAGGTAGCAGAAATCCAAGTAGAGACACTTATTGCATCCTGACTCTTCTTGATTGCCAAACACTTCTTCTTGCAACATTTGAAGATATTTTTACTGTCACTTAAACATTGTGTTCACATGTGTGTGTTTAAAGATTAAAATAATCAGTTTATAAAATTCAGCAGTAACTTGAACACATAAACAGACCAAGCTAATTCTGTAACTCTAACACAGATCAGCTGAATGGATCTTTTCATTTTGGAAGGTACAAACCAGCCTGCATTTAGAATAAAGACTTGAATATCTGCAGATTCCTAGACTATATAGTGTCAGAGCTTTGCATCTCCAACAGCTTCAACACTTTGAAATAAGTACTTCTTAGCAAAAAATAATACCCTGTTCTCGATGCACACATAGTTGAAAAAAAGGAAGAAAGAATGAGAGTGAACACCTGCAGCATAAGATTAACCCCCCCCAGACACACACATACACTTTCAGCTTTAATTCCAAGTGCACAGGACTGCAGTGGGGCTGTAAAAGCCTGTTTTTATTATTATTAGGGTTAGGGTTATTATTAATAATTATAGGGTTATTTGTTGTTGTTATAGTAGTTATTGTTATTATCATCATCATCATCATTATTTTGGTCCGTTTCACAAACTGGTTAGGAAAACCCCTGCTTGCTTTTCCTAATGAAGCTGCCTTGATTTTTCTGGGCATTTTCACACCCTTTCCTCAGTCTCAACATTTATTGGTCCAGCCTACCAGATAATCCAACTAAAATATCACAGCAGAGGTGAGGTGGCAGAGGTGGGAGAAAGAACTTGGAGATTTGAATTCAGCAGGAGCTCTTGTTAAAGAATGTGCTTCTAAGCATAAGCAGAGTGCTGAAAGAGTTCTACTGAGTCATTAAGTAGCAGAACATCCCACTGAAAGTAAAACAAAATAATCATAATATCTTGGTTGCAGTATATGGGCTTAGCCCAGCTATTAGTAAATGCGAACATAAATATAACATTCATTTTTTTTGAAGCAGAAGATAGATTTGCTAAGAAATGCATGAGGATAGAAAATTCTCACTTGCATCAACACCTGCATCTTAAAGAGAAGGAAACACAAGACAGAGAGAGACAGGAAGTTCCCTTTTAAAAGACAAGAACTCATTTCAGTAACAATAAGCCAAGTGAGAAATTGACACAGGGACAGGTGTGAAGACCTCTTGCCATTTACTCTAGTGATCAAAAAGGCTCCTAGATTCACAGAGATGATACACTGCCAGGGTGAGGGAAATAGTTGCAATTAAGAGGACAGAGGTGGGACACCATTTGAAAAATAATGTATCTTCAACTATCCCCTCCTAGACTGGCATCCAGAAATGATAGTAGCAGGGGAAGCACCACCCAAATAAGCATGGATCATTAAATCAAACTTTATTTTTACAGGAATCATAACTATTACTGATCTTTGTGTTTAGGCAGATTAGTAGCCTCCAGTGATGATAAGTTGAACTAAATAGGTACTGGCTCTTTTGTCCACATGATCATTTGGCCTGTGGATGATTGTTGCTCTATTTCAAAGATGGCCTAAAGGTCCTGAAATTCCCTAGGCCACCACAGCATGCTTGTCGAGACAAACACTTCATGTGCAAATATTTCTCAAAGAAGACCAATTCTTGATTTGCATTCTTGCACCCATAAGGCTACATACATTCGCTGCACTAGAGCAACATAAGAAGAAACTGCAAATCAACAAATGGCACAGAGAGAAACTACTGTGTTAGCCACAATCCCCAAAAGTAAACAACGTACCCCCCAATTCAACATTAAATAGAAAGATGAGGGACCTTACCTGTTATAAATGTCATCATCTTCACCACCCCAGCCCCAATAATTATTGGGAAACCCATTGATTTTTTGGAATTGCTTCTTACTTAAAGCAGACACACCTCCAAAATATTGATTGTAAGGTAAGCTGGAAGAGAGAAAGATAAATTATTCATTTAAAAATATGTTATCACAGAAAAGTTTGGATTATATCTCTACTCACAATTCTAGATTGGACTGATCGGAAAAAGTAACATGTAGCATAAGGACTCCTGTGAAGTTGTCTGTGCCAATACATACCATGTGACAAGGATAAGTCTGTGTTTTCTGAAATCTGAGTTCAGAATTCATTAAAGCTATTGTTCAAACTGGAAGGAGCAATAACTACTTTTATAAAAGACTGAAAGCCCTTTATGGACTTTTTGCTGAAAATGGATAAAAGTGAACTGGTGATCTCTGGATTTACTGATTAAAAAGAGCTGTATATGGGAAGAAGAGAACTATGTTAGGTAATTTGGGAGGGCGGAAATAGTATTAATTATGTTTGTAACTGCTGCAAAGACTGGAAGTTGCTCCTTTAAACATTTCTTTCTTTTCTTTTTTTTTGGATCTATACCATTGTTCACTTTTTCTTCTATCTTTCCTTCTTTCCTATCTTTATCTTTTTCGCTTTTCTATATTCTTTTTCCGTAGTTTTCACTTTGTAAAAAAAATCTTCAATAAAAATTGTGTGTGTGTGTGTGTGTGTGTGTGTAAAAACTATTGTTCAAGCTAAACTCAGTTGTTGGCAGCACCTGGGTGACGTTTTCTGAGCTGGGAGGGAAGGTAGGGACTGGTCAGGACTTAGATGGGAATACAGGGTTGAAAGCTAGACTGGACAGTTAAAAAAATATCCAAGAAGAACCAGCGCTATGAAGTCACCAAGCTTGAAGGAAACCTTATTTGTCAAGTAACATAAAGCTGTAAAATACCACCAATACATTTTGGAAGCCCTATTTTAGTTCTTTTCATTTTTTTTCCAAGTAAGAAGATAGATCTTCCTAAGATCTAGAAAGTTATCAACTTCAGTTTTTCTTAGTGAGTTACGCATCTTAAAATTTGATTTCTTACACAAGAACCTCCCTACTAATCTGTACCCATTACAGTTGGGTTTCAGGCTGGGATATAGCAATGAGATGGCACTGATCACACTTATGGATGACTTCTGGCGGGCCAAGGATGGGGGTGGTGAATCCATCCTGGCCCATCTTGATCTCTCAGCAGCTTTCAATACCATCGATCAGGGTATCCTTTTGGACCAGCTGAGGGGGCTGGGAGTGAGAGGCATTGCTCATCAGTAGTTCTCCTTCTTTTGAGACCAGTTCCAGTTGGCATTTGTAGTGGGGGAGAGGAAGATCTAGTCCTAGACCTCTGCTTTGTCATGTGCTGCATGACTCAACTCTCTCCCTACTCCTAGTTAACATCCACATGGAACCTGTAGGTAAAGTCATCTATTGACACAGGATCAAGTATCATCAATATGAACATCTCTGCCCTGGCCATCCACATGATGCTGTGGAGGTGCTTTCCCAGTGCCTGGAGGCTGTGGGGGTCTAGATGGGGATGAACCTGCTTAAGCTCAACCCTGACAAGACTGAGTGGGTTTTAGAGCCACCTGTATCTAGTGATTTGCCATCTTTAACTCTGGCTGGGATGACACTGCCCAGGTGGCAGCCACTGCTAGAGAACCTTTACACAAATACATCTTGTGTGGCAGCTGCACCCTTTCCTAAATGAGGAGGCACTGCTCACATTCTCTCATGCCTTAGTCACCTCCCAGCTGGACTAATGCAACATTCTCTATATGGGGCTGCCCTTGAAGAGCATTCAGAAGTTTCAGCTGGTCCAGGATGCACCAACATGGGCAGTAGTGGGCACACTGTGGTACACCCACATGATACCACTGCTGTGTCAGCTGCATCAGCTCCCAGTAGGCTTCTGAGTGCAATTCAAGGTACTGACTGCCTATCCTCATAGGTTTCTGCCCATCCCGATAGATCTAGCAGGGAGGGCATGCTCTGTCATGGCACCTGCCTTATGGAACAGCCTCCCCTTAGAGATGAGGATAGCCCCAACCCTGTCAGCCTTCCAGAAAGTGGTGAAGATATGGCTTTTCCCTCAGGTGTTGAGACCAGGATGTTGATGGAGCTGGGGCAGTTGATTTATGAGTAAGAGTTTTATCAGGCCCTTAACACTGTTCTTCATTTAAATAGTTTTTACAATTGTACTGCGTTTTTACTCCTGTTCATCACCCAGAATTCCTTCCAGTAGATGGGCAGCCATATAGATATGTTAAATAAATAAATAGTACAAGTCAATTTGCTTTACCCAACAAAGGGATCCCTAAAGAAGCTATATAATCTATAACCCTTTTCATAATGCCATGTCATGGCAAAGATTCACCCACATAATCATATTTATCTGTTTTCTTTTTGAGTTCCTGTAAAGGGTAAGGAAGATAACCTTGACGGAGATATGCAGGACCTGTTGTCTGAGCAAAAGGGGCTGAAGCACGTCTAGAACAAGAATATTTGGAAGCGGATGCTTCCCTAATTCACTGAAGTAAAAGGAGGAGGAGGAGGAGGAGGAGGAGGAACAACAACAACAACAACAACAACAACAACAACAACAACGAGGCTTGCAAGAATCTGCTATTATAGCCAGTCTCAATAAGTTTTAGCCTTTCTATGGAATTGATTTCCTGGTCTGGTCCACCTAGCTGAACTGACAGTTCCAGAGAAAAGAAAAGGTAAACAGATGAGTTCCCCACATTTCCCATAATGTTGGAAAGCAATGTTTTCTTATCATGTGTGAACTGGCCCTCAGACTCTTATTTATATGCTTATGCTCTTAACATTGAGAGTACCAACACATTTAGAAATCTTGGATCCTGGAAGCCTGATAATTTCAAGCAATCTAATAGAAATTTCTTGCTCCTTGCTTGTTCTGTATACAGGTTCATTCACCAACAAAAACTGTTTCAGAAATTGAGAGACAAAGCTTGCATATATTTTTAACACTGTGTCTTCCATTGGATTTTATATATTTATTGAACTTAGTTTGTGTATCATTTTTCTACATGACCAATACATAGGGGTTTTTAGCTAGGAAGGTCTTGGAGATATGGAACTAACAACTATTTTATGTTATTTATTCAAGTATTTTAAGCTTTTTTTAGGGTTATAACATCCCAAAGCAATGTATAAAGAAGTAAGAATAATTAGAAAGAGTCTCATTAGAACAGATGTCACATTTATTTTGTGAAGGTGCTCCACTGACACAAGTTCTGTCTTAAAAAGAATTGTTTTCAAGGCCCCCATAAAGAAAAATATGCTCTCCTTCCAAATGTTTAATGCAAGTATAGGTATGGTCATATTCTTGCCTTCCAGGTCCCCATGGCTACAGGTTATTCATTAATTATATTTATGTCTCATCAACTCCCAGTAATCCACTCATATTGTCATATGCTTTATGCTAAATGTAAACAACCAAATTCTTACCGAAATCCAAATTTATCCATAGATACAGAGAGGTGCCTGGGCTGGTCGTAACACTTATAGATATTCCTGTCATCCATTGGGATTAGGTCCACATCACTAAATACAAAGCAGTCATAATCATATTCTTTCAAAGCTTCTGTGAAGCCTACATTCAGAAGCTTTGCACGATTAAATGTTTCTTGTCCATCCTGATGTAAGAAAAGGAAGAATTGTTAAGAATCTTCAAATAAAAGCTAGTTAGCACTTCCTATTTATTACAACCCAGGGCCTTCACAAGAAGCAACATACACAACACCACACATGGGCAAGTTCACATAAGCCTACTATTTGCCAGTTTTCTGTCCAGTCTGGCTTAAATTTAAGACCAACCACAAAATTTTACATTAAACCAATGTGTTCATTTTGCCTTTCACTGAACTTCCCTTGAAACCTTGGGAAGAGAGAAAGCAGACACCCAGAGTATGGAATCTCACATCAGCCACATCTTCATCAGCCTTCCCAAATCTGGCATTCTCTCAGCGCACTAGGACTGTTGCTGGGCTGGCCCTACCAGTCTGTAATTCATCATGTTGGGGAATGCTGCTCATTTTCAGGTTCAGATTGTGTATAGTCTTGTGTAAAGACTTGTCTCTTCTTCCCATTCAGTTACCTGAATGTTGCCAAAACATATCCAGCAGTTCAGATGTTGTCCAATGAAGAACAATAGTATGCCTGCAAGCCTCATTTACGAAGGGGAGAGAGGAAAATCAGCTTCCAAATGAACCAATTATTTTGATCATATTTTAAAAATATGCTTACATTTACTATTTTAATAAAAAACCCTGGCTTCACATGAACAGCTAGATCAGATTTGTTATAGTGGGAAACAAAATAAAAGACCCTTTGTACAATCTTTAAGTTAATTGTGTTTGTTCCCATTTCATCACCCTTACTTTTTCCATTTTTCCTCTCCCTGTGTTTTGTTAACCAGTGAACAAACCCAACTATATGGGTTTAAAAAAAAAAAAAAAAAGGACTTGGGGTATTATTGTCCTGCTTGTTCCATAGAATCCTTCTCTGGCCACTCCTGGATGGTGTGATGAGAAGCATAGCAAAGCTAGAACTGGACTTGGCAATCTGCAGCAGAAGAAAGGAGTACTAAATTGGAGATAGTTATATTGAGAGTGGTGAAAAATTATGAACTCCATGTTTTTTATATTATCCAGATTAGTCTCTAACACAAATAAAAGAGTAAGAGATATCTGACATGATCCTTAGTTTTGTTCTTGTAGTTGTTTTCATTGATTGATTGACTGATTATGGGCCAACAAGTCAGTGTCAACTCTTAGCAGCAACATAGATTTTTCTCCATGAGTTGTTTTCATAGATTACTAAAAATAAAATATATGTTTTGGGAGTTTCTAAATTACAATCCAGCTCTACATTTACTGAAGTTGAAATATAATGAAATTCTTTATGACCTTGGCAAGAATTACCCTCCCAAACACAGCAGTAAAAGTGCCCTTGCCAATTTATACAAGTGAAGGACTGGATGAAACTACTATTCATTTCTTCCAATTAACTATTCAGAGAAACCCAGTCAACCGTATGACAGTGGTCCCAATTTACTATGGATCAATAAATAAGCAAAATAATGAGAGTAGGGTAGAATTAGGATGTTACCTTCACAAGGTGCCCTTAAATAAGTATTTCTAAGCAGCAGAATTATTAGAGCTGTGTTTTGTAAGTGAAGATAGTTCTCTTTCTGTAGATTCAACAAAGACAAACCATAATAATATCCAAGAGTGGGTAAAGTGTTGAACTGGAAAATCAGCTACGTAGGGGAAGGCTTATTTATTTCTAACACAAGTTACTTAGGCTGGGTACGATGGAGGTCTTTTAAGTGGACTGAGAAAGAGTTTTACAATCTCAGGTGACAATTTATAGCTATCTCAGCTACAATTCCCTATCCAAAATCACTGGAGCAAAACACATGCAGTTAGTTCTAGCCATTCTCTCTTCAGAATCAACTATTATAAAAAAGCTGGATTTGTGTGTTGATTAATCCATTTGCAGAATTATCAGTTTGCATTTTTTTTGTTTTTGATTCAAGCAGAGGGCTAGTCAATTCCATAGATATAACCGCATATTACATTTTAAAAAATACAACTCATACCAGCATTCAAGTTTAGTTAATATATTTTAACTTGAAAATGCCCTATTGAAAGAGAGAGTTCTCATTTGGTTTTTTTGTTTTTTCAGAAAAGGTTAGAACTGTTTCTATTCTCATTTTAGCCTCAGTAGAATGGCCCTGCAAAACAGTTTTCAGCACAAGAACTGCATGTTAGGAAGGTGTATATAGTCTTTACCTCTTTTAAAAAATACTCAGCTAAATTGTGGGAAAAGGCTAATTTTCTACCAGTTTACACTTCTAAAATGTTGCTGGATAAATGTTAGATTCAAAACTGAAAACAGGGAGACTGCTTAATCTTCCTCCCCTACATGGTGAGCTAATAGCTGCTAAAAACAAAAGAGTTAACTAAATGATGCAGCTTATGATGAACTTATTCAGTATATAGGGGACACGCTGCCCAAAGCAGTAGTAGCCTTGTATCCAGTCTTTTTCTAGAAATATTACAATATGAGAGCTTCCCCATCACTGAATGCAGCAGCCTGTGGAATAGATTGCATGGGAAAAATTCAGTGCAGTGATGCCCTTCTGTGCTGTATCACCTGCAAATGGTGGTGGAAAAGAAGATATGCTGGTTGCATTTCTTGGAAACTGTCACATTTTCCTTGCTTTTTCTAATTCCATGGTAAGTATGTAGAATGATAATTATCTTGTTTGATATTAGCACTACAACAACAACTAGTGGCAAACTTTTGCAGACCTAATTCTACTAAAGTCCAACAGAAATGTAATTGCCTCCTTGGGATGAGGGAAGTATTTTCTTTGGCACAAAGTACTGCAATGTGTATACAAGGCAACTGTCAGGTCCTGGCACCAGAGGCATCAGCTGTCCCAGCAGAGGTGTCAGTGGAGCTGGTCACGGCCAGAAGAAGGGTCTTTCTGCTCTGGAGGAGACAACCTCCTGTCCATCTGGCTTTCTCACAGCTTAGCCAAGCAACTAAGACGATGTGCTGGGAAGGCCTCAGCTCAAATCTTGTCAACCACAAAATCATTCTAAAGAAGCCACCATTTCAGTCTTAGCCTACCATCATCATCCAAGCTAATATACATGAACCACTCCATACATCTCAAATATCCCATTATAAATGCTTCTCATTACTCCTGGCTACGTCTCAATATTTCCTTTTTAGGAAAATGTAAACACGACTAGCCAAGTTTGCCAAAAGAATTTCCTGGCGTGTTTACTTGAATGGCCGATCTCCTCTTTAAATGAATCATGTTAACTTCAACTTCCTCTCAAGGGAATAAACAAAGGCAAAAAAAAAAAAAAAATTGCAGGAAAGAATCTCAAAGCAAACTACCTTTCGACAAAGATTCTGATATAAAAGTCTCTCATGTATCCTCTTCCTCCTCACACTCAAATTTATGATGAACTCATCCATTCAAATATAGCGAGCATTCACTTTTTTCTGCCTTCCATGCTTTGATTATGGAGACTTAAACTCTGGAATTCTGTCTCATCTATTCAAGCCCAACCAACATGACCGTGATGTTAAATTCCTTTCAAGAAAAGGGCTTGAGCAGCTTGAAGAGTGAAGACATTTGTAGAATTAGAAGTACACGGAAGTACAGACAGAAAAGGCCTTACTTCAGCTTACTTTCTTAGTATCCTTCCCTTTCATTTAGTTCCCAGACAGCTGCTCTGGGGACGTTTTGTTCCTCCCATTTTCAAGAGAGTTCCAAAGCAGCTGCCTGCAGCAGGACCCACAGCTGATTTACACAGAAGCAACTCACTCTGCATTTAATGGGGATAACTTTCTGTATCTTCCAGACTGACAACAGTGTCATCCATCCTGGAGTATGTGAAACCAGCAATCCATCTAGGCTGACGTGTAATTTCATTTCCCTTCAGGAAATGTAGGCATTTGTAAGATGAATTATTGGCTGAATGACTCATACAAAAGGCCCAATTAACAACAATATATATCAAACCAGTGTGAGCAAAACAATAATGCACTTCATTTTGCAATTTTTTTTCTGAACAATCAGGAGAGGAAATTAGGACATATTATACCCCCAATAAAGTATGACTGGGAAATGGATATGGAATAGCAACACCCTCAAGATTAAATTCTTGCCAAACTCAAAAAAAAAAAAAAAATGCAATGGTATTTGACACCCCACCCCCAATCTGTAACTTGGCACATAAAATCTTATTTTGCAAAGCACTGGAGTTTGGAGAATAACACTTGAGCAATTTAATCAAATGATAGGTTATTTAATACTTAAATTAGGTAAATGGCGTAGATTTATAGGATTTTTACAGGTTGCAGAATTCAGCGCAACTTGGGTCATAGTTTTAACTTTTAAAAAAAAGCATGAATACATACAAGCTGACCTTAAAATGTCAAGACATTGCTTAAAGTTTACCAGTGTGTGCTTATACCTACAGCAAATGCCTCCCACCCCCTCTACTTTCAGCCACAATAAGCATAGGAAGCAAATCAGGAAACCAAAGCTAGCTAGTGCAAAAATGATTGGAAATAGAGATACGGGAATGGTGATGGATGACTTTTAAGGCTCCTGTTCTGGCTTTCTTCTTGGAAGAGAAAAAACATTCCAAGATATGAGCCAAAATTTACATGTACATCGGGCTTGTCCATTTGATGCAGAGGCAAAGAGCCAACGTGTATCCCTTTTGCAAAACACATGTCCACTTTGTGTTGCAGGATCAAATGCATTTGCATTATGGCCCAGTTGATGCAAGAGAACATTTACCTATGGAAGGAGTTCAGTTTCAGCACAGGATATCCTTTTGCAGCATGTTGCAAAGGATATAGATGTACCAGCTCTTTAAGACAGATTGAAAACCATGGGGCTAGTACAAACACCTTATTTTTAAGGAATTACTCCCTTATTTAATTCATCTGCCACAGAACTTATTAGCCCTGCATAACTGTGGAACCTCTCTGCATTGCAACAGTTTCAGGTATACAACAGCAGTGCACTAATAAGTCTTCCTGCAAGTTCCCCAAAACGCATCTGACTTTTCCCTGGGGCTATATTTGTAGGAGATCACTAATGGCAGGCAAGCTCAAGAAACACCATATACTACTGTTGGTTTTGTCATTGAGGAAGATCTGATACCTCTTAAGGAACTCCAGAGCTCGTGGAACAGAGTTTGGAAATTACTGTGCTAGCCTACACATTTGAGCAAAAAACACTGATTCAACTCAGAGAAAGCAAGGAGGTAGAGGTTGCCAGACTATCACCCGTCCTGGGAAAAACCATGTATCTTATCTCTCCAATCCCATCCTATCACCTATTCTCACAAACTGGAGCTAACCAATTCCCATGTTGACCCATTGCAGATAAAAGTGGGGCCTGAATCAATACTAGACAGTGTGTGTATTACCTTTTGCAGCTACGAATCAGTTGAAAACACAGAAACTTTCATGGTTGCAGAGGAATCAAACCAAACTAAAACCTGGGAGTTTGGATATCTGCTAAATAGCTAAAATAGCAAAACTGTGATTGGAACCAAAGATGGGCCTGGGGAGCAAGCATAGCCCTCCCTCTACCACCATTTTGCCATTATTTCTTATCTTCATAGCAAAGATGGTTGGGAATCTCACCTGGAAGAGAAGAAGATGGAGAAGGGGTGAGAAGAGAGAAGTGGTAACTGGAAGGGGAGGTTTCTATCTCTTTGCTCTGCCTACCCTGTCTTCCTTCCAAATTGCCTCCTCTCTTCTAATTTAGAAGTCTGGCAGACCCCCACATCCTGGTCTACCACTCCATGTCTCATTTGGCTGTCAGTCAAGGAACATAGGGAAACTTGGAACCCAGGAAGAAAACAGTTCATTTAGAAGCAATGTGCAAAGGCCCCAGAGTAGCAGGAACTGGCAGACTGAAATCAGAAAGTAACAGGGATGACAGGAAAATTGCAGCTCTGGAGCATGTTGTTACAAAAGGGAAGGACTTCCTGTTGCATTTTGGACAACTGAAGTCCAGCGCTATCCATTACACAATCCATTTGCAATATCATCCATTAACCCTGTAGTAAAAGCCATCTGTTTACAGCTTTCAAAGAAAGGGGGAGGGGGAGACAGAAAGAAGTAGTTTGTGATTCTGAATATGGGGGGGGGGGGAACCAACACACCCTGGGAGGTGAATTCCCTCTTTTTCAGAACGCTCCACTCATCCAATTATGCCAATTCTTCTAAAATCCACCATATTTTCTATTTGGCCTTATAAAATTGTGATCCAACCATTGTTTCTTATCCCAGATCAGCTTGGAACATTAAGGAAAGCATGTTTTTTTTCCCAGCTTTCTCTCTCTTTTTGACACTTGTACCAAAACTGGGATACATAGTAATCAATCTATAAAACCATTAAAATAACAGAGTGGCAAGATGTAAACACAGCAGCGATCATTTGGAATTTGGTCTCAGGGCTGAATATATTTGTAATTTGGCTTGAATAAAGGATGTACTTCATATAAGATATTAAAATATTATCTAAGTAGGTGATCCATAATGAAATGAATCCAAGGCTTCCTTTTCTCAGAGAACAGGAATCTTTGGATCTCTTTTCATATTCTTAGGCTGCAATCACATTGCCTGAGAAGAAACTCCACTGAACAGAGACTTACATCTGATTAGATATTTAAAGGTTCACATTGTCCTTTTCCTTCCTTTCATATTACTGGCTTCAGGAATCTCAGATTATTCACATCTCTACACCAACTCTGAAGAAAAGCTGTTCCAATAGTCCACAACTGTTGACTTTTTCAGTTCTATAATTCAAGCTATTGTCAGGCTGAAAAAACAAGATTGACAAGAACTATTGTCCTGACACAACTTGAGGACATCCTTCGCTCCTTCCCCATGGCGTTTGTCAAAGAAGAGGCTGCAACCTAATTACTGGTCAGTCTGACAAGCCAGCTGGATTTCTGCCTGGAGCAGCAGCTGTAGATTTCTGTCAGGTCTGCAGAAACAAACCCCACTGCCTCCATGAAGTGAGCCAATCCCACACAAAGCTCTCCTAAGTTGCAACAAGTCAAACAGCTGGCATTCATTAACAATCTGGCACAAACCTTACCTCAAAACAGCAAACAGTCCAAACTGGCGCTACAAGCTTAGAGGCTCAGATCAGGCCTTGGACTGAGGCTGCTCCCTTGCTCAAACTCTTAAGTTAGAGGCTTCCCACCCTGCTTGGTCTTGCATCCACCAAGAGTTCATGTTCTTGTTAATTGACTCTTTCAAGTGTTATTGGATTAGGAAGTGGTAACAGACGCAGATTTGCTCCACTGGTGAGACCAAAGAAACTAGCTGTGCTACATCCATAATGGTCGTTTAAGCAGCTTCCTCTCTGGGCTTCAGGAAACTCAGCAATTTACAGCACTGTATCCAAGACTATCCAATGAATGGACCAACAGGTATGGAGGAACTATTCCACAAGGCAGCCTATGTTTACTACTAATTCTCTGGGTGTGTGCAGCACAAAGGTGTGTGAGGCACACTGTAAAGGGCACCCCCTACCTCTCCATTTGTGATGACATTCAACCTGTGCTCTATCCAGATAAAAACCTTGCAACAGAAATGCAAAAAGATTCTGGGCAAATCTGCCAGGGGTTCTTTGGAAATCATGAGAAAGAACTCCCAAGAAAAAGGCTGAAGCAAGCCCATGATGCATCCGCTGTTCACAAAGCAAAAATCATGTCCAAAATACAGATTCTCCAAGTAGGATGCAGAGGAACCATGGAGAAGTAATACACAGAAAAGATGGGTAGAAGCACACTCCAGTTCAAGAAATAGGCAGTTGGCACCCCCCCCCCCCAACTTGCTCAAGGAGTCCAACCCCTGCCTTCTCACAGATTGTCACTTCTCCCTATCCCCATTTCAGGTTAGGTTTCCATGTAACGCATTTGAGATGTTTCCAAAGTCAATGGTGAAAATGCAAGGGATTTGTGGGCAATTTGCTTTGTACTGAAAGGTAAGAGGTGGGACGTTACCATCAAAGCAGCAGGAGGAGCAGCATTCTTCCCTCTCTTACTTTTTCCTATGAGATGCAGAGCACAGAAGGACGCAGATGTAGTAAGAATCATTCACACAGAAACTCTCGGTGCTTCAGTGATTGCTTTGCTATAGGACAGGTTTAATAAGAAAAAGGGAAGATTTCCCCCCTAGAAAGAAAGGGGGAAAAAAGAGAAGGAAGAATGAATGCAAAGGAAGGACAGACAAGGAGGAGAAAAAAGAGAAAAGCAATTGTCAAGAAAGTAAAGGAAGACTTAAAAAAAAAAAACCTGCAGATATACAATTCTTGTAAAACCCCACCACCATCTGGATAATTTAGGATCATTGCCAACAGTGTTTGTTGCATATTTAACCAGTCAGAGATGTAAAAAAAAAAATCTCAAAACATCCTGCCATAATGATGTTAACCAAACTGAATACTTCCATTGACAAAATTAGGTCATGGCACTCAATCGCTTTTATGTGGCCTTTGAATAATGATGGAGGAAGCACCAGCACCCCTGAGATCCATGTCTGCCCAACCCAACTTTCTCCTATCTGGGCCCTCCAGATGTGTTAGACTCCAACACACAGATGTTTTAGTTAACAATGATTCTGGCTTTTGTTGTCTAAAACATCTGAAAAGGACCAGATTGAGGAAGGCTGAGGTATTTCCAGCCATTAAAAATTGCAATTAAATGACCATATCCCATCCTATGCTGCAAAAGAAAACAAGTTTTTAAAAAGATAGTAGTTTAACTAGCTAGCCCCCACTAAGTACAGTACTTGCCTTCTTGTTAAGCCATTAGTAGAAACTATTAGCAAAGTCTGCCCAGATATAAAATCTGAGCTACAGCACATATAGCAAGATGAGTATAACCGAATGATTCCCAAACCTTATGGACTATAGTCTGCCTTCAAAAAGTCCTCATATTGGGTGATTCAAGCAGAGGGCCCCAAGGCAGCATTTTGCAGATCTACGTGTGAGAGATACCATTATCCCTAGGCAAAGGTTCTTCTGACACATCAGGTACTGAAACCAACCACAGTCCCATCAGTATGAAGGCTCAAGACATAGATGTTAGGATGCCAGCAAGCAATGTTAAATAGGCTATTCTAGTCCTGCAAGAAAAAGGATTATTCTCACCTATTGTTTTGTAAGCCAACTGAGAAAATATGCTTGACCTTTTTGAATATAACAGTGGAGTTGGCAAAAAGAAATACAATGTGGGCTCTAAATTGACCATATAAGTTAAGAACATCTTGACTGAAATCACATTCAAAACCAGGGTTAACTGATGCAGTCACTGCCCATGCACAGAATGTAGAACTACCAGTTCCTCCTTGATAATCAGGTATTACTAAGCACATTATGGAGCTGTGCATAGCCTATGAAACTGCCAAACTTCACAGCCTATGAAACTGGCACGTGAGAATCACATCCTGAAGGGCTCATAAAACAAGAAAAATCCCAGAACAGACAACTTTGTGCAAACAGATAAAATAACTACAAGTTCACCATGACTTGTGGTTCACATTATGGGAGAATGCACCACTTGTGGATTGCTTTAGTGGTAGATACACTCATTATTTATCAGAAGAAAATGGCCATGACCCTCTTAATGCATTTCTTACTGTTTGCAGCCATATACTCTGATACTGCTATTCCATTAATACAAGAAAACTTGTTATAATACAAGCCATATTGGATGCCCTAGGACTTGAGCTAAAAATCATGTGGTCAGGTCAGGCATTAACTTCTTTGGAAGCCCGGACTAATGGTGAGAGCAAGAAATTATGAAACCTACACTCTACAATTACATCCAGTGTCACTAATCTAAAGCTTCCAGATCTGCAGCCATCCTTTAGTCTGAGCTACTTTCTTAAGAAAACCTCAACTTCCTTTGTCTGTATCAGACTACTGATCTTTAGCTTCCTTGCTCACCAGCCTCCTTGCTCACCTGCCCAAATTACAGGCCTTTTATCCTCACAACCTGACAATAACACATTTTCCTATGCAACTGTCCATGTGCCCTAACAGAAAGAAATCAAAAGTAGGGGGAATTAAGTTGTCACTCTTTGAATCTCACAAAGGTAAGAATGCATCCTGTCTGCCAGAGGAACCAAGCATCTCAATAGGCCTAACAAACAGAAAAAGGACATTCACCCAAAGAAAGATGTTCTAGGAACTGATGTCCAAGAATAAAGATATGACACCAAAAAGTCTTCATTAATCAATAGCATCTTGAGGTATCATAGGACCACATAATCCTGCTCCATGAATCTCCGAATTTTTATAGAATTCTGTAACTTTACTATTTCTAACCAGGCAAAATGTGACAAATACCTCAACATTTTGAGGAATAATGCTGTACTGTTTCTTCAGAATTGGTCTACATGGTTATTTTAATTATATAAGGATAAGTTAATTCATTGTGGGAAACTTATTCATTCTAGTTCTGTGTATGTTGACAAGATAACTAGTCAACTTATTGTATTAAATATTAAAGAATCAAAATAAAGGTAAGATCGCCCCTACCTACATGCTGCTTTAAATGCCTTTATTCATGGAGGTTCAGATGCAGACCTACAAGGATATCATTTTGGAAGCTTTGGCCTGATTTGGAAACCACTGGCAGCAATCCTAGAACTGTATCTGAGTCAGTGGGTAGAGATGGAGGATGGATTTTTTATAATCTGCTTTGAGGTTTTTATATAGGCCTTGGCTGATGGTGTTGTAATGATGTTTTTGTATTGTACTTGGTCTGTTTTATAAAGAAGTTAGCTGCTTTCATAAGCCAGGAATGCAGGGCATACAATTTAGAAATAAAAATATATTAAAGTGACTGTTACTGATTTTGTTATAGCATGCAAAGCAAGGATCTTTCAAAAGATTGACTAAAGCTTCCTATTTCACCACTATGCAGTACAAAAACATACTCAAAAGAAACCAATAGCAAGCACATACCTCTTTCATATGTGCAGCAATCATTTCAGAACTGCAATCCTTACCTGATTAATCACATAGACCCCATAATCAAGCTGTTGCCTTTGCAGGATTGGATGAAGATAAAGCAACCAGTATTTCAAGTGTTCATCTCGATTTCTGAATGGGATAATAATTGCCACTTTCTGAAGTGCTTTGCAGTCCTTTGGGGTATAGCGGCCTCCTTCCCTGAGTTCCGGATTTTCCTCCTCCACATTCTTCAAATTCACAGCTTGTGAAAACTCCACACGCAATGGACCAACTGGGAGGAAAAAAAACAACAGGATCACATATGAAATAAGATTGTGGGAGGTAACTGACATTTCATTGGGAAGTATTGCAAGACTTTTTAAGAATCTAATAACTATGGTAAGCATGGTAAATGCTAAGGATTTAATTCTAGCTATGTTTTTAAAGACATTGTATACAAAGCTTGAATCTGATGATTCAGAAATCACATATTGGAATCATAAATGTTGCATCTCCAAGATTTAGAATCCCTACCATAGAAGAGTAGTGTCTAGGCAGAGGGGTTAAAATTGTCCTCGTAAGTATCCTGCCTGTCAAAAGTCAAGGCATGAACTTTCTCTTATTATTTTTAGTTTAAAATTTTAGTTCATTGGCCCCTTCTTCCTGCTGCATTTGACCTGGGTGCTTATGCCCTACATGTTGGCCACTGCTGATTCTGGATTTGCCTCCTCTTGCACTTTATTGAGCAGGGTGGGGAACTGGATCTAGCCCAGCAACCAGATCATATTGCCTATATTGCTGGTGAGCAGCATGACAATGGGGGCTTTGATGTCCTAGATTAAAGAAATAGCCTCAAAGTTTTTGCGTGTGCTCACTTTTTTCCAGTTCTCCCCTGAACACTGTTTTATAGTGAAGCTGAGGGCAGCAGCAGCAGCACATAAAGACACCTTTTGCAGACTGGCCTTGCCCCCAGGGTATTCTTCACAGTTCTGTCTTAAAACTGACTTCACTTATAGGTTTGTGTGCCACCTACTCCAAAGACTCTTTGTTCCCAGACCTTTCAGAGGTCTTACTGTATTTTTAGGTTTGGTGAGAGCATCATGCGTACCATGGGAAACTACATCAAGCTGCTTTTCAGCTGTTTTGTTCAGCTATATTATTCTTTCAATATATGAGATTTGGCCACATCTGTGTATCATCAACAACATATTACAAGACTTTAGGAAGATTTGGGCAGGAGGCTTTTTTTTATTCTCATGGTCAGGTCGGCACTCAAGACAACCTAATAGATGCATCCAACACAGTAGGTTTATTTTTCAAACTTAACATTGTGCCTTTTTGTTTGTGTGTTCTAATCTCACAGTTCAAAAAGTATTGCAGGTAAGAGATCTGTAACACAGTACATTATATCATATTACAGATGGGGTCTTTAATCATAGTTAGGATACCACATCTGCACCAGCCTTTAGGTATTATAGGCTTAAATCAGTCTTGTTAAAAGCTACCCACAGAAATTACATTTTCAGATTATCTACTGTGAAACACTTCTAAACTAAACTGAGTTATTTCTTTTTTACCATTTTAGGGATTCTTTTTTACCATTTAGCCACAAATTACTATTTCAGATAAACTGGTGTTTATAATCATATCTGTGAAGATGGTAATATTCAGAGTATCTAGATGGAAGGTTCCTGGATGAGATACTATCTGGGAACTCCTCATTGTCTTGTTTTCTATCCTGGATTAAAATCAAGGCTGTAAAAGTAACATATAAATAAAATTCAACTTGGCAGACCATGATGAATTTGCTTAATTGTAATCCACAGACTTCAACCCAGCAATGAATACATCGCTATTTAGAAGTGGAAATTTATTACAGTCATTCTTAAACCATCTTGCTAACTGCCATGAGTAGGGGAGAGGGGGGACAGAGGCATTAGCTTTTTTTGCTCTTTTAAAGAAAAACTTTCAGCACTAACCACATGCAAAACAAAACCTCTTTTGGGTTTAGCTCACCCACTGAAACTACACCTACCCTTCCAAATGCTTCCGCATCAAAACTATGAAGCAAAAGGGATCACCAACACTACAGCTGACAACCCATTTGCCTGGTTTCAGCACACTCTCTAACACAAACATACACACACAACCCCGTCCTTTTTCCAAATTACATTAGCAGCTCAGAATACCTGGAACGAGATCATGTAGCAGAAGGCTCCAGAAAGTCTGAGAAAGGACAACATTTATTCTTCTTAAGGAAAATGAGACCTGGCGGTGGAAGACTGGATGTTTAAACACGGTTCTGCCCCAATCTTATAAAAACAAAGGGTAGGAGGGATGTGGCCACAGTAATTCCAGCTTTGGCAACATTACAGCTAAATTACTGCATTCTGTACTGGGCAGATCAGATGACGTGCTACAAGAAACCAATAAATTAAATTAAAGATTCCTACAAGCTCAAAGTAAGGATAGAAAGAGATTACCATGCACGTGTGCACTTGTGTGCATCCACATTTCTGCATGGTTCTTTGCTTTGGTCTTGCCTCCTTCTAATCAGCTTCTATCAGATTGGGTTACATTCCTGCTTGGGGTGTGAACTGCTCATTCAAGAACCACAAATGCAGATACTTAGCAGGGCTGCCCAGAGAGGACAATACACATTGCATCTCCACTGCCTGAGTCACTGCTCTAAAGTGCCTTGTCATCAAGAGGCACGCCCGGTTTAGAGATTCGTACAGAGGCTGTTCCAAACTCTAGCAATGTTCTAAAGCTGCCTTCTACAAACTACTACTTTCCAAATGGTTTGGACTACAACTCCTATAATCCCCGGCTGAGCTTCCATCAAACTTCTCTCTGGTTTTCGGGAGACTAAGCTAAAGTCTTAGCCAATTTGAACAGCTTTATCAGCAAAATGCTGTGCAAGATTGGTCATGGTGTCCAGAGAAAGGATCTGGCTGTTGGCTTTTCCCTAAGGCAGGATTAGTTACCCTCAAAAAGTTGCTGGATGACAATGTGTGGACTTAGTAAGGAAGAGAAAAAAAGGTGCTTTGCCACTCTTATCAGTGCAATGTAGGCCGAAACACTGTATTTGGCCAGAATCATTTTTTGTCCTCCACCAGTGCTCTAGGCATTGTTTCTGCTGCCTCATTTCTGGAAACCCTCACCAAGAGTCCAAGTGAGATTGACCAGCAGAAAGAGGCTTCTCAGGGGAAATCTCATTCAGTTCTTTATTTCCCTCCTGTTGCCAGTGGCTCACCAAGCATTGGGCAGAGGTGTCCACTAGATTACTGGGAGCTTTCTAAGTGCCCTTTGGAAACAGTTGGATCCATCAGGCACCTGGGGCAGATTTTCCAAATGGGTCCTGCCCCACAGAGGTCAGAGATGGCAGAATTGCACATTTTTCACAGCTCCCAAGTAGTGAACAGACCACTATTACAGAAAGCTTGAAGCATTTAAAACAAGTTTTTACTACTTTAAGCTCTGGACCTTTTGTAGAGCTGTAGCAGATCCCCCTTTACATTCTGCTTAATGTCTGTTAAAGAGTGATGCTGCAGAACTTCCTGGCAAGAACCCTGAGAACAAAGTCAACTCAGGAGTCTGACACTGCCCACCTCAGTTAAATCTTGATCCAACATGGAACTCATTCTAAGTTACCATTTCCCCCCACAAAGCTCTTTTACCTTTCCTTTAAAAGTTAATTTCAACAATTGATTTTTCCACTCCAAATGGTCACATAAGCTAGAACATGTATGTACTGAATTCATAAATTCATCCATAGCCCATCATCTGAAACAGGCTATGACTGAACCCAGCACAGCAGACCATTTTTGATAATTTCCAAGGTATTATTAGATCAATGTAGGAATGCATAGTGTCTACTTCTGAGCCAGTGGAAAGAGCTCACACTAAATTCTCCAAACCCTGGTTTGATCAAGAGGCGTGTTCATGCCAAAGCCTTAGTGATCACCACCCACAAAGCCAATACAGACAGTAATGCTCTCTCCTCCCAGGAAATCTTTTATTTCCAAAAACAGAAATACAAGGTTCTCCTGAGTAAGAAGTGGGCAAGTCAGTTGGCAGAGTGGGACAGACTGATTCAGTCAGTCCTAGCCAAAAAGGACACCATGATCTGGCACCTTGTTTCTTTTGTGTCTACAAGACCTGGAATGGATAATCTAATATCAATATCACATTAATATAATTAAACTTGGATACTACTATAGTGTGTTGTTCCAAACCATAGTCAAAGGTTCGGACATATATCCAACAATCCATAATTCTCTCCCTGACTGGCCCCTTGTCTCCAAACCAGAGATAATGAACTTGATTGCCTATCTTAAAAATGGTAAAGCTCCTGGAGAGGACTTGATCTGCCCAGAAATGCTAAAAAAAAATCCTGATTGCTGGGCTACTGTTTTAGCTTCCTTATTCAGTACCATCAACACCTCCCTGCAGATCCCCAAAGAATGGACCAATTCCATTATAATATCAGTATACAAAAAAAGCAACAAAACCAATCCAGGTAACAGAATAGTAGTTTCTACTATTCTTACTATGTAGAATTAGCAAATTATATGCTAAGCATCTTTTTTTATAGGCTTGCTGATCAAATGATCCAAGAAAAAAATTTTAGCAATCAAGCAAACCGGTTTTAGACCAGGTTTTCCTATTGCTGATCAATGTATCACTTTGCATTACTTCTGTACTCAGTACACTCCTGAGGTGCTCTCTATGCTACTTTTATAGACCTGAAAGCAGCATTTGATCCAATCCCTCATGAGAGGTTGTGGCAAAAACTAGCAGCTTCCTTTACTGATTGCCAGCTCCTGATATTATGAGGTTGCATGAATGCACTACAATGCAGGTCCAATGCTCAAATAGAGGAGAACTGATCCTATTCCAACTTCTAAGGGAGTTAAACAGAGATGTATCCTGGCACTATGTCATGCTCCCATATACAAGGTTTTACATGATATCCACCCCACCCTTTGAAGTCATATAAATCTCTTACATGGGAGGTGGTGTGTATTTACTATTCTGATAGATTCTATATATTCCTTCCTTCAACATCGCTGAGCGTTAGGATTATCTAAAGCTAACGCACTGTATACGGCCATCTAAAGTACAATGGCTCATGAGTTCAATTCCCAGTAGGGGGTTTGAACTTCACAGAATAATATCTGGCTACTTATGTCTAATGTTTCCCAAAAAAAGATGAAACTGGTCATGTACTGCTTCTTGGTCACCAATTATGTGGTCGTTTCTTTAAATTAACAGTGATTTGTGCCAAGAAGAAAATTTACTTTAAATTCTACTTTAGAATGCTTGCTGCTTTATTAGTCACTATAATCAATGGCTGAGGAATGAGAATGTGGACTAAAAGATTTATATCATGGAGCTCCAGCAGTCAACACTGAACAAAACAACTAGGAAGGAACCTCCGCACGTGATTATTTTTCCCTTATTAGCTATTATCCATATTTGCTGCTGGAAATGAATAACTAGATGTCAATCAGTTATTTAATTAAAGTTGCTAGTCCAGCATATTTGGACAGCTCATGGCAAAGGTATCAAATTTTGAAACATGAAAAGAATAGATGCAAAACTGAAGACTCCAACAACTTTCAAATCTAAAATAAAATTCTCTGAACTACTTTCATATGCCTCTTACTGTTAGCCACATAAACTATTATTATCTTTGTTAGTTGGTCTAACAAAAGTGTGTTTCAGGTTCTAATAACTCCTATACTTGGCTGGAAAGCAACTAAGATTTTCCTGAACTTCCCCCTACAGGCTTCAGCTTTGCTATAAAATTATCACATCAGTGTCATTAAGCAAGTCGTCTTCCAGAACAGAGGCTATTGATTCCCGTTACAAAGTTATGCTACTCAAATGTGTTTATTCCAAAGGAATTTACCAAAAAAAAAATCTGGAATAATTCTAAAAAGTGAGCTTTTGCCAAATAGCGTGCCTGTTCTCTTCAGAGAAAACAGGAAATGAAAAATTGCTTTGAATAATTCAAGATGGTTACTTAATTCTTCTGGTAGTGTTAGTCACTCTTTTTAATTTTGAACACTGCTTCCGTTCAATTCATCACAAAATAATTTGCCATCCAGTAGATGACCCTGCTCATTGATGGGTAATGTTTTAGATCCCAACCCCACTTTTTTCATAATAAAAGAAAATGTTCTCCTGTAGTCCTTCTCTCTCCTCCTACCACCAAATCTTTCTTCCTGTTCTGTACTTCCAAATAAAAAAATTAAATACTACCCAAGCAATATTTAATCAAATGCTGACACCCATACAAAGCTTTGTTTTTTCTTGTGTATATGCAGTCCCTTCACAAAATCAAGTGAACAAACTGGGAAAACATCCAACACTGTGCTGTCTGGATAAGTTGGACTACAGTTCCCATCAGTTACAATCAATGTGGCTAATGGACAGGAATGGTGAAGGTGGGTTGCAATCCAAAACATCAGAAGGGTGAAAGGCTGGAGCAACACTTGTATCTGAAACAGCTAAAAAATTGAAATTGGTTTTTTTTAAAATATGTTTTAATTGTTTTTATGTTCTTACTACATTTTTATTTTTATGGTGTAAATTGCTGAGTGTCATCTTCTGAGTCCAATGATATATAAACATAGATAGATAGATAGATAGATAGATAGATAGATAGATAGATAGATAGATAGATAGATAGATAGATAATCCATCTTAGTAAATTATGAAGCTATGACCCACACTTTCCAAGAAAGTGATATTTTAATGGAAAATTCCTGGCGTGGTTACAAAATAGGAATGAAGACGGTACATAATGTAATCAAAAGGCTCACTCATCACCACAGTTCATTAAGTGAAGATATGATCATTTGAATTCTTCCACAGGAATTGCTAGTTACAGTGCTGGTAAACAAGCAGGTTTAAGCCTCAGTACCTTGATTTTTGAACTTATTAGACAACCCTGTGGCCCATTAGGTCATCCTTTGAGAGAAAGGTAGTGCAATCTGATGTGACCAGAATGAACATTAAGTTTTAGGCTGACTATTTTTTTTTTTTACCCCAATGCTGGACGGTCCTGTGATCATCTAAGAAGAATATATATTATAAATAGAAAAATAATTGTAGTGGCAAACAAACCTAATTAATAAGTCAATATTTACTTACCTAAACAGATAAACAGAATGACCATGGACAGGAAAAAAGCAGGGGGAGTGGGAGCAACTTCCAACTTCCTGCTGGCTTCCCCATTGACTTTGCTTGTGGGAAGCTGGCAGGAAGCATTGGAAATCATGATCACGTGACCGTGGAGAACCTGCAATAGCCACAACATTGCAAATAAAACTGATGTGAACATCATGGAAATTTCAATTCCACAGGTGTAATGGGTCCCAGATTTTTTACATATTCTTTAAGTTAGTGGATTTTGGGTACCTTGATTCAAAAATTGTTGTGGTATAATATACTGTTTGGGCTAACTTGAGGGTACAAACAGGCATACAGATAAACACAATGAAAGTTTTAGTAGTATATAGATTATCACATATAACAACCAAAAGACCTGAAGTGTTTGAATTCCATCAGCTGTTTCCTCAGACACAGATGTTCTAGCAAACCTGAATGACAAACTGTTCCCATATAGAACCCAGCATAGCAAATAGTAAGAGAAAGGATTAGATAGCGCAGCCTTCCCTAACCTGGCATCTTCTGGATGGCTGAGATAAGAAGTCAATTTCATATTCAATTTCATTGGGTAACCTCTGGCTCTAGTATTTTGGGAAGGGGAAAATAGCTTTTTCTCATCCACTTTATCCACATCTTGTGGATTTTGTCACCTTAATCATATCACCTATCATTCACCTCCTTTCAAGGCTAAAGAGCCCCAAATGTCACAACCTTTCCTCATAGCCTTTTGATCATCTAAGTTGCCCCCCTCTACGCCTTCTCTAGCTTTACCACATGGAACTAGGATCCATCTTTCCACTTGTTTCTTTTTTATGCCACTTGTCCAAGAATAATCTTAACCTGGCAGTCCAATATAAATAATAGACATCAGCTGAGAAGTAGCTGCTGGAGCAGCGTTCAACCATGGCAGGTTGAAGATGTGTGGACTTCAACTCCCAGAATCCCCCAGCCAGCATGTTGAAGTCCAAACAACTTAAAGTTGCCAAGTTTGAAAAACACTGTGCTAGAGCAAACTAGCATTTTCTTCAACTACTCTATCAATGCAGCACTTTTGTGATTTGTTTTCATCTTCTCATTTCTTCAAATAACAGAAACAGAAGAAAGCATGAGCACATAGCATGGAGGTGATTAAAAAAATTTTTTTTAAATAGTACTTGTTCTCCTCTTCCTTCTCCTGAAGAAGCAGACAGATTCTCTCCTCTCCCTCCCCTGCAGCATAAAATCCACCCATAAACTCCACCCGCGGGCTATTGCCCAAAGTAAGCCAGCCTCTTTGTCAAAAAGTGAGATCAAGTTAATTCAGCATGGCTTGTTTTTGACAAGTTACTTCCTCTTTTTCTCAGCTATCTGCTTTGGTCCATTGGACACAGTTCCCCTTAGGAGTGAGGAGACTGAAGGAAAATATGAATTGATGAGGCCTGCTCCCTCCCCATTACCTGTAACCATCCTGCCATCTTCTCTAAGCATCTTCCTTTTTTCTTTCTCTTACTAATAACATTGCCAAAAAAGCCTCTCTTTTTTGGTTGATGTTAGTACTAGGCAGGAAGACTGTTGACATTGATGCTCCTGAAGAAAAGCGTACATGTATGACTAAGCTCCCATTTCCCTTTCTTGAAACCCAAGGTAGTTTGGTCACTTCCTCCTAAGGACCCC